>NC_091282.1:73103728-73428728 GCF_032444005.1 Ranitomeya imitator | reverse complement strand
GCAGTGTATATATACAGGACAGGTGGAGCGGTACTGTGCAGTGTATATATACAGGACAGGAGAGGTGGTACTGTGCAGTGTATATTTACAGGACAGGAGGAGTGGTACTGTGCAGTGTATATATACAGGACAGGAGGAGTGGTACTGTGCAGTGTATATATACAGGACAGGAGGAGCGGTACTGTGCAGTGTATATATACAGGGCAGGAGGAGCGGTACTGTGCAGTGTATATATACAGGGCAGAAGGAGCGGTACTGTGCAGTGTATATATACAGGACAGGAGGAGTGGTACTGTGCAGTGTATATATATGCAGGGCAGGAGGAGTGGTAGTGTGCATTTATATATACAGGACAGGAGGAGTGGTACTGTGCAGTGTATATATACAGGACAGGAGGAGTGGTACTGTGCATTGTATATATACAGGGCAGGAGGAGTGGTACTGTGCAGTGTATATATATGAGTGGTACTGTGCAGTGTATATATACAGGGCAGGAGGAGTGGTACTGTGCAGTGTATATATACAGGGCAGGAGGAGTGGTACTGTGCAGTGTATATATACAGGACAGGAGGAGTGGTACTGTGCAGTGTGTATATATACAGGACAGGTGGAGTGGTACTGTGCAGTGTATATATACAGGACAGGAGGAGTGGTACTGTGCAGTGTATATATACAGGACAGGAGGAGTGGTACTGTGCAGTGTATATATACAGGACAGGAGGAGTGGTACTGTGCAGTGTATATATACAGGACAGGAGGTGTGGTACTGTGCAGTGTATATATACAGGACAGGAGGAGCGGTACTGTGCAGTGTATATATACAGGACAGGAGGAGTGGTACTGTGCAGTGTATATATACAGGACAGGAGGTGTGGTACTGTGCAGTGTATATATACAGGACAGGAGGAGTGGTACTGTGCAGTGTATATATACAGGACAGGAGGAGCGGTACTGTGCAGTGTATATATACAGGACAGGAGGAGTGGTACTGTGCAGTGTATATATACAGGGCAGGAGGAGTGGTACTGTGCAGTGTATATATACAGGACAGGAGGTGTGGTACTGTGCAGTGTATATATACAGGACAGGAGGAGCGGTACTGTGCAGTGTATATATACAGGACAGGAGGAGTGGTACTGTGCAGTGTATATATACAGGACAGGAGGTGTGGTACTGTGCAGTGTATATATACAGGACAGGAGGAGTGATACTGTGCAGTGTATATATACATGACAGGAGGAGCGGTACTGTGCAGTGTATATATACAGGACAGGAGGTGTGGTACTGTGCAGTGTATATATACAGGACAGGAGGAGCGGTACTGTGCAGTGTATATATACAGGACAGGAGGAGTGGTACTGTGCAGTGTATATATACAGGACAGGAGGAGCGGTACTGTGCAGTGTATACATACAGGACAGGAGGAGCGGTACTGTGCAGTGTATGTACAGGACAGGAGGAGTGGTACTGTGCAGTGTATATATACAGGACAGGAGGAGTGGTACTGTGCAGTGTATACATACAGGACAGGAGGAGCGGTACTGTGCAGTGTATATATACAGGACAGGAGGAGCGGTACTGTGCAGTGTATATATACAGGGCAGAAGGAGCGGTACTGTGCAGTGTATATATACAGGACAGGAGGAGTGGTGCTGTGCAGTGTATATATATGCAGGGCAGGAGGAGTGGTAGTGTGCATTTATATATACAGGACAGGAGGAGTGGTACTGTGCAGTGTATATATACAGGACAGGTGGAGTGGTACTGTGCAGTGTATATATACAGGACAGGAGGAGTGGTACTGTGCAGTGTATATATACAGGACAGGAGGAGTGGTACTGTGCAGTGTATATATACAGGACAGGTGGAGTGGTACTGTGCAGTGTATGTACAGGACAGGAGGAGTGGTACTGTGCAGTGTATATATACAGGACAGGAGGAGTGGTACTGTGCAGGGTATATATACAGGACAGGAGAAGTGGTACTGTGGAGTGTATATATACAGGGCAGGAGGAGCGGTACTGTGCAGTGTATATATACAGGACAGGAGGAGTGGTACTGTGCAGTGTATATATACAGGACAGGAGGAGTGGTACTGTGCAGTGTATATATACAGGACAGGAGGAGCGGTACTGTGCAGTGTATATATACAGGGCAGGAGGAGCGGTACTGTGCAGTGTATACATACAGGACAGGAGGAGTGATACTGTGCAGTGTATACATACAGGACAGGTGGAGTGGTACTGTGCAGTGTATATACAGGACAGGTGGAGTGGTACTGTGCAGTGTATATATATATAGGGCAGAAGGAGTGGTAGTGTGCAGTGTATATATACAGGGCAGGAGGAGTGGTAGTGTGCAGTGTATATATACAGGACAGGAGGAGTGGTACTGTGCAGTGTATATATACAGGACAGGTGGAGTGGTACTGTGCATTGTATATATACAGGGCAGGAGGAGTGGTACTGTGCAGTGTATATATATGAGTGGTACTGTGCAGTGTATATATACAGGGCAGGAGGACTGGTACTGTGCAGTGTATATATACAGGGCAGGAGGAGTGGTACTGTGCAGTGTATATATACAGGACAGGAGGAGTGGTACTGTGCAGTGTATATATACAGGACAGGTGGAGCGGTACTGTGCAGTGTATATATACAGGACAGGAGAGGTGGTACTGTGCAGTGTATATTTACAGGACAGGAGGAGTGGTACTGTGCAGTGTATATATACAGGACAGGAGGAGTGGTACTGTGCAGTGTATATATACAGGACAGGAGGAGCGGTACTGTGCAGTGTATATATACAGGGCAGGAGGAGCGGTACTGTGCAGTGTATATATACAGGGCAGAAGGAGCGGTACTGTGCAGTGTATATATACAGGACAGGAGGAGTGGTACTGTGCAGTGTATATATATGCAGGGCAGGAGGAGTGGTAGTGTGCATTTATATATACAGGACAGGAGGAGTGGTACTGTGCAGTGTATATATACAGGACAGGAGGAGTGGTACTGTGCATTGTATATATACAGGGCAGGAGGAGTGGTACTGTGCAGTGTATATATATGAGTGGTACTGTGCAGTGTATATATACAGGGCAGGAGGAGTGGTACTGTGCAGTGTATATATACAGGGCAGGAGGAGTGGTACTGTGCAGTGTATATATACAGGACAGGAGGAGTGGTACTGTGCATTGTATATATACAGGGCAGGAGGAGTGGTACTGTGCAGTGTATATATATGAGTGGTACTGTGCAGTGTATATATACAGGACAGGTGGAGTGGTACTGTGCAGTGTATATATACAGGACAGGAGGAGTGGTACTGTGCAGTGTATATATACAGGACAGGAGGAGTGGTACTGTGCAGTGTATATATACAGGACAGGAGGTGTGGTACTGTGCAGTGTATATATACAGGACAGGAGGAGCGGTACTGTGCAGTGTATATATACAGGACAGGAGGAGTGGTACTGTGCAGTGTACAGTATATATACAGGACAGGAGGAGTGGTACTGTGCAGTGTATATATACAGGACAGGAGGTGTGGTACTGTGCAGTGTATATATACAGGACAGGAGGAGTGGTACTGTGCAGTGTATATATACAGGACAGGAGGAGCGGTACTGTGCAGTGTATATATACAGGACAGGAGGAGTGGTACTGTGCAGTGTATATATACAGGGCAGGAGGAGTGGTACTGTGCAGTGTATATATACAGGACAGGAGGTGTGGTACTGTGCAGTGTATATATACAGGACAGGAGGAGCGGTACTGTGCAGTGTATATATACAGGACAGGAGGAGTGGTACTGTGCAGTGTATATATACAGGGCAGGAGGAGTGGTACTGTGCAGTGTATATATACAGGGCAGGAGGAGTGGTACTGTGCAGTGTATATATACAGGACAGGAGGTGTGGTACTGTGCAGTGTATATATACAGGACAGGAGGAGCGGTACTGTGCAGTGTATATATACAGGACAGGAGGAGTGGTACTGTGCAGTGTATATATACAGGACAGGAGGTGTGGTACTGTGCAGTGTATATATACAGGACAGGAGGAGTGATACTGTGCAGTGTATATATACATGACAGGAGGAGCGGTACTGTGCAGTGTATATATACAGGACAGGAGGTGTGGTACTGTGCAGTGTATATATACAGGACAGGAGGAGCGGTACTGTGCAGTGTATATATACAGGACAGGAGGAGTGGTACTGTGCAGTGTATATATACAGGACAGGAGGAGCGGTACTGTGCAGTGTATACATACAGGACAGGAGGAGCGGTACTGTGCAGTGTATGTACAGGACAGGAGGAGTGGTACTGTGCAGTGTATATATACAGGACAGGAGGTGTGGTACTGTGCAGTGTATATATACAGGACAGGAGGAGTGATACTGTGCAGTGTATATATACATGACAGGAGGAGCGGTACTGTGCAGTGTATATATACAGGACAGGAGGAGTGGTACTGTGCAGTGTATATATATGCAGGGCAGGAGGAGTGGTACTGTGCAGTGTATATATACAGGACAGGAGGAGCGGTACTGTGCAGTGTATACATACAGGACAGGAGGAGCGGTACTGTGCAGTGTATGTACAGGACAGGAGGAGTGGTACTGTGCAGTGTATATATACAGGACAGGAGGAGCGGTACTGTGCAGTGTATATATACAGGACAGGAGGAGTGGTACTGTGCAGTGTATATATATGCAGGGCAGGAGGAGTGGTAGTGTGCAGTGTATATATACAGGACAGGAGGAGTGGTACTGTGCAGTGTATATATACAGGACAGGAGGAGTGGTACTGTGCGGAGTATATATACAGGACAGGAGGTGTGGTACTGTGCAGTGTATATATACAGGACAGAAGGAGTGGTACTGTGCAGTGTATACAGTATATACAGGACAGGAGGTGTGGTACTGTGCAGTGTATATATACAGGACAGAAGGAGTGGTACTGTGCAGTGTATACAGTATATACAGGACAGGAGGATTGGTACTGTGCAGTGTATATATACAGGACCAGCACCCGTCATTTGTCCTCAACAACTGCGACCTCACAGGAACAGACAAATATACCTTCCTGGGCCTAGAGATTTACCGGTCAGGGAGCTTCAAACAAGCCATAGAGACCCTGAAAGACAAGGCCTGCAAAACCTTCTATACCATCCGAAGGACACTCTACCATCTGAAGCCACCAGTGAGGGTCTGGCTAAAAATCTTCGACTCCATCATCGCCCCAATCCTCCTGTATGGCAGCGAAGTCTGGGGTCCTCACACCTACCCAGACTGGTCAAAGTGGGATTCCAGTCCAACAGAAATATTCCACCTGGAATTCTGCAAGCACCTTCTCCAGGTCCATCGGAGCACCTCCAACAGTGCTTGTTGGGCCGAGCTGGGCAGATTCCCTCTACACCTAACAGTTCTAAAGAGGGCGCTGTCATTCCGGGCTCACCTGCATAGGAGCAATCCAAGCTCCCATCACCATAAAGCCCTGATACATGTAGGTGAAACAGAAAAACCAGAACCCTCAGAACAGCCCAGCCAAACCCAACCGGACCAGAACACCAATCACAACAACCTGACAAAAGCCGGAATTAGGAAGATGGCAGACGAAGGCCAGGAGAGGTATGTCAGTGACTGGAAGAATGATATCATCAGCTCACAGAAACTGACCATGTACCGGAGCCTACAGAGAGATTACAGACTGGCCCCATATCTGGAGAAACTCCCGGACCCCAGAGACCGCCAGATCCTGAGCCGATATAGACTCAGTGCCCACAGTCTGGCCATCGAATGTGGCCGACACAGGCAGAGCTACAAGCCCAGGGAGGAAAGACTGTGCCAACACTGTGACCAGGAGGCCATAGAGGACGAAACCCACTTCCTGCTACACTGCTCCAAATACTCAGCAGTGAGGGACACTCACTTCAGGAGACTCTCACATCTCTTCCCAGACTTCATCACCATGAAGGAGGAAGAGAAAACATATATCCTGCTGGGAGAAGAAGAGAGAGCAGTGGAAATAGCAGCGCGGTATGTGAGCGAATGTCATAGACTGCGAGAAAGAGAACTATGATGCCATGGACTATAGCCCCCACAATGGATCTGCCCCATCCACCTCCCCTATGCCATGGACTATAGCCCCCACAATGGACCTGCCCCATCCACCTCCCCTATGCCATGGACTATAGCCCCCACAATGGATCTGCCCCATCCACCTCCCCTATGCCATGGACTATAGCCCCCACAATGGATCTGCCCCATCCACCTCCCCTATGCCATGGACTATAGCCCCCACAATGGACCTGCCCCATCCACCTCCCCTATGCCATGGACTATAGCCCCCACAATGGATCTGCCCCATCCACCTCCCCTATGCCATGGACTATAGCCCCCACAATGGATCTGCCCCATCCACCTCCCCTATGCCATGGACTATAGCCCCCACAATGGACCTGCCCCATCCACCTCCCCTATGCCATGGACTATAGCCCCCACAATGGATCTGCCCCATCCACCACCCCTACAGCTCCTACCCAACATCCCCACAGTCCCTATCCCTATTGCCTCTATACACTTGCTTTGGCAAAACTGATGTGTATTTGGTCCTGCCAATAAAGCTTCTTTGAATCTTGAATCTACAGGACAGGAGGAGCGGTACTGTGCAGTGTATATATACAGGACAGGAGTATGGTACTGTGCAGGATATATATACAGGACAGGAGGAGTGGGACTGTGCAGTGTATATATACAGGACAGGTGGAATGGTACTGTGCAGTGTATATATACAGGACAGGAGGAGCGGTACTGTGCAGTGTATATATACAGGACAGGAGGAGTGGTACTGTGCAGTGTATATACAGGACAGGAGGAGTGGTACTGTGCAGTGTATATATACAGGACAGGAGGAGCGGTACTGTGCAGTGTATGTATACAGGGCAGGAGGAGTGGTACTGTGCAGTGTATATATACAGGGCAGGAGGAGTGGTACTGTGCAGTGTATATATACAGGGCAGGAGGAGCGGTACTGTGCAGTGTATATATACAGGGCAGGAGGAGTGGTACTGTGCAGTGTATATATATAGGGCAGGAGGAGCGGTACTGTGCAGTGTATATATACAGGGCAGGAGGAGTGGTACTGTGCAGTGTATATGTACAGGGCAGGAGGAGCGGTACTGTGCAGTATATATACAGGGCAGAAGGAGCGGTACTGTGCAGTGTATATATACAGGGCAGGAGGAGTGGTACTGTGCAGTGTATATGTACAGGGCAGGAGGAGCGGTACTGTGCAGTGTATATATACAGGGCAGGAGGAGTGGTACTGTGCAGTGTATATGTACAGGGCAGGAGGAGCGGTACTGTGCAGTATATATACAGGGCAGGAGGAGTGGTACTGTGCAGTGTATATATACAGGGCAGGAGGAGCGGTACTGTGCAGTGTATATATACAGGGCAGAAGGAGCGGTACTGTGCAGTGTATATATACAGGGCAGGAGGAGTGGTACTGTGCAGTGTATATATACAGGGCAGGAGGAGCGGTACTGTGCAGTGTATATATACAGGGCAGGAGGAGTGGTACTGTGCAGTGTATATGTACAGGGCAGGAGGAGCGGTACTGTGCAGTATATATACAGGGCAGGAGGAGTGGTACTGTGCAGTGTATATATACAGGGCAGGAGGAGCGGTACTGTGCAGTGTATATATACAGGGCAGAAGGAGCGGTACTGTGCAGTGTATATATACAGGGCAGGAGGAGTGGTACTGTGCAGTGTATATATACAGGGCAGGAGGAGTGGTACTGTGCAGTGTATATATACAGGGCAGGAGGAGTGGTACTGTGCAGTGTATATATACAGGGCAGGAGGAGTGGTACTGTGCAGTGTATATATACAGGGCAGGAGGAGTGGGACTGTGCAGTGTATATATACAGGGCAGGAGGAGTGGGACTGTGCAGTGTATATACAGGGCAGGAGGAGTGGTACTGTGCAGTGTATATATACAGGGCAGAAGGAGCGGTACTGTGCAGTGTATATATACAGGGCAGGAGGAGTGGTACTGTGCAGTGTATATGTACAGGGCAGGAGGAGCGGTACTGTGCAGTGTATATATACAGGGCAGGAGGAGCGGTACTGTGCAGTGTATATATACAGGGCAGAAGGAGCGGTACTGTGCAGTGTATATATACAGGGCAGGAGGAGTGGTACTGTGCAGTGTATATATACAGGGCAGGAAGAGTGGGACTGTGCAGTGTATATACAGGGCAGGAGGAGTGGTACTGTGCAGTGTATATATACAGGACAGGAGGAGTGGTACTGTGCAGTGTATATATACAGGGCAGGAGGAGTGGTACTGTGCAGTGTATATATACAGGGCAGGAAGAGTGGGACTGTGCAGTGTATATACAGGGCAGGAGGAGTGGTACTGTGCAGTGTATATATACAGGACAGGTGGAGTGGTACTGTGCAGTGTATATATACAGGACAGGAGGAGTGGTACTGTGCAGTGTATATATACAGGGCAGGAGGAGTGGTACTGTGCAGTGTATATATACAGGACAGGAGGAGTGATACTGTGCAGTGTATATATACAGGGCAGGAGGAGTGGTACTGTGCAGTGTATATATACAGGGCAGGAGGAGTGGTACTGTGCAGTGTATATATACAGGGCAGGAGGAGTGGGACTGTGCAGTGTATATATACAGGGCAGGAGGAGTGGTACTGTGCAGTGTATATATACAGGGCAGGAGGAGTGGGACTGTGCAGTGTATATATACAGGACAGGAGGAGTGGTACTGTGCAGTGTATATATACAGGACAGGAGGAGTGGTACTGTGCAGTGTATATATACAGGGCAGGAGGAGTGGTACTGTGCAGTGTATATATACAGGGCAGGAGGAGTGGTACTGTGCAGTGTATATATACAGGGCAGGAGGAGTGGGACTGTGCAGTGTATATATACAGGACAGGAGGAGTGGTACTGTGCAGTGTATATATACAGGACAGGAGGAGTGGTACTGTGCAGTGTATATATACAGGGCAGGAGGAGCGGTACTGTGCAGTGTATATATACAGGGCAGAAGGAGCGGTACTGTGCAGTGTATATATACAGGGCAGGAGGAGTGGTACTGTGCAGTGTATATATACAGGGCAGGAGGAGCGGTACTGTGCAGTGTATATATACAGGGCAGGAGGAGTGGTACTGTGCAGTGTATATGTACAGGGCAGGAGGAGCGGTACTGTGCAGTATATATACAGGACAGGAGGAGTGGTACTGTGCAGTGTATATATACAGGGCAGGAGGAGTGGTACTGTGCAGTGTATATATACAGGGCAGGAGGAGCGGTACTGTGCAGTGTATATATACAGGGCAGAAGGAGCGGTACTGTGCAGTGTATATGTACAGGGCAGGAGGAGTGGTACTGTGCAGTGTATATGTACAGGGCAGGAGGAGCGGTACTGTGCAGTGTATATGTACAGGGCAGGAGGAGTGGTACTGTGCAGTGTATATATACAGGACAGGAGGAGTGGTACTGTGCAGTGTATATGTACAGGGCAGGAGGAGTGGTACTGTGCAGCGTATTATGCTATCCATATCTATCCACATTAGCAATCCATGTTTGAGAAAGACCTGTATTGTATGGTCGAAACGTAACATTTTATGGATTTCCTTATAAATAAAATATTCATCTGATTGCAAATTTGGAATGTCGAGTACTTTACATTACTAAAAATAAGGTACTCACCCATCGGAGATATAGTGCTGCCTCTCCGTCCACTGCCTCTGGTCTTTGTTGATAGTCCACACTTGTGACATCAGGAATATAGCGCATGTGACCCCTGCAGTCGATCACTGGGCTCAGCAGTGATGTCAGTTTCGTTAGTGCAAAACCTTTGAGCCCAGTGATTGGCTGCAGCAGTCATATGTCATGATGTCATCACTGCAGCAAGTCAAAGACTGAGGGCTAAACTAAATATGGAATAAAAAAAATAACAAAAATATTTTAAAAATGCCTTTGTGAAAAAATGATTACATTGGGCCTGTATTCTTCACACCCGGCTCTTATTGTGGGAGCTTTTTCTAAGGCTAAGTTCACATTGCGTTAGTGCAGTCCGTTCTACGCATACGTAAAGTCGGCACGACTTTGGCACAGCGGTAGCGCAGATGGAGCATCTGGTAGCTCCATGTGCGCTAACAGTGCGCTAGCAGTGACGGACCCGGAAACGCTGCAGCCCGCGTCTCGGGTCCGTCACTCAATGACGGCACATCGGTAGCGCATTGTGGGCGTGCGCTATCGATGCGTCCGCCATTGAAAGTAATGGCAGCGTTAACGGACTACGTTACACCGCGTTATGCCGCGGTGTAACGTAGTCCGTTAAACGGGTCACACGAACGCAGTGTGAACACAGCCTAAAAGGCCTCTTTCACACTTCCGTCGGCAGTGTCCCGTCGACATATGTCATCTTGTGAGAAAACAGGATCCTGCAAAAAAATTTGCAGGATCCTGTTATTTCCCATAGACTTTTATTAGCGATGGTTTGTGACGGATGGTCATCCGTTTCATCCGTTGTGCACTGGATCCGTCGCAAAATAGTGGTCCGTCGGGAACAAAAAACGTTCAAAGGAACATTTTTTGTCCACGTTGTCAAATTGTTCAGCGACGGATCCTACGTTGTCCGTCATCGGCTACAATGGTAGCCTATCGAAGCAGGATCCGTCGCTGACCGTCACTCGCAGGAATCCAGCGACGGATCCCGTCTCTCTCTCTCTCTCCATTCAAATTATGGCAACACAAATGACGCATCCGTCATTACACTCGATGTGTCGCACACGTTTTTCACTATTTTCGTGACGTCCGTCGATACGTTATTTTACTGCACAACGACACACAGCAGAAGACTGAAGTGTGAAAGAGGCCCAAGCTACACAATACAGCACTCCCGGTCATTGCACTACAGGACCTAACCATCCAGTCCACTTCACAGGCTCGGGGCAGTCAGTCTCCTGCTATATGATGGTCACTCGTTCCTCCCAATCAGCCCTCACCAGACCCACCTATATATTCTCCAGTTGAGAATCTCCCCCAACCTATGTACCTTTGCTTCCTTCTGGACTGACGTATGTCACAGCCACCACAGCTCTAGCAGACTGTCTCCCTCCAGACCTAGCAACATTCTCAGCCCAGACTGGCACTGGGCTATGGGTCAGTAGGTATTGTTTATGTGGGCTTCATATTACCCCAGCCTACAGCCTGCAGACACCACACTGGTGGACAAACCCAGGCCTGATGGGGTCATAGACTGAAACCTGGTTGCCCAAGCACCACACATGGTGTAGCCAAACCTCTTCCTCTTAGCATTAAACTGCTCTCTTGCTAATTCTGTTTTTTACAACAATACATTTAAGCAGGTATAAGCTTCAACAGGGGTCAGGCTGATGATGGCATCTTCACCAGGGTATGACCTGCCAAGGAACATGACCCACCTGCCCCCCGACCAAGCCGGTTCAAGTGATTAGACAAGAAAGCACAGAATACGATTGAGTACAACACAAAACATACACCTCAGACGTACACTGCGTATCCATAAGGCACCTCCAAACACCACCAAACATCTTCTTACATACACACAGTGCATGCGTCTGCCTCACACACTGCCGTCCACTGCTGTTGTTTCATGGTTAGAATGAAGATACAAGTCCATCAAGATCAAATGTCCCCATAAGGCAATCAGACTAGTTCCCTGTGTCGATGACCCATCACTGAATTTAGTTGTTCAGTTTTTGCCATTGGATAGTATCCCACCTCCTCAGCTATATTTCACACTGGTGTTTGTCCTGCTACAGCCACTTTATCACTACATTATTGCTCTGCGGCAAATTTTTACCGACTCTACTCGGGCTCCCCTTTGGTCGGGTATCTTTCCCAGAAACTGCTTCCATCTTTGTTCTTTTCAGTCTTCACTACCAGGGGTCCTTTGCTTGCCATGTGGCCACCCTGACTCACTTCCTGCAAGCGGTTCGTTGTTATTGCAGTATCGATAGCTTTACAGAGAATTTCATATACGGTATACATTCACAAAACAGGCAAAAGTGACCACAATTACATAAGTCGACAGGCACAATGGTTAGTTCATTTCCTCATGTTAGCTACGATCTCAGTAAAGTGGCCACACAGAATTAGAACGTTATTTACCTGCAGATTAATGCTATATCTGCAGGTAAATAGTATTTTCCAAGACGAGAGGTTCCCTTTAACGATTCTTTAAAGTTATTATTATATTCTGTTTAATTGCTTCCCTTTAAATTCTTTGGAACACAGTTATTTTTGGGGGTGTCCTGCAGTTTAATGATCATTTCCTGCCAGTTGATCCCGTAAATAATATATTCTATTTTACATTTTAATATTTTTTTATCATTACAAGACTAAGGACCCTTCAGTGTGGGCGACAGTCCTGGCAGTGATCTGGCTTCATTCCACTTGTCTGGAGCAGAGAGAGGAATGGGAATTACTGGAGGGAAAAGCCATCTCCTGGCTTAAGGCCAAAGCAGGTAATGTCTCAGAAATCGATTGATAACGATGTGTTTATGTAGAGCTAAAGCTGCTGAATCTGAATCTTTTATTCTTTCTCCATTTTTTTGCAGCATTTTTTGCCTTTTTATGCGTTCATGGTGCAGATTTGAGTCAGTGGTTTTTATGCATTTTTTGGTGAAAAAACCTTGGAATTCTGCATATGAAAACTCAGTTGCATTATTTTTAGTTTCCCCATAGACGCCAATGGGGTAGAGGCACTAAAAACACACTATAACTATAACCACACAGTGGGCATGAATTTTCCTGAAATCACATTTATTTTGCTTGAACTATAAAAAAGGCAGCATTTATACTATTTTGGAACATGGTCTAAAGTCTATCGACATTTGCCTCACATTCAGTTTACTTCCCACAAATCATCCAATAAAGGAATTAAAGTGGTTTTCTCGTCAGGACATAGGGATGACCTGTGCTGCAATATCAGATTGGTGTTGGTCTGACACTTGGTACCCTGATGAGCTGTTACAAGCTCCGGCGGTGGCCAGATGTACACACATTGAATGGAGATTTAATGCGCTTCTGCATTCAGAGTGCAGCAGCTGCTGCTGAGTGCAGCAAAACACCTTCTCTTCAAAAGGATAGGAGCTGTTCTGCAGAACCCAGCAGCGGCTGCTACACGTTCAATAGGGCTGCACTTTGCTGCTCTGTTCAGTGTGTGGCTGCTTGTATCAGACGATCGGTAGGGATGTCAGGCGGTAGATCACCACTGATCCGATATTGATGATCTGGGCTAACCTATAGGACATCAATATGTCCTGATCAGACAACCTCTTAAGTTGATACCGAGCCCACAAGGTACGTTTTAAAAATAAAAAATTAAGTTACGATGATTTATAAATAAAGAAATCGGTGGAGGCAGAAATACTGATCCATATTAGAAGACTTCCCGTTACACTGATTTCTGGCTGTATAATGCCACGTTTCTGCAGTGTGTATACAGGCTCCTGCTGGGATCAGTCAGCTGTAATATATATATATATATCGTATATTGCTATCTGGTCCTCACCAGGGAATGCTTTCTATATCCTCAGGTTCGTCCCTGGATCAGTTTGTCAGAGCCGGGAATGAGCTGCTGAAATCCTGTGTGGATCCTAAAGTGTTCGGCCTGTGAGATGGAAGAATAAAGGTGGCGCAAGTTTCTCCTCCTGCATCCTGAGAGATCGCCGTCCTGCAGAACGTTGCTGCTTCTCGTCTTTACTTTGAGCTGTTTGCTGATATCCCTGTGCCTTATTACTCTTCTTATAGGACACACGCCAAAGATGCAAAAGTTTAGTCTAAAGTATAATCTTCTAGTTATATCTTTATTACACAGGCGCTTCAATATCCGCAAGTGATTAAAATGTAAAGAGCAACTCCACCTAAAATGTTCAGATCGATGAGGAAAGTCCTTTAACACATAAGGGGGTAGAAGGGCAGTGCAAAAAAAAACACTCCATATCTGCACCCTAGAACTGCATAATAAATAAATTGGTATTTTTATCACACTTTAGCATCAATTAGAAGTCAAGAAACCTTCAAAACAAAACAAAACCATGGTATATTGGTCCAATAATTGGGTTCAAGACTCCATGAATTATGTATGGTTTTGCAACACATCTCTATTTGTGGTGCAGATATTTTTTGAAGGAGGCAGCCATCTTTTCCTAATTCTTTACTACTTCAGTGACCTTAGATGTCTAATTTTTTTTTCTCACATGTGAAAACAACTAGCAGGTTTTCATCAGTGTTTGGTCATCGTGTCCATTTTTACCATCATTTGTTTTCTTTCAAAATTGCAAATTTCCTTCCCATTATAGTGTTAAAAATGGACGACGCACAGATTGCACACAGATGGCGTTCATGTACCGTCTGTGGTTTTCACAGACCCTTAGGCCGGGATCACACATGTGAGAAATACGTCTGAGTCTCGCATGGTAATACCCGTCTCTCTGGAGCGGAGCGTGCGGCTCCATATATTGCTATGCGGCCGCACTCTCCGCTCCTGAGTGACGGCGGCAATGCCGGATATTAACATGCGAGACTCGGACATATTTTTCGCATGTGTGATCCCGACCTTAGACTTGAATGGGTCATTTTGATCTGTGACTCAGATCCAAAACAGTCATGTCTCCGTGATTTTTTGTGGACACACAAAGCTGAAAAAACACGGACATGTGAATAGCACTATGGACTACAATTAGTAAAAACATGGACTAAACATGTATGTAAATAATGGATTTCTGAATGAAACCTAAGGTACATTAAAAGAAAGTGATGATCGGCCCGTGAAAAACCTCCTGGTGATCAATCACCAGACAAATGAGCGCTCATCTGGTGGGTTGTTTATTACCAGCATAAAAATCATTAGGTCTCCTTCAGACATCCATGAACATTGGTCCGATCTCGTATTACTATGCACACTCTGGCCATGCGTTTCGCGACCCCGAGCTAGACTGCTTCATGTATTTCTATGAGGCTGTCACGAGATATGCGGCCAGCACATTGTGATCCGAGATTGGACTGATGATCACGGATGTCTGAAAGAGCACTTATTAGCAGCAAATCCCAATGTGTCAGCAGATGAGCTGCCAATAAGATAATTCTCTACGGGGACAGGACGATCGTATTAACGATGTTCTCATCAATATTCGTCAGCCTTTGTAAACAGGCCAGTAAATCAGCACTGATCGGCTTGTATATAATCAATCCGCCTGTCGAAATGCACCTTTCTAATTTTAAGAACACCCCTTGAGGCAACGTGGGACATCAATCATTCTCTAGATTGTGTCCTCCACCCAGGATAGGAGATATCCATTCTCATTAGTTGGTGGTGGATCAAAAGTGAAAATCTCTCTTGAGTAGAGTTAGTTAGAGTTTATTCACAGGCTCCATTCCATCCGCCACAACAGTGGTGTGTGGCCGATGGAATGGGTGAAAGAGTATGGCCTCTTATCTGTCGGCAGCCATGGTTCTTCTTTAGCCAGCGAAGCACAACGTTATAGTTGCAATGTGATGTACATGTGACGTCTTGCCAGACCGGCTAATCAACGAGATGCGGATGCCAGCAGTAAGAGATGGTATTCCCTCCCGCTCCCGTTCCGTCAGACTCAGGTAATTGTTGTGGCCGATCGAATGGGACATGCAAATCAATTTGCACCAACTCCAGTCTTGTGCATTCCGAAAGTTCTCCTTCTTTGGTTTTGCGGCCACCAAGTACCATCCGTGTATCATAGAGTGTGGAGTTTTTAGAGATAGGTGCCATTGCTCTTTATTAAAATTTGTTTATAATCCACTGACCATCCAACATTAGGTCAACTATGGTGAGAAGGAACAACATCTAAGCAGAGAACCCCCCAAAACGAACATCCTCAATGTATTCTGTAGGCATTACAAGTGAAGATTGTTGACTCTATGTTCTTGTTATTGAGTTTGTTTTAATATATGATTCTTTGTAACATGATCTAATGGATTGTTTCATTGTTCTGCACCATTTTTTCTATAATCATCATTAAACTGCAGTTATCAGTTAGTCCTTGGTGTCCAGGTCAACTGTGTCCATGGCAGGAACATATCTATCAGTTGTAACATGAAGCTCGTGAGTCCAGAATGAAAATTCTAAAACAGATTAAACCATTCACTCAAACTAAGTATACAAAACGCTGAGTATCGAAGAGATCCATAGTATTAGTAATTATGTTTTATGTGAAACATAATTAAAAAAACAGTAAAAAATGAGAATGTCCTATAGAGGACACTAAAGTGGCCAACCAAACGTGAACAATGTACACAATCCAAAAGATTATTAACTGACTAGCTGAATCCTTCTGTGGAGACACGAGAGGGTCGGCGGGCGCCCCTGTCCGCTAGTCGGAACCACATGGGCCAGTGATTGTCCCACGGCACGCCCGCTCTCCCTTTAACGTGCGAATAACGCTACTCAGACAACACAGGAAAGAGTAAAACAGTGTGGCAATGCTTTATTAAACCACAAAACAGTCAAATAACAAGTAGAATAGTCCCCAGCAAATACTCAAAGATGGTACACATTACAGAGTCTCACCTTTCCGCTGACTCGCCGGGATAATAGCAGCTGTTACTTCAGAGCTCCCAGGGTCGACTACCCCACCTGTGGCACGCACATAGAGAGGCGGTAATGACAAGCGTAGGAAGATGAAAGTCCATTCAAGTGCAAAGCCAGTTGACCTGAGGGTCACAAACTGGCTTCTACAAACATTCCATGAAGCCAGGTGACAGGCGAATCCCAATCCTGGCTTTCTTCAAACATATCCATGGTTCAGAGATGGTCAATGGAGCATATCTGTATTCTTCCAACCGGGGCCGAGGTTCCCTATAATGTTTCCTGTAGAATGATAGATTTGTGACGGAGCCAAGATGTATTGGCAGCAGGGCTGTAGGGTCCACTGGATGTTTTGATGTCTTGGCAGAATCTCTGGCTGTCTCTCTCTCTCTCTCTGTCACTCTATACAGAGACATTTAACCTCTTTTTATACTTAATAAGTGTTCTTCATTTAGTATTGACATAAAGGATGAGACCAAGTATCATTACTTGATTATTTCATCTATTTGCATAGTTTTCCTCTGTTTTCGAAGTCACCAAATTATTTAGCCTACACAATGCATAATTAGCCTATCAGTAAACATCGCTAGTCATCAAGGATAAGAGCACAATATGTTATATGAAATATCAGCTTACAAGTCAATATTACAGGCTTACACAAACAAAAGTGTGTATTCTTGACCAGCTAGAAATAAATGCTTCAAATCAAAAGTCAACATATAGATAACAGCCTATTCTTCCTGGCTTGCTAAAAATAGTCGTCTGGCTAATTAAGTTACAATTCTGTGTCTCCACATTGCTCTTCCATCTTAATTAGCCAGACGTGATAGGATTCCAATCATCCATCTCCACTTATGGGGAACAGTCCACAACATATCTTTAAGCACAGTCACGAATGTAAGAGGTCTCACCTTTATGGCACAAAACTTTCTATCACCCAGTTTCCTCAGAGCATATTCCATGTCTTCCTTGCGAAATTAAACTCCGCACGTAATTGAGCAGAAACAACTGGTATCCATTGTGTCCACACATGGCTTCCTCTGCATTCTGTAGTTCCTGGATTAAATCCCATTCAATCTGTCAAAGCTGGAACAGGTCCTGTAGTTTCCGTTCCTTGTTGAGGTTATACATCCGATCTGGTCTTCTTCCCAAGGCCAAGTTGGTGGGGCTGGACATAGTGGTATCCAAAACCTGCTATTAAATGTCTCATCAATGGTCTGCTGGGTCTGTATGTATCCCTAGGTGTGGAGCCCTAGACAGTGTGAGAACACCAGTCCCCAGCAGCTCCCCCGGTTCTGCCGAGCTGAGTAGTATCCCACAGCTTCCACCATAATGTGGAGACATGGGTGGTCAGCAGGCGCCCCAGCCCACAACTGAAATCGAATGGACCAGGGATCATCCCACCGAATGCCCGCTCTCCTTTTAAGGTGGGCATAACTCTACTCAGACAACACAGGGTGAAGGTAAAACAGTGTAGCAATGCTTTATTGATCCCCAAAACAGGCAGATAACACATAGAACAGTCCCAGCAAATACCTAAAGATGGTGCACACTAGAGTCTCGCCCTTCCGCTGACTCGCCGGGATAATGGCAGCTGTTACTTCAGAGCTCCCAGGGTCGACTACCCCACCTGTGGCATGCACACAGAAAGGAAATAATGACAAGCGTAGGAAGATGATAGTCCATTCAGGTACAAGGCCAGTTGACCGGAGGGTCACAACCTGGCTTCATTTTCCAGGGTCAGCTACCCCACCTGTGGCACACACACAGAGAGGGGGTAACGACAAGCTTAGGAAGATGACATTCCATTCAGGTACAAGGGCAGTTGCCTGAGGGTCACAACCTGGCTTCAAGGATTAGAGCACAATATGTTATATGAGATATCAGCTTACAAGTCAATATTACAGGCTTACACAAGGAAAAGTATTTTTTCTTGACCAGCCAGAAAGAAATGCTTAAAGGGAATCTGTCACCTCATTTTTGGTATATAAGCTGCGGCCACCACCATCAGGGGCTAATCTACAGCATTCTGTAATGCTGTAGATAATTCCCCGATGTAACCTGAAAGATAAGAAAAACAAGTTATAGTATACTCACCTGGGGGCGGTCCGATCCGATGGTCGTCGTGGTCCGGATCTGTCGCCTCCCATCTTCATACGATGACGTCCTCTTCCTTGCTTCATGCCGCGGCTCCTGCCCAGGCGTACCCCCCCCCCCCCAAGTAAGTATATTATAACTTGCCTCTCTTATGTTTCAGGTTACATCGAGGACTTATCTACAGTATTACAGAATGCTGTAGATAAGCCCCTGATGGTGGTGGCCGAAGCTTATATACGAAAAATGAGGTGACAGATTCCCTTTAAATTCAAAAGTCAACATATAGATAACAGCCTATTCTTTCTGGTTTGCTAAAAATAGTCGTCTGGCTAAATAAGATACAATTCTGTGTCTCTACAACTTCTAAAATCTATGTAGAAACAGGTCAATTTTCACTTCATGAGTCAAAGATCCGCAAGTGATTTACAGTACAATGTAAATCAATGGGGAAAAAAAATTGCTGTGCTAATGGTGCGGAAACTTCCGCATGGAAAATGCTGTGGATCAAAAGAAGGAGCATGTCATTTATTTGTGCGGATTTGCAGCGTTTTTGTACCCATTCCATTATAGAAATCCGCAGGAGTAAAAACAAATGAAATCCACATAAGAAACGCATCAAATCTGCACCTGCGTTTTCTGCCAAGAGATGCAGAATGCGCACAAAAAAATGTCAGAGGCAAATCTGCAACGTGTGCACATACCCTTATACTGGTCATTGTTAAACTTTACGGTGAGAGCAGAATTAACATTTTTCTCCAGCAGATGGCAGCATGTGAGCGTTACATCTTCTTGAGCTCTTTGATTGTGGTCCCTGGTGTAGTCACTATATACAGTGGCATGTAAAAGTTTGGGCACCCCTGGTCAAAATTACTGTTATTGTCAACAGTTAAGCAAGTTGAAGATGAAATGATACCTAAAAGGCCTAAAGTTAAAGATGACACATTTCCTTTGTATTTTAGGCAAAAAAAAATATATTGTCATTTTTACCTTTTTAAAAATTACAAATAGGAAAATGGGCCGATGCAAAAGTTTGGGCACCCTTGGAGATTTGTGTTCTCAGATAACTTTGACCAAGGTTTCAGATCTTATTTAGCCTGTTAGGGTTATGGCTTGTTCATTATCATCGTTAGGAAAGGCCAGGTGATGCAAACTGTTCAGATTTATAAAAACTCAGCCTCCTCTAACCTTGCATTAAAAAACAGCAGCCATGAGTTCTTCTAAGCAGCTACCTAGCACTCTGAAAAATGGTGGCGGCCCACAAAGCAGGAAAAGGCTATAAGAAGATAGCAAACTGTTTTCAAAAGTTGCCCTTTCTTCAGTTCCAAATGTATTTAAGAAATGGCAGTTACCAGGAACAGTGGAGGTCAAGATAAGGTCTGGAAGACCAAGCAAAAATTTATGTGAGAGCTGCTAGAGAGGCAAATCAGAATCCCCGCTTGACTGCAAAAGACCTTCAGAAAGATTTAGCAGACTCTGGAGTTGTACATTGTTCTACTGTTCAAAGACACCTTCACAAATATGACCCTCAGGGATGAGTCTTCAGAAGAAAACCTCTCCTGCATCCTCACTATAATATTCAGCATCAGAAGTATGCAAAAGAACATCTAAATA
Organism: Ranitomeya imitator; assembly: GCF_032444005.1. Classification (NCBI taxonomy): domain Eukaryota; kingdom Metazoa; phylum Chordata; class Amphibia; order Anura; family Dendrobatidae; genus Ranitomeya; species Ranitomeya imitator. Next base: position 73,408,366 of record NC_091282.1, on the reverse strand, counting down.
AGCCTGATACATTTTGGAAACAAGTTCTGTGGACCAATGAGGTTAAAATAGAACTTTTTGACCACAATGATCAAAGGTATGTGTGGAGAGAAAAAAGAGCACAGAATTTCAGGAAAAGAACAGCTCACCAACCATTAAAGGGGTTTTCCTATGAACTAAAGTCAATTATGTTTACTACATTTTGGTCCTCCTAGGCACAGGAGGACTCAAAAGAGTATACAGACATTAGTCAAATAACGGATACCGCGCTTAGGGGATATAATCGAGAATGCCACTAACCACATAAGCGCAACCAACGCGTGTTTGCACTGACCAGATACCTGTACCAACACGCTAATTGGTAGTGAGAAAACAATGCAATAACAAACGTCCTAACACGGCTACTATAGCCCCCTGGCTGCAGAAATGGTGCAGCCGTATGCACCGGAATGATAGGGCACTCACCCCACTGAGGCTGTATCTGTGCCCGGATGATGTTGCTACTGCGTCCGGTTATGCAGCTGGGAGCCGGGAAAGCAGAGGAGCCCCGGCCGGTGGCGTCCCTGGTTACAGCTAGGAAAAAATGGCTCGAGTGTCTATACAGTGTGTATACAGACATTACAACGGTGGATTACAGCTGATTCTTTTTGTGAGGTAAAACATTTTCCTGCCTGTTTTTGTGCAATGTTTTACCTCAAAGAAATAATCAGATGTGATCCTATGCTGTAATATCTGTGTATTCGAACTAGAACAATTTTCCAAGGAATAATTAATGAAAATCTCTCAAACAAGAAGTGAAAGACTCTTGGCTAGCTACAAAAAAACATTTACAAGCTATAATACTTGCAAAAGGGGGTGCTACTAGATACTAACATTACATTGTGCCCAAACATTTGCATCAGCCCATTTTCCTTTCTGTAATTTTTAATCCCTTCACTCAGGGCCGGCTCCAGGTTTTCGTGGGCCCTGGGCAGAAGGATCTCAGTGGCCCCTTTAACACATACCATAATTCATGGTACACAGATATGGCAGAGAAATATAGGTATAGTACAATGCCAAAGATTTCACTTACTTCTTACATTACATGAGTAATATCAATTATAAATTCTACAATAGCCCAGAAACCGGACAGTATAGTCCTCCATACAATATTATGAGCACCACATAGTGCTCCATACAGTATAAAGGGCCCCATATATTGCTCCATACAGAATGAGTCCCATATTTTGCTTCATACAGAATAATGGACCCCATTAAATTATCCATACAGTATAATGAACCTCATACATTTCTGCATACAGACTAATGAGACCCATATATTGCTCCATACAGTATAATGAGCCCCATATATTGCTCCATACAGAATAATGAACCCATATATTGCTCTATACAGTATAATGAGCCCCATATATTGCTCCATACAGAATAACAAGCCCCATATATTGCTCCATAGAGTATAATGAGCCCCATATATTGCTCTATACAGTATAATGATCTCTACAAATTGCTCCATACAGAATAACGGGCCCAATATATTGCTTCATACAGAATAATAAGCCCCATATATTGCTCCATACAGTAGAATGATCCCCATATATTGCTCCATACAGTATAATGATCTCCATATATTGCTCCATACAGAATAACGAGCCCCATATATTGCTCCAAATAGTATAATGAGCCCCTTATATTGCTCCATACATAATGGACCCATATAATGCTCCATACATAATGGGCCCATATAATGCTCCATACATAATGAGCCCCATATAATGCTCCATACAGACATACAGTATATGATGGGCCCCATATATTGTTCCATATATAATGGACCTCATATAATGCTCCATACCATACATAATGGGTCCCATATAATGCTCCATACATAATGGGCCCAATGTAATGCTCCATATATAATGGGCCCCATATAATGCTCCAGTATATGATGGACCCCATATAATGCTCCATATATAATGGGCCCCATGTAATGCTCCATACAGTATATGATGAGACCCATACATTGCTCCATATTTAATGGACCCATATAATTCTCCATACATAATGGGCCATATATAATGCCCCATACAGAATGGGCCCCATAGAATGCTCCAGTATATTATGGGCCCCATATATTGATCCATATATAATGAGCCCCATATATTGCTCCAGTATATGATGGGCTCCATATAATGCTCCATACGGAATAACCCCATATATTGCTCCAAACATAAAAAAAAAATACTCATCTCCTCGCTTGACCACAGGTCCGGACTCCTCAGAGCTGCCGTATTTAAGCTCTCTGCACTGTGACTGCTCAGAGCAGAGGGTAGTCATATCATCGTGCCCTCTGACCTGAGACGTCACAGAGTCAGAGGTTGTAGAAGACGTAATAGCGGAGGAACAGGGAGAGGTAAGTACTGCAAGTACTGGGGCCCTGAGGAAGTGAGGGTGGAGAGCCACTCGCAGGTGCTGGCACTGGGTGTCCATAGCGTGCTGGGGTCCCCGATGGCGAGTGGGTTCCCCTGCCTGCTCAGTGCTTCGGCACTTGTTCAGGTGCACCGAGGGCAGACTAGAGATTAGTGAACCTTTCAAGGCTCGGTTCCATTGGCCGAAGGTTTACACATTTGCCGAACATGCTGGCCGAATGGTTTGACAAACATACCCGAACGCCATTAGATTCAATGGGAGGCCAAACGAAACATATAGACAACACCTTAAGGGATGACAGAAAGCTTCCCAAAAAGCTAAACTTAGGGTCAGACACCATGAAAAGCGGCATCAATTGATCGACAGTAGAAATTTGCAAATGGCACAGCAGCAGTCAGCCATGGGCAATGCATGAGGTATCAGGGTCTGAGCCAGCATTTACAACTTGGAATTGAAATTTCAATGAGGACCTGGTGGTTAAGTCAGCGGTGTAAGCCTTCTTAGCTGAAAGACCTGATACCTCATGCAACACCTCCATTTTTTTTTTTATTCCAGCCACACTCAAGTGGCATAAACATAAGTTTCATACATTAATATTGGTACAAAAATGTAAAGAAAGTAACACAGGTAGTTAACCAAAAGTAAGTGCAGGACTGCTCATCTAGGAGCCCGACTTACACAGGCAACCCACCAATTGAAGACCCAATTTGGAGTCTCCACATTTCAAAAAATAATTGTCACACACCACTATAGTGGCATACGTTTCCTAAGAGTATAATATGCCTCACACCTTCCACCACAGGCAACCCACCAGATGGAGACCCAACTTAAAGTGGAAATCTGGCCTTCTGATTTGCCTCTGAAACACAGTTTTGTCACAAACGATTTGGAGTAGCAAATGGGGCCTCCTGAGACTGCCACACAATTTTTGCACGATCTAGTTCGATGCTGGAAGATCGATTTCACACAGGACAGGATCCTATCTATTTAACTGACAAGTTCACCTCCAAACAATATAATGGCCCCTACATAGCCCTCCAAATAGTTTAATGGCCCCCGATATAGTATAGTTCTGCAAATATAATACCACCCTCACATAGTCCTACAAACAGTATAATGTCCCATCACATAGACCTACAAACAGTATAACAGCCCCCATATAGTCCAGGAAACAGTATAATGGCAGGCATATAGCCTCCAAATAGTATAATGGCCAACACATAGCACTCCATACAGCAATATGGGCCCCGTATAGCCCTCCATACAGCATTATGGGCCCCACATCGCCCTTCATACAGTATTATGGGCCACACATAGCACTTCATACAGTATCATGAGCCCTACATAGCCCTCCATACAGTATTATGGGCCCCATCAGGGCCGCCATCAGGGCATTACAGCCGTGACTGGCGTAAGGGGCCCGGTGAGCAGAGGGGGCCCGCCTCTTACCTGCTCACCGGGCCCCTACCGGCAGCCGCAGGCTGAACCGGGCCCTTAGCGGCGGCCGGCGCTACAGCTGTACGCTATTGACATGCGGGCCCGCGCCCGCACATCAATAGTTAACAGCCGCCAGCCGCAGCGTGCAGGTCGCCGGCGTCTGACGTCATTGTCAGTCGCCGGCGAGTGCACGGTGCAGCTGCATGGAGAGAGGAGCGCGGCAGGTAAGTAGAACTTTTTTTTATTTTTATTGAGAGCGGCGATCGGGGGGGGGGGTTTGGGCAGAAGGCTGGACACAGGGGGGGCAGAAGGCCGCTGGACACAGGGGGGCAGAAGGCCGCTGGACACAGGAGGGCAGTAAAGCTGGACACAGAGGGGGCAGAAGGCCGCTGGACACAGGGGGGGCAGAAGGCCGCTGGACACAGAGGGGGCAGAAGGCCGCTGGACACAGAGGGGGCAGAAGGCCGCTGGACACAGGGGGGGCAGAAGGCCGCTGGACACAGGGGGGGCAGAAGGCCGCTGGACACAGGGGGGGCAGGAGGCCACTGGACACAGGGGGGCAGTAAAGCTGGACACAGGGGGGGCAGTAAAGCTGGACACAGAGGGGGCAGAAGGCCGCTGGACACAGGGGGGCAGTAAAGCTGGACACAGGGGGGAGCAGAAGGCTGGATACAGAGGGGGCAGAAGGCCGCTGGACACAGGGGGGCAGTAAAGCTGGACACAGGGGGGCAAAAGGCCGCTGGACACAGAGGGGGCAGAAGGCCGCTGGACACAGGGGGGCAGTAAAGCTGGACACAGAGGGGGCAGAAGGCCGCTGGACACAGGGGGGCAGTAAAGCTGGACACGGGGGGCAGAAGGCTGGACACAGAGGGGGCAGAAGGCCGCTGGACACAGGGGGGGCAGAAGGCCGCTGGACACAGGGGGGCAGTAAAGCTGGACACAGGGGGGGCAGAAGGCCGCTGGACACAGGGGGGCAGTAAAGCTGGACACGGGGGGCAGAAGGCTGGACACAGAGGTTGCAGAAGGCCGCTGGACACAGGGGGGCAGTAAAGCTGGACACAGAGGGGGCAGAAGGCCGCTGGACACAGGGGGGCAGTAAAGCTGGACACAGGGGGGGCAGAAGGCTGGACACAGAGGGGGCAGAAGGCCGCTGGACACAGGGGGGCAGAAGGCTGGACACAGAGGGGGCAGTAAAGCTGGACACAGGGGGGGCAGTAAAGCTGGACACAGGGGGGGCAGTAAAGCTGGACACAGGGGGGGCAGAAGGCTGGACACAGAGGGGGCAGTAAAGCTGGACACAGGGGGGGCAGAAGGCTGGACACAGGGGGCAGTAAAGCTGGACACAGAGGGGGCAGTAAAGCTGGACACGGGGGCAGAAGGCCGCTGGACACAGGGGGGCAGTAAAGCTGGACACGGGGGGCAGAAGGCTGGACACAGGGGGGCAGTAAAGCTGGACACAGGGGGGGCAGAAGGCTGGACACAGAGGGGGCAGTAAAGCTGGACACAGAGGGGCAGTAAAGCTGGACACAGGGGGGCAGAAGGCCGCTGGACACAGTGGGGCAGTAAAGCTGGACACGGGGGGGCAGAAGGCTGGACACAGGGGGGCAGTAAAGCTGGACACAGGGGGGGCAGAAGGCTGGACACAGAGGGGGCAGTAAAGCTGGACACAGAGGGGGCAGTAAAGCTGGACACAGGGGGACAGAAGGCCGCTGGACACAGGGGGGCAGTAAAGCTGGACACAGGGGGGGCAGAAGGCTGGACACAGAGGGAGCAGTAAAGCTGGACACGGGGGGGGCAGAAAGCTGGACACAGAGGGGGCAGAAAGCTGGACACGGGGGGGCAGAAAGCTGGACACATGGGGGGCAGAAAGCTGGACACGGGGCAGAGTGCTGGACAGAGATGGGGCAGAGTGCTGGACAGAGATGGGGCAGAGTGCTGGACAGAGATGGGGCAGAGTGCTGGACAGAGATGGGGCAGAGTGCTGGACAGAGATGGGGCAGAGTGCTGGACAGAGATGGGGCAGAGTGCTGGACAGAGATGGGGCAGAGTGCTGGGCAGAGTGCTGTACACAGATGAGGCAAAGTGCTGGACATAAATGGGGCAGGATTGGAAACAGATGGGGCAGAATGGAGACAGATGGGGCAAGGTTGGAGACAGATGGGGCAGGATGGATACGATGGAGACAGATGGGGCAGGATGGGGAGATCATATGGGGCAGAATGGATACTCATGAGGGCAGGATGGGAGAACATATGGCTGGAGCCTGGAATGAGACACACGGGGGCTAGGATGGCGAATATTACCATAGGGGCTAATTAAGGGATATTATTATTGCAGTGATGTATTTATTTTATTTTTTGAGTATACTGTTTTAAATGGGGGGGGCGGTCCTGTTACTGTGTAGAGTGATACTATGTTGCCTTCTTCATGTGGTGTAATGTAGAAGTTGGGAAAATTAAGTAATGTGTTCTACAAGCGGAACTCGAGATAACTGTTTTATTTCCTGCAGAGACGAGTCCTGGCTGGATGAAGTGATGGCGGTCTGTGCTGGATGAAAGATGAAGGTACTTCACCTAGAGACGTCACTGGTGAGTCAGTGTTACCTATATACTGACACTATACACTGTATACTATATACAGAGGTCCTGTGTACAATGTCACCAGTGATCACTGTATTACCTATATATTATATACAGAGCTCCTGTGTGTAATGTCACCAGTGATCACTGTATTACCTGTACACAGACACTGCTTACTAATTACAGATCTCCTGTGCATAATGGCACTGATGGTGATAGTATTGTGGGTTTTTTTTTTATTACTGATCAGTATTGTAGTATTCAGTCATTATTGGTTATATGCGGTCTGGTCATGGTGTAGCGGTATTTGTTCCTTGTATGTGATATTATTCGGTCACTGTGGTGGTAATATGTCATCTGGTCATAGTGCTGTGGTATTTGTTCCTTGTATGTAGTATTATAGGTCATTTTAAAAATTGAAAAATAAATAAAAATATACCTAAATTGTATTGCATATTTTAACAAATATTTAGTAGGTTACAGTAGAGTAGGGCCCGGCCAAAAGTGTCTACCTTGTTGTGGTGGCGGCTTAAAAAATCTTTTGGCCAAAACAAAAGCTGCCGGCTATATGTGTGATCTGGTGATGGGAACTGTTAATGTGTGATAGGTGAGAAGTGGAGATTTTCCAAGAGAGAGCGGTGGGACTGTGGACAGTTCGTGGGGTGGAGCCTGGAGGCGGGGCTGGGGTGGAGCCTGGGCGGAGTTTCAAGGGGGCCCCGAAAATTTTGCCAGTATGGGGCCCTGAAATTTCTAGTGGCAGCCCTGGGCCCCATATAGCCTTCCATACAGTATTATGGGCCTCACATAGCCCTCCATACAGTATTATGGGCCCCACATAACCCTCCATACAGTATTTTGTGCCCCACATAGCCCTCCATACAGTATTATGGGGACCACATATTCCTTCATACAGTATTACGGGCCCCACATGGCCCTCCTTACAGTATTATGTGCCCCATATAGCGCTTAATACAGTACTATGGGCCTCATATAATGTTCTATACATAAAAAATAAATACTCACCTTTCACCGTTCCCCGCTACAATGATGTCAGGACTTGAATGTAGCAACTCTTGTGCATCAGGCGGCACTTCTTCCCTCTGAGCTATTCAGCTCAGCTGCTGGACAGTCTCTTGCTAACCCAGATACTAGTACCTGTGTTGTTCTGACTTTCTCAAACCCTGAGTTCCTGATTGTCTCCAAACTGTGTACCTGATTGTCTTCACCTTGATTAAACACCCTACTTAAACCTGTCATTGCACATCCTTCCTTGCGAGATTATAGATCTACCACCCTGTAGTAAAGCTTCCTTTTACCTGCTCCTTCATTCTAAAATTATACTACTGCTTCCATATACCAACCCCATGGCTATTCCTAGCTACATTTCCTGCTGATCCGTTAACTACATTGCTGCTCTTGTGTACCAACCCCTTGGCTATTCCTGACTATGCTACCTTCTGGTGCTGCCCCCTGGTGGTTGCAATACCACTACTCCAACTCAGTCCATAGCAGAATAGCTGCGGTGATTCAAGCATAATATACAAGCACCGCCAAAATACTCAGAGAACAACCGAGCATGCTCGGAAAACTCGAGTAACGAGCACACTTGCTCATCACTAATCTGCATGTTTTTCACAATTTCTGACATGAAATCAGAATAAACCTGTTTTAATGCCTTAAACATTCTCTCTCATTATTCTGACATTGGGCAAATATTAATAATTAATCCTAATTGACCTAAAAGGGATAAGGTTATTCTGATTTCATGTCAGATATTGAGAAAAACATGTCTTTTTATATAGTGTATGGAAACTTCTGGTTTCAACTGTACCATGCATGTTTCTCAGCATTGTGCATGCATCTCGGCTGGATGTGGGGCCATAATGTCATTTTCATGGCTTGATGAGGATACCCCTGTAAGACAATAAAAAAATGAATGCAACACAGCAGGAGGTTATAGGCTGTGTTTTCAGACGTGGTACCATGTCATCCATTACCACTCTAAATTCAGGGCAAATGACCAGAAAAGAATCAATGATTGTGTTGTATATATATGACCAGTTGTCAGGAATCCCACCGCACTGCCACCAAATATGTCACGGCTCATGGGAGGATACCTTTATCATCCCCACCACTCACACCAATTTGTCATAAACCAGGGTTGTTTGGTTGTGCCTGGTTCTTTCTGAAGGGGATTTATCTATATCCCACTTCCCAGTTCCAGTTTGGAACTTGCAGCTCTCTGGCGCCCCCTTACCCTCAGGTCAGTCAGGTTACTGCACCCAGTGTACTTAGTCACCAGAAAGGCTGCCTGCTATGTACTGGCTATTGGGCATGCTGCAGTGCAGTGAGGGTGATATAACTACTCCCACTCAGGCGGGAAAAATAATTATCAACGCTGCCTGTTCGCTGCAAAGACTCTCAATTGCACAGGACAAATTATGCGGCCACCAACTCCGATTTCTTAATTATTAATGGGTCCGGAGCCAACCCAGATTAGTAGCGTAATTCACTTCAGAGGACGTCACATCACATGTTATAGAGCAAGCTAGTAAATTTTATATTTTACTCCAAAAAAAGGTAGGCAGTGTTTACAGAAGTATAAATAGATATTATAAAGAAGACAAATATCTTATGTGTTGTGAATTCTGTGGCAGAGCTCCCTCCTGTGGTCACAAGTGGTACTTCGGCTGATTCTCTCTGTGAGCTTCCGTTGGTGGAGGAAAGTGGTACTGCGGCTTCTGAGTTTCCCTCCTCAGGTGATGTGGTGAAGTCGTTAGGTGCTGCTCTATTTAACTCCACCTAGTGCTTTGATCCTGGCCTCCAGTCAATGTTCTAGTATTGGACCTGTTTCCTCCTGGATCGTTCCTGTGGCCTGCTGCTCTGCATAGCTTAGTTCTGCTTTGCTATTTTGTTTGCTGTTTTTTTCTGTCCAGCTTGTATATTTGTTTTTTCCTGCTTGCTGGAAGCTCTGGGACGCAGAGGGTGTACCTCCGTGCCGTTCTTTTTGCCCCCTTTGCGTGGTTTTTGTAGGGTTTTGTGTTGACCGCAAAGTTACCTTTCCTATCCTCGCTCTGTTCAGAAAGTCGGGCCTCACTTTGCTAAATCTATTTCATCTCTACGTTTGTCTTTTCATCTTAACTCACAGTCATTATATGTGGGGGCTGCCTTTTCCTTTGGGGTATTTCTCTGAGGCAAGGTAGGCTTATTTTCTATCTTCAGGCTAGCTAGCTTCTCAGGCTGTGCCGAGTTGCATAGGGAGCGTTAGGAGCAATCCACGGCTGTCTCTAGTGTGGTTGGAGAGGATTAGGGATTGCGGTCAGCAGAGTTCCCACGACTCAGAGCTCGTTCTATGTTTTTGGGTTATTGTCAGATCACTGTATGTGCTCTGACCTCTATGTCCATTGTGGTACTGAATTACCTTATCATAACAGTACTGGAGGCCAAAAGTACTAATGATTCTCAATAGAGGGAAAAAAGAAGTTCTGAGACCATTTTTTTTTTCTCTGCACTGTGTTTTGCCTGTTTTTTCCCCTAGACATTTGGGTGGTTCAGGACACAGGTGTAGCGATGGACATTAAAGGTCTGTCTTCATGTGTGGATCAGCTCACGGCAAGAGTACAAAATATTCAAGACTTTGTGGTTCAGAATTCTATGTTAGAACCGAGAATTCCTATTCCTGATTTGTTGTTTTGGAGATAGAACTAAATTTCTGAGTTTCAAAAATAATTGTAAACTATTTCTGGCTTTGAAACCTCGCTCCTCTGGTGACCCAGTCCAACAAGTTAGGATCATTATTTCTTTATTACGTGGCGACCCTCAGGACTGGGCATTTTCTCTTGCGTCAGGAGATCCTGCATTAAGTAATATCGATGCGTTTTTCCTGGCGCTCGGATTGCTGTACGATGAACCTAATTCAGTGGATCAGGCAGAGAAAAATTTGCTGGCTCTGTGTCAGGGTCAGGTTGAGATAGAGGTATATTGTCAGAAATTTAGAAAGTGGTCCGTACTCACTCAATGGAATGAAGGTGCGCTCGCAGCTATTTTCAGAAAGGGTCTCTCTGAAGCCCTTAAGGATGTCATGGTGGGATTTCCTATACCTGCTGGTCTGAATGAGTCTATGTCTTTGGCCATTCAGATCGGTCGACGCTTGCGTGAGCGTAAATCTGTGCACCATTTGGCGGTATTACCTGAGCTTAAACCTGAGCCTATGCAGTGCGATAGGACTTTGACCAGAGTTGAACGGCAAGAACACAGACGTCTGAATGGGCTGTGTTTCTACTGTGGTGATTCCACTCATGCTATCTCTGATTGTCCTAAGCGCACTAAGCGGTTCGCTAGGTCTGCCACCCTTGGTACGGTACAGTCAAAATTTCTTCTGTCCGTTACCTTGATCTGCTCTTTGTCATCATATTCTGTCATGGCATTTGTGGATTCAGGCGCTGCCCTGAATTTGATGGACTTGAAGTATGCTAGGCGTTGTGGGTTTTTCTTGGAGCCCTTGCAGTTTCCTATTCCATTGAGAGGAATAGATGCTACGCCTTTGGCCAAGAATAAGCCTCAGTACTGGACCCAGCTGACCATGTGCATGGCTCCTGCACATCAGGAGGTTATTCGCTTTCTGGTGTTGCATAATCTGCATGATGTGGTCGTGTTGGGGTTGCCATGGCTACAAGTCCATAATCCAGTATTAGATTGGAAATCCATGTCTGTGTCCAGCTGGGGTTGTCAGGGGGTACATGGTGATGTCCCATTTCTGACTATTTCGTCATCCACAGCTTCTGAGGTTCCGGAGTTCTTGTCTGATTACCGGGATGTATTTGATGAGCCCAAGTCTGATACCCTACCTCCGCATAGGGATTGTGATTGTGCTATCAATTTGATTCCTGGTAGTAAATTCCCAAAAGGTCGACTGTTTAATTTATCTGTGCCTGAGCACGCCGCTATGCGGAGTTATGTGAAGGAGTCCTTGGAGAAGGGGCATATTCGCCCGTCATCGTCGCCATTAGGAGCAGGGTTCTTTTTTGTAGCCAAGAAGGATGGTTCGCTGAGACCTTGTATAGATTACTGCCTTCTAAATAAGATCACGGTTAAATTTCAGTACCCCTTGCCATTGTTATCTGATTTGTTTGCTCGGATTAAGGGGGCTAGTTGGTTCACCAAGATAGATCTTCGTGGTGCGTATAATCTGGTGCGTATTAAGCGAGGCGATGAATGGAAAACTGCATTTAATACGCCCGAGGGCCATTTTGAGTATCTAGTAATGCCATTCGGACTTGCCAATGCTCCATCAGTGTTTCAGTCCTTTATGCATGACATCTTCCGAGAGTACCTGGATAAATTCCTGATTGTGTACTTGGATGACATTTTGATCTTCTCGGATGATTGGGAGTCTCATGTGAAGCAGGTCAGAACGGTGTTTCAGGTCCTGCGTGCTAATTCTTTGTTTGTGAAGGGATCAAAGTGTCTCTTTGGTGTTCAGAAGGTTTCATTTTTGGGGTTCATCTTTTCCCCTTCTACTATCGAGATGGACCCTGTTAAGGTCCAAACCATCCATGATTGGACTCAGCCAACATCTCTGAAAAGTCTGCAAAAGTTCCTGGGCTTTGCTAATTTTTATCGTCGCTTCATCTGCAATTTTTCTAGTATTGCTAAACCATTGACCGATTTGACCAAGAAGGGTGCTGATGTGGTCAATTGGTCTTCTGCTGCTGTGGAAGCTTTTCAAGAGTTGAAGCGTCGTTTTTCTTCTGCCCCTGTGTTGTGTCAACCAGATGTTTCGCTTCCATTCCAGGTCGAGGTTGATGCTTCTGAGATTGGAGCAGGGGCTGTTTTGTCGCAGAGAAGTTCTGATTGCTCGGTGATGAAACCATGCGCCTTCTTTTCCAGGAAGTTTTCGCCTGCTGAGCGAAATTATGATGTGGGCAATCGAGAGTTGCTGGCCATGAAGTGGGCATTCGAGGAGTGGCGTCATTGGCTTGAAGGAGCTAAGCATCACGTGGTGGTATTGACTGATCATAAGAACTTGACTTATCTCGAGTCTGCCAAGCGGTTGAATCCTAGACAGGCTCGTTGGTCGCTGTTTTTTGCCCGTTTTGACTTTGTGATTTCGTACCTTCCGGGCTCTAAAAATGTGAAGGCGGATGCTCTGTCTAGGAGTTTTGTGCCCGACTCTCCGGGCTTATCTGAGCCGGCGGGTATCCTCAAAGAGGGAGTAATTGTGTCTGCCATCTTCCCTGATTTGAGGCGGGTGCTGCAAAAATTTCAGGCTACTAAACCTGATCGTTGCCCAGCGGAGAAACTGTTTGTCCCTGATAGGTGGACGAATAAAGTTATCTCTGAGGTTCATTGTTCGGTGTTGGCTGGTCATCCTGGAATCTTTGGTACCAGAGAGTTAGTGGCTAGATCCTTTTGGTGGCCATCTCTGTCGCGGGATGTGCGTTCTTTTGTGCAGTCCTGTGGGATTTGCGCTCGGGCTAAGCCCTGCTGTTCTCGTGCCAGTGGGTTGCTTTTGCCCTTGCCGGTCCCGAAGAGGCCTTGGACACATATCTCTATGGATTTTATTTCGGATCTCCCCGTCTCTCAAAAGATGTCAGTCATTTGGGTGGTCTGTGATCGTTTCTCTAAGATGGTCCATTTGGTACCCTTGTCTAAATTACCTTCCTCCTCTGATTTGGTGCCATTGTTCTTCCAGCATGTGGTTCGTTTACATGGCATTCCAGAGAATATCATTTCTGACAGAGGTTCCCAGTTTGTTTTGAGGTTTTGGCGAGCCTTTTGTGGTAGGATGGGCATTGACTTGTCTTTTTCCTCGGCTTTCCATCCTCAGACTAATGGCCAGACCGAACGAACCAATCAGACCTTGGAAACATATCTGAGATGCTTTGTTTCTGCTGATCAGGATGACTGGGTGTCCTTTTTGCCTTTGGCTGAGTTCGCCCTTAATAATCGGGCCAGCTCGGCTACCTTGGTTTCGCCGTTTTTCTGCAACTCTGGGTTCCATCCTCGTTTCTCTTCAGGGCAGGTTGAGTCTTCGGACTGTCCTGGTGGATACTGTGGTGGACAGGTTGCAGCAGATTTGGACTCATGTAGTGGACAATTTGACCTTGTCCCAGGAGAAGGCTCAACGTTTCGCTAATCGCAGACGCTGTGTGGGTCCCCGACTTCGTGTTGGGGATTTGGTTTGGTTATCTTCTCATCATATTCCTATGAAGGTTTCCTCTCCTAAGTTTAAACCTCGTTTCATTGGTCCGTATAGGATTTCTGAGGTTCTTAATCCTGTGTCTTTTCGTCTGACCCTTCCAGATTCTTTTTCCATACATAACGTATTCCATAGGTCATTGTTGCGGAGATACGTGGCACCTATGGTTCCATCTGTTGATCCTCCTGCCCCGGTTTTGGTGGAGGGGGAGTTGGAGTATATTGTGGAGAAGATTTTGGATTCTCGTGTTTCAAGACGGAAACTCCAGTATCTGGATAAGTGGAAGGGTTATGCTCAGGAAGATAATTCCTGGGTCTTTGCCTCTGATGTCCATGCTCCCGATCTTGTTCGTGCCTTTCATGTGGCTCATCCTGGTCGTCCTGGGGGCTCTGGTGAGGGTTCGGTGACCCCTCCTCAAGAGGGGTGGTACTGTTGTGAATTCTGTGGCAGAGCTCCCTCCTGTGGTCACAAGTGGTACTTCGGCTGATTCCCTCTGTGAGCTTCCGTTGGTGGAGGAAAGTGGTACTGCGGCTTCTGAGTTTCCCTCCTCAGGTGATGTGGTGAAGTCGTTAGGTGCTGCTCTATTTAACTCCACCTAGTGCTTTGATCCTGGCCTCCAGTCAATGTTCTAGTATTGGACCTTTTTCCTCCTGGATCGTTCCTGTGGCCTGCTGCTCTGCATAGCTTAGTTCTGCTTTGCTATTTTGTTTGCTGTTTTTTTCTGTCCAGCTTGTATATTTTTTTTTTCCTGCTTGCTGGCAGCTCTGGGACGCAGAGGGTGTACCTCCGTGCCGTTAGTTCGGTACGGAGGGTCTTTTTGCCCCCTTTGCGTGGTTTTTGTAGGGTTTTGTGTTGACCGCAAAGTTACCTTTCCTATCCTCGCTCTGTTCAGAAAGTCGGGCCTCACTTTGCTAAATCTATTTCATCTCTACGTTTGTCTTTTCATCTTAACTCACAGACAGTATATGTGGGGGCTGCCTTTTCCTTTGGGGTATTTCTCTGAGGCAAGGTAGGCTTATTTTCTATCTTCAGGCTAGCTAGTTTCTCAGGCTGTGCCGAGTTGCATAGGGAGCGTTAGGCGCAATCCACGGCTGCCTCTAGTGTGGTTGGAGAGGATTAGGGATTGTGGTCAGCAGAGTTCCCACGTCTCAGAGCTCGTTCTATGTTTTTGGGTTATTGTCAGATCACTGTATGTGCTCTGACCTCTATGTCCATTGTGGTACTGAATTACCTTATCATAACACATATGTACAATACAATTACAAATAAAATGGGATTAAGGTTGAAAATAAATACTTACATTTTGTTATGTTATCTTATCTTATGGCCGACCGTGTGCTGTGGAGGAGGGGACACATCTAGATGCATAGCACATCTGTATAGCAGCTAGACCCCGGACAAAGACACGTGAAGACTGCTTGCTTCCCTCACTGATTTCCTAGCCTAAACCCAAGGCACTCCCCCTGTTGTGACCTCACTTAGAGGCTGAAACCTCATCTTTTACTTAGTGTTATGGCATCCATTTTTCTACCTAGCTCGCTGTATGAATCTTGTATATGAAAGACACCAGGATCAAGAGGTGCACCACGTCGGAGTGATTCTTTTAAGTGTAAACATGGTGTACTTACATGACCTGCTTACGGAGAAACCCATACTTTGCACTCGTTGGGTTTAGCTTCAAGCAATTTCAGGGCGTTATAGATACCTTGATGGACATCCGGAATATATAATTCTTATATCTCTAGCCCTGATTGGTGCCAGTATATATAACCTTGAAAGAACAATAGAAGTTCAGGCTTTCTATGTCAGTTTCAACCAGTACGACGTGGGAGGGGGGGTGTTATGACCTGGTGGTTAGGAGCACCCGACCTGATAGTTAAACTCATACAGGACAAGCTCTGGGATTTGGGAACTCTGCTGACCGCAAGCCCTAATCCTATCGCACACACTAAAAATAGCCGTGGAGCGCTCCTGACGCTCCCTAGGCGCCTCGTCACAGCCTAAGGACTAGCTAGCCCTAGAGATAGAAAATAAAGCCTACCTTGCCTCAGAGAAATTCCCCAAAGGAATAGGCAGCCCCCCACATATAATGACTGTGAGTAAAGATGAAAGACACAAACGCAGAAATGAAACAGGTTTCAGCAAAGGGAGGCCAGACTTACTAAATAGACAGAGGATAGGAAAGGTAACTTTGCGATCAGCACAAAAACCTACAAAAGACCACGCAGAGTGTGCAAAAAAGACCTCCGCACTGACTCACGGTGCGGAGGGGCCACTCTGCATCCCAGAGCTTCCAACTAGCAAGACAAAATCATGATTTCCAGCTGGACAAGAAAACAGTGAACAAATAATGACTATCAGGAACTTAGCTTCTGCAGGAGAAGGCAGGTCACCAGAGAGATCCAGGAGCGACCTGAACCAATGCAAAAACATTGACAGCTGGCATGGAGTAACGATCTGAGAGGAGTTAAATAGAGCAGCCAACCAAAGGATAAACCACGTCACCTGTGTAAGGAACCTCAGAAGCAGCAGCTTCACTCATAGCCACCAGAGGGAGCCCATAGACAGAACTCGCCGAAGTACCGTTCACGACCACAGGAGGGAGTTCGACAACAGAATTCACAACAGTACCCCCCCCCCTTGAGGAGGGGTCACCGAACCCTCACCAGAGCCCCCAGGCCGATCAGGATGAGCCAAATGAAAGGCACGAACAAGATCGGCAGCATGAACATCAGAGGTAAAAACCTGACCATAACCCTTCCACTTGACCAGGTACTGGAGTTTCCGTCTCGAAACACGAGAATCCAAAATCTTCACCACATACTCCAACTCCCCCTTGACCAACACCGGGGCAGGAGGATCAACGGAGGGAACCATAGGCGCCACGTATCTCCGCAACAACGACCTATGGAACACATTATGGATGGCAAAAGAAGCTGGAAGGTCCAAACGAAATGACACAGGATTAAGAACTTCAGAAATCTTATATGGCCCAATGAAACGAGGCTTAAACTTAGGAGAGGAAACCTTCATAGGAACGTGACGAGATGACAACCAAACCAAATCCCCAACACGAAGTCGGGGACCAACACAACGCCGGCGGTTAGAGAAACGTTGAGCCTTCTCCTGGGACAATGTCAA
Organism: Ranitomeya imitator; assembly: GCF_032444005.1. Taxonomy (NCBI): domain Eukaryota; kingdom Metazoa; phylum Chordata; class Amphibia; order Anura; family Dendrobatidae; genus Ranitomeya; species Ranitomeya imitator. Next base: position 73,391,602 of record NC_091282.1, on the reverse strand, counting down.
ATTGTCCACCACATGAGTCCAAATCTGCTGCAACCTATCCACCACCGCATCCACACCAGGACAGTCCGAAGGCTCAACCTGCCCTGAAGAGAAACGAGGATGGAAACCAGAATTACAGAAAAAAGGAGAAACTAAAGTAGCCGAGCTGGCCCGATTATTAAGGGCGAACTCAGCCAAAGGCAAGAAGGACACCCAATCATCCTGATCAGCAGAAACAAAGCATCTCAGATATGTCTCCAAAGTCTGATTAGTTCGTTCGGTTTGGCCATTACTCTGAGGATGGAAAGCAGAAGAAAAAGACAAATCAATGCCCATCTTAGCGCAAAAGGACCGCCAAAACCTCGCAACAAACTGGGAACCTCTGTCCGAGACGATGTTCTCTGGAATGCCATGCAAACAAACCACATGCTGGAAAAACAATGGCACCAAATCAGAGAAGGAAGGCAATTTAGATAAGGGTACCAAATGGACCATCTTAGAGAAGCGATCACAAACCACCCAAATGACCGACATCTTTTGAGAAACAGGGAGATCAGAAATAAAATCCATGGAAATATGCGTCCAGGGCCTCTTCGGGATCGGCAAGGGCAAAAGCAACCCACTGGCACGAGAACAGCAGGGCTTAGCCCGAGCACAAGTCCCACAGGACTGCACAAAAGAACGCACATCCCGTGACAAAGAAGGCCACCAAAAGGATCTAGCCACCAAATCTCTGGTACCAAAGATTCCAGGATGACCAGCCAACACTGAACAATGAATCTCAGAGATAACTCTACTAGTCCATCTATCAGGGACAAACAGTTTCTCCGTAGGACAACGGTCAGGTCTATCAGCCTGAAACTTTTGCAGCACACGCCGCAAATCAGGGGAAATGGCAGACAAAATTACCCCTTCTTTAAGAATACCCGCCGACTCTGGAACACCCGGAGAGTCAGGCACAAAACTCCTTGACAGGGCGTCAGCCTTCACATTCTTAGATCCCGGAAGGTATGAAACCACAAAATCAAAACGGGAGAAAAAGAGCGACCATCGAGCCTGTCTAGGATTCAACCGTTTGGCAGACTCGAGATAAGTCAAATTCTTGTGATCCGTCAAGACCACCACGCGATGTTTAGCTCCTTCAAGCCAATGTCGCCACTCCTCGAATGCCCACTTCATGGCCAACAACTCCCGATTGCCCACATCATAATTGCGCTCAGCAGGCGAGAATTTTCTAGAAAAGAAGGCACAGGGTTTCATCACCGAGCCATCAGAACTTCTTTGCGACAAAACAGCCCCTGCTCCAATTTCAGAAGCATCAACCTCAACCTGAAAAGGGAGCGAAACATCTGGCTGGCACAACACAGGGGCAGAAGCAAAACGACGCTTCAACTCCTGAATTGCCTCTACAGCCGCAGAGGACCAATTGACCACATCAGCACCTTTCTTGGTCAAATCAGTCAACGGTTTAGCAATACTGGAAAAATTAGCGATGAAGCGACGATAAAAATTAGCAAAGCCCAGGAACTTCTGCAAGCTCTTCACAGATGTCGGTTGAGTCCAATCGTAAATGGCCTGAACTTTAACAGGGTCCATCTCGATAGTAGAAGGGGAAAAAATGAAACCCAAAAATGAAACCTTCTGAACTCCAAAGAGACACTTTGACCCCTTCACAAACAAGGAATTCGCAAAAAGGACCTGGAACACCATTCTGACCTGCTTCACATGAGACTCCCAATCATCCGAAAAGACCAAAATGTCATCCAAATATACAATCATGAATCTATCCAGGTACTCTCGGAAGATGTCATGCATAAAGGACTGAAACACAGATGGAGCATTAGAAAGCCCGAATGGCATAACCAGGTACTCAAAATGGCCCTCGGGCGTATTAAATGCCGTTTTCCATTCATCACCCTGTTTAATTCGCACAAGATTATACGCACCACGAAGATCTATCTTGGTGAACCAACTAGCCCCCTTAATCCGAGCAAATAAATCAGACAGCAGCGGCAAAGGATACTGAAATTTGACTGTGATCTTATTAAGAAGGCAGTAATTAATACAAGGTCTCAAAGAACCATCCTTCTTGGCCACAAAAAAGAACCCTGCTCCCAATGGTGACGACGACGGACGAATATGACCCTTCTCCAAGGATTCCTTTATATAACTCCGCATAGCGGCGTGCTCTGGCACAGATAAATTAAACAGACGGCCCTTAGGAAACTTACTACCAGGAATCAAATTAATAGCACAGTCGCAATCCCTATGAGGAGGTAGGGCACCAGATTTGGGCTCTTCAAATACATCCCGGTAATCTGATAAAAACTCAGGTACTTCAGAAGGAGTGGAAGGCGAAATTGACAACAATGGAACATCACCATGTACCCCTTGACAACCCCAGCCGGACACAGACATAGATTTCCAATCCAATACTGGATTATGGACCTGTAGCCATGCCAACCCCAAAATGACCACATCATGCAGATTATGCAACACCAAAAAGCGAATATCCTCCTGATGTGCAGGAGCCATGCACATGGTCAATTGAGTCCAGTACTGAGGCTTATTCTTGGCCAAAGGCGTAGCATCAATTCCTCTCAATGGAATAGGATACTGCAAGGGCTCCAAGAAAAAACCACAGCGCCTGGCAAACTCCAAGTCCATGAAATTCAGGGCAGCGCCTGAATCCACAAATGCCATAACAGAATAGGACGACAGAGAGCAAATCAGAGTAACGGACAAAAGAAATTTAGACTGTACCGTACCAATGGTGGCAGATCTAGCGAACCGCTTAGTGCGCTTAGGACAATCGGAGATAGCATGAGTGGATTCACCACAGTAAAAACACAGCCCATTCCGACGTCTGTGTTCTTGCCGTTCAGCTCTTGTCAAAGTCCTATCACACTGCATAGGCTCAGGCCTATGCTCAGAGAATACCGCCAGATGGTGCACAGCTTTGCGCTCACGCATGCACCGATCGATCTGAATGGCCAAGGACATAGACTCATTCAGACCAGCAGGCATGGGAAATCCCACCATGACATCCTTAAGGGCCTCAGAAAGACCCTTTCTGAAAATTGCTGCCAGGGCACATTCATTCCACTGAGTAAGCACAGACCACTTTCTAAACTTCTGACAGTACACCTCCGCTTCATCCTGACCCTGACACAAAGCTAGCAAGATTTTCTCTGCCTGATCCACTGAATTTGGCTCATCATAAAGCAATCCAAGCGCCAGAAAAAAACACATCAACATCACGCAATGCAGGATCTCCTGGCGCAAGGGAAAATGCCCAGTCTTGAGGGTCACCACGCAACAAAGAAATTATGATTTTTACTTGTTGAAGGGGGTCACCAGAGGAGCGGGATTTCAAAGCTAGAAACAGTTTACAATTATTTTTGAAATTCAAGAACCTAGATCTATCCCCAGAAAACAAATCAGGAATAGGAATTCTAGGGTCCAACATAGGATTCTGAACCACAAAATCTTGAATGTTTTGTACCCTTGTAGTGAGATGATCCACACAAGAGGACAGACCCTGAATGTCCATATCTACACCTGTGTCCTGAACCACCCAAAGGTCTAGGGGAAAAGAAAGACAAACCACAGTGCAAAGAAAAAAAAATGGTCTCAGAAGTTCTCTTATCCCTCTATTGAGATGCATTAATACTTTGGGCCAGCTGTACTGTTATGACCTGGTGGTTAGGAGCACCCGACCTGATAGTTAAACTCATACAGGACAAGCTCTGGGATGTGGGAGCTCTGCTGACCGCAAGCCCTAATCCTATTGCACACACTAAAAATAGGCGTGGAGCGCTCCTGACGCTCCCTAGGCGCCTCGTCACAGCCTAAGGGCTAGCTAGCCCTAGAGATAGAAAATAAAGCCTACCTTTCCTCAGAGAAATTCCCCAAAGGACAAGCTGGACAAGAAAACAGTGAACAAATAATGACTATCAGGAACTTAGCTTCTGCAGGAGAAGGCAGGTCACCAGAGAGATCCAGGAGCGAACTGAACCAATGCAAAAACATTGACAGCTGGCATGGAGTAACGATCTGAGAGGAGTTAAATAGAGCAGCCAACCAAAGGATAAACCACGTCACCTGTGTAAGGAATCACAGAAGCAGCAGCTTCACTCACAGCCACCAGAGGGAGCCCATAGACAGAACTCGCCGAAGTACCGTTCACGACCACAGGAGGGAGTTCGACAACAGAATTCACAACAGGGGGGGGGGGGAATGAGTAGGGTAGGGAGACTTGTCTGCCCGCAGCATAGAGCCATTTAAATTCTTAAGGGAGGAGGGAAATGAGGGGTTTTGGGTTACACACTCAGGCAGAGTGGGAGAAGGGGGGTTCGGAAAGGCCTACGGCGTGTCTGAAAGCCATGGAACTTTTAGGTAGATACTCAAACATGGCATATTCCCATTATCGTGACACCAGTGTCGGACTGGGGTGCCAAGGGCCCATCAGTAACAAATTCCAGGACCCCACTTTTCAGCTACATGCAAATGTGACATTATCCTCAATCATAAATTTATTGAACAATGCACTGAGTATATTGATAAATGAATAAGATCCTGCCTTTGTCTGTACATAGTAATTCATGTATATTGTGCCAAGTACTGCTCATATAAGAGGGTGATGGCTGCACAGTGGCCCACCAGAGGATTGTCCTGTTCTCCTGTAGGCCAGTCCAAGCCTATGCGTGATCATCTCCACTTCTCGTCCTGATTACTGAAACTCACGTGAAAGCTTCTCTATTTCTCTGCCACTCTACCACCAGGGGCCACTAAACCCTAGTTATAAAGGGATAAACATTCTATACCCCATCTTAATGTGTTCATCCCCTTAAAGTCACATATTACCATTAAAGAGTAACTATCATTCATAAAGTTTTAATATATTACAGGGGCTGCAAAGTGTTGTGGACTCTTCAGAGCGGTGGATGGACTCATAACTAGTGAGGTCGTACATTGCTCTTTCCATGCAGCTCATGTAACAAATTAGATAGGTCTTTTGGGCAATTACTGGGGGTCTCAAAATCCAGATACTCACATTTCGGCAAGTCTTTGAAGAAAATAACGTATTAATACGGTTTACACACTATAGAGGTTGTCCAGGATCATGATATTGATGAGCTCAGTCGTGCTATTCTGGCTAAGTGCTGCTCCACTGATGAAGCAGAAAATAGCTGATGAGTGGATGTGCTGGGCTTCAGGCCCCCACCGCTCTGATATCGATGACCCATCCTAGGAATAGCTGATCAATATCTTAAGCAAGGAAAATCCCTTTAATAGCAAAAATGAAGACAAACCAAATGGAACAACAATCAATTTTTAAAGGTGAATGCGCTTAATTACTGAAAGGGAGGGGGAACATGAAGATTACCATACCTCTCAATCAACGCCCATTTCCTATTTCTTTTTCCCCTGACAGGAGGAGTTGTCAGAGGGGCAGTGGCGGGGAGAGAAATTCAGCAAAAGCTTGACACTGCAGAGAGTAGACCCAAATCTGGGACTGTCCACTATATCAGGGACAGTTGGGACTAGCGATGAGCGGATGAATTCATGGGACTGATGCAGCGTCCAGATCAGTGGTACTCGGCAGCTGTACTTCAGGCCCTTGAATTTCTAACCTTCCAGGGTCCCCGGCGCGGCTTTTGATTATCGAGATGGTGCGATGTCATCTGCGTGTCCCGCTCATCTCTAGTTGGGACCTGTGAATTATTTTTTGTTACTTCATTCACAGTCGGAGCCGCCAGAACGTTCTCATCTTTATGTAGCTTCACTATATGACATCTGGTCTTTTTTGTGTCTACTGGATAAGGCCATGTTCACATGTCGCAGAAATACTGTGTTTTTGTTTTCTGCAGGATCCGCACCAAATTACACAATAACAATCTTCTCTGATTAACACTATGCAACAAATTTTTATTTATTTTTTGTTCCTGGGTACAAAGTGTGTTTTCCTAACCAGTTATGCCTAAAACAAACAGAAAATAGTTGTTGTTCCACTGTTATGGAAATTTGGTTTGTATAAATCTGTCCCTGTGTGTGCTGCGGCCGTTCCCAATAAGACTGAGTATTTTGAGCGCTCAAGAATGAGACTGCACAACATTGTGACAATAACATTCCATCAATACTGACGATTTATTGTACATGCATAGTTTTATAATTGCATATAGAAAGGAGTGGTTAGGGGTGGTTAGTTAATTACCATATTGTCTAGCTCCTCTGTTATTGGTTATCTAAATATATATGGAATATTGTGATTAATGCACATATGATTGCTGATTAAGCAACTAAAATGTAGCTCTCTGCATCAAGGACAAAGTTGAGACATCTGATCAGCACTCAATACATCTGGCGTTGTTCCGCTTTTTTGGGTGGAAATCACCGAACAGTCTGTCTGGCTTATATCAGTTTATGTCAGCCATTTTAACCAATTGATTATAGTGTATATAGATATATTTGCGTTTATATGAGTATATATATGATTATAGAGGAGTATACATGCAAGTGAGATCTAAATGATATACATATTTCTATCATACCACAAAAACTTTGCCTCTGTGATCAGGACATTGACATTTTGGAATTTGTCCGTTTTTGGGAAACTTCTCAATTCATATTCAATACTGAGTAGTCTTCTAGAATATTGTTGAACTGCTAGAATTGTGCAGAAGTTTCTTCAATTTTCCAGAAAGTTTCTAGAAACATTTAGAACTTTATAGAACATTCTCAGACTGTTCAATAGTACGTAGTTATACAAGTATAAAAGGACAGGTGACTCGAACCAACATTATGGTTTATGTTATTGCTGAGTAAGAGAATAACGAATCGTAGTTAACCCCTTTACCCCAAGGGTGGTTTGCACGTTAATGACCGGGCCAATTTTTACAATTCTGACCACTGTCCCTTTATGAGGTTATAACTCTGGAACGTTTCAACGGATCCTGGTGATTCTGACATTGTTTTCTCGTGACATATTGTACTTCATGACAATGGTAAAAATTCTTTGATAGTACCTGCGTTTATTTGTGAAAAAAACGGAAATTTGGCAAAAATTATGAAAATTTCGCAATTTTCCAACTTTGAATTTTTATGCAATTAAATCACAGAGATATGTCACACAAAATACTTAATAAGTAACATTTCCCACATGTCTACTTTACATCAGCACAATTTTGGAACCAAAATTTTTTTTTGTTAGGGAGTTATAAGGGTTAAAAGTTGACCAGCAATTTCTCATTTCTAAAACACCATTTTTGTTTAGGGAACACATCTCATTTGAAGTCATTTTGAGGGGTCTATATGATAAAAAATACCCAAGTGTGACACCATTCTAAAAACTACACCCCTCAAGGTGCTCAAAACCATATTCAAGAAGTTTATTAACCCTTCTGGTGCTTCACAGGAATTTTTTGAATGTTTAAATAAAAATGAACATTTAACTTTTTTTCACAAAAAATTTAATTCAGCTCCAATTTGTTTTATTTTACCAAGGGTAACAGGAGAAAATGGACAAACATTGTTGCACAATTTGTCCTGAGTACGCCAATACCCCACATGTGAGGGTAAACCACTGTTTGGGCGCATGGCAGAGCTCGGAAGCGAAGGAGCGCCATTTGAGTTTTCAATGCAAAATTGACTGGAATTGAGATGGGACGCCATGTTTCGTTTGGAGAGCCCCTGATGTGCCTAAACATTGAAACCCCCCACAAGTGACACCATTTTGGAAAGTAGACCCCCTAAGGAACTTATCTAGAGGTGTGGTGAGCACTTTGACCCACCAAGTGCTTCACAGAAGTTTATAATGTAGAAGCGTAAAAATAAAAAATCATATTTTTTCACAAAAATTATCTTTTTGCCCCCAATTTTTTATTTTCCCAAGGGTAAGAGAAGAAATTGGACCCCAAAAGTTGTTGTACAATTTGTCCTGAGTACGCTGATAGCCCATATGTGGGGGTAAACCACTGTTTGGGCGGATGGGAGGGCTTGGAAGGGAAGGAGTGCCATTTGAATGCAGACTTAGATGGAATGGTCTGCAGGTGTCACATTGCGTTTGCAGAGCCCCTAATGTACCTAAACAGTAGAAATCCCCCACAAGTGACACCATTTTGGAAAGTAGACCCCCTTAGGAACTTATCTGGATGTGTGCTGAGCGCTTTGACCCACCAAGGGCTTCACAGAAGTTTATAATGGAGAGCCGTAAAAATAAAACAAAAATTTTTTCCCACAAAAATTATTTTTTAGCCCCCAGTTTTGTATTTTCCCGAGGGTAACAGGAGAAATTGGACCCCACAATTTGTTGTCCAATTTGTCCTGAGTGCACTGATACCCCATATGTGGGGGGGAACCACTGTTTGGGCGCATGGGAGGGCTCGGAAGGGAAGGAGCTCCATTTGGAATGAGGACTTAGATGGAATGGTCTGCAGGTGTCACATTGCATTTGCAGAGCCCCTAATGTACCTAAACAGTAGAAACCTCCCACACGTGACACCATTTTGGAAACTAGACCCCCTAAGGAACTCATCTAGATGTGTTGTGATAGCTTTAAACCCCCAAGTGTTTCACTACAGTTTGTAACGCAGAGCCGTGAAAATTAAAAAAAAATCTTTCCCCCCAAAATTATTTTTTAGCCCCCAGTTTTGTATTTTCCCGAGGGTAAGAGGAGAAATTCGACCCCAAAAGTTGTTGTCCAATTTGTCCTGAGTACGCTGATACCCCGTATGTTGGGGGGAACCACCGTTTGAGCGCGTTGCAGAGCTCGGAACGGAAGAAGTGCCATTTGGAATGCAGACTTAGATGGAATGGTCTGCAGGCGTCACATTGCGTTTGCAGAACCCCTAATGTACCTAAACAGTAGAAACCCCCCACAAGTGACCCCATATTGGAAACTAGACCCCCCAGGGAACTAATCTAGATGTGTTGTGAGAACTTTGAACCCCCAAGTGTTTCATTACAGTTTATAACGCAGAGCCGTGAAAATAAAAAATCTTTTTTTTCCCACAAAAATTATTTTTTAGCCCCCAGTTTTGTATTTTCCCAAGGGTAACAGGAGAAATTGGACCCCAAAAGTTGTTGTCCTATTTGTCCTGAGTACGCTGATACCCCATATGTTGGGGTAAACCCCTGTTTGGGCACACGGGAGAGCTCGGAAGGGAAGAAGCACTGTTTTACTTTTTCAACGCAGAATTGGCTGGAATTGAGATCGGACGCCATGTCGCGTTTGGAGAGCCCCTGATGTGCCTAAACAGTGGAAACCGCACAATTATAACTGAAATCCTAATCCAAACACACCCCCTAACCCTAATCCCAACGGTAACCCTAACCACACCTCTAACCCTGACACACCCCTAACCCTAATCCCAACCCTATTCCCAACTGTAAATGTAATCTAAACCCTAACTGTAACTTTAGCCCCAACCCAAACCCTAACTTTAGCCCCAACCCAAACTGTAGCCCTAACCCTAGCCCTAACCCTAGCCCTAACCCTAGCCCTAACCCTAACCCTAGCCCTAACCCTAGCCCTAACCCTAACCCTAACCCTAACCCTAGCCCCAACCCGAACCCTAACTTTAGCCCCAACCCAAACTGTAGCCCTAACCCTAGCCCTAACCCTAGCCCTAACCCTAACCCTAGCCCTAACCCTAACCCTAGCCCTAACCCTAGCCCTAATCCTAGCCCTAACCCTAGCCCTAACCCTAGCCCTAACCCTAACCCTAGCCCTAATGGGAAAATGGAAATAAATACATTTTTTTAATTTTTCCCTAACTAAGGGGGTGATGAAGGGGGGTTTGATTTACTTTTATAGCGGGTTTTTTAGCGGATTTTTATGATTGGCAGCCGTCACACACTGAAAGACGCTTTTTATTGCAAAAAATATTTTTTGCGTTACCACATTTTGAGAGCTATAATTTTTCCATATTTTGGTCCACAGAGTCATGTGAGGTCTTGTTTTTTGCGGGACGAGTTGACGTTTTTATTGGTAACATTTTCGGGCACGTGACATTTTTTGATCGCTTTTTATTCCGATTTTTGTGAGGCAGAATGACCAAAAACCAGCTATTCATGAATTTCTTTTGGGGGAGGCGTTTATACCATTCCGCGTTTGGTAAAATTGATAAAGCAGTTTTATTCTTCGGGTCAGTACGATTACAGCGACACCTCATTTATATCTTTTTTTATGTTTTGGCGCTTTTATACGATAAAAACTATTTTATAGAAAAAATAATTCTTTTTGCATCGCTTTATTCCCAGGACTATAACTTTTTTATTTTTTTGCTGATGATGCTGTATGGCAGCTCGTTTTTTGCGGGACAAGATGACGTTGTCAGCGGTACCATGTTTATTTATATCTGTCTTTTTGATCGCGTGTTATTCCACTTTTTGTTCGGCGGTATGATAATAAAGCGTTGTTTTTTGCCTTGTTTTTTTTTTTTTTTCTTACGGTGTTTACTGAAGGGGTTAACTAGTGGGCCAGTTTTATAGGTCGGGCCGTTACGGACGCGGCGATACTAAATATGTGTACTTTTATTGTTTTTTTTTTTATTTAGATAAAGAAATGTATTTATGGGAATAATATTTTTTTTTTTTTTCATTATTTTGGAATATTTTTTTTTATTATTTTTTTACACATTTGAAAAAAATTTTTTTTACTTTTTTACTTTGTCCCGGGGTGAACATCACAGATCGATGATCTGACAGTTTGCACAGCACTCTGTCAGATCACCGATCTGAGAGCAGTGCAGGCTGCTTCACAGTGCCTGTTCTGAGCTGGCTCTGTGAAGCCACCTCCCTCCCTGCAGGACCCGGATCCGCGGCCATCTTGGATCCGGGGCTGGAGCAGGCAGGGAGGGAGGTAAGACCCTCGCAGCAACGCGATCACATCGCGTTGCTGCGGGGGGCTCAGGGAAGCCCGCAGGGAGCCCCCTCCCTGCGCGATGCTTCCCTGCACCGCCGGCACATCGCGATCATCTTTGATCGCGGTGTGCCGGGGTTTAATGTGCCGGGGGCGGTCCGTGACTGCTCCTGGCACATAGTGCCGGATGTCAGCTGCGATAGGCAGCTGACACCCGTCCGCGATCGGCGGCGCTCCCCCCGTGAGCGCCGCCGATCGCGCTGGACGTACTATCCCGTCCGTGGTCATAGGGGCCCACCCCACCTCGACGGGATAGTACGTCCGATGTCAGAAAGGGGTTAAAGAGCAATTACCGTATATACTCAAGTATAAGCCGACCCGAGTATAAGCTGATCCCCCTAATTTTGCCACAAACAACTGGGAAAACTTAATGACTCGAGTATAAGCCGAGGGTGGAAAATGCATCAGCTACTGGTAAATTTCAAAAATAAAAATAGATACCAATAAAAGTAAAATTCATTGAAACATCAGTAGTTTAAGTGTTTTTGAATATCCATATTGAATCAGGAGCCCAATATAATGCTCCATACAGTTCATGATGGCCCCATAAGATGCTCCAAAATAAAATATGCCCCATATAATGCTGCACAAATGTTGATTATGACCCCATAAGATGCTCCATAGACACATTTGCCCCATATCATGCTCCACATGGCCCCATAAGATGCTCCATAGAGATATTTGCCCCACATAATGCTGCACATGGCCCCATAAGATGCTCCGTAGAAATATTTGCCCCATATAATGCTGCACATGGCCCCATAAGATGCTCCATAGAGATATTTGCCCCATATAATGTTGCACATGGCCCCATACAGATATTTGCCCCATATAATGCTGCACATGGCCCCATACAGATAATTGCCCCATATAATGCTGCACATGGCCCCATAAGATGCTCCATAGAAATATTGGCCCCCATATAATGCTGCACATGGCCACATAAGATGCTCCATAGAGATATTTGCCCCATATGCTGTTGCTGCGGTAAAAAAAAAAAAAAAATCACATACTCACCTCTTGCCGCTCAGGCCCCCGGCACTTGCTATATTCACCTGTGCCGCGTTCCACCACAGAGCGTCGCTGTGTCTTCCAAGTCCTCTGCACTGACTGTTCAGGCAGAGTGCGGCACGCACTAATCACGTCATCGCCCTCTGACCAGTACCATGTGACTGCTCACTACAGGAAGAAGCTGCTGGCGCCAGGGAACAGATGTGCAGGGACCGCACCATTAGCAGGTGAGTATTATTACACAGCTCCACCTCCCCTCTCCTGCCGACCTGTGGTTATGACTCGAGTATAAGCCGAGAGGGGGACTTTCAGCCCAAAAAAGTGGGCTGAAAATCACGGCTTATACTCGAGTATATACGGTATTTGTTTTAGATGGCATCAAGAGGTTGTTTGCGCCCAGCACATGCATTTTGCTATGTGTGTGGACAATTTATAATGACAAGAGTGAGAATGTATTCCGTGAAAGCATGTCGTATGATGTGCGAGGCCTACAAGGCATATTTCGGCATGCCTGTCGGGGATCAAGACAAGTCTCAGTAACTAGCGGTGACGTCACTGAGTCTGCGCCGGCAGCGTCTCATTCATTCCCCAGTCGTTTACAGCCGGGCTGGTTGCATTAGCAGCACTCCCGGTTGTAAACTGCATGTTCCCCAGATATGGATTACAGCGTGGAACTGACTGTACGCCGGACAGGTATGGGTATCTTGTTGGTTTATTATTTTGACTTTTTTTTTTTACATGGAGATCGAGGGTTTCGCTTGGAATGGCAGACTAATAAAGATGGCAAAACTGTGTTTATTGTTTTATTTCATTAAAAGACTTTATTCTTACTGTGTGGTGTTTTATTGACCCTTTAACAACTATAGGATTAGTAATGGCGAGTTGTCTTATTTACACCTCTCCGTTACTAAGCCGGCTTAATGTCACCTTACAATAGGAAGGTGACATTAACCCCTCATTACACCATATGCCACCGCTACAGCGCAAGTGGGAAGAACCCGGCAAAGCTCCAGAATTGGCGCATCTAATAGATGCGCCTTTTCTGTGCAGCTGCAGGCTGCTGTTTTTAGGTTGGGGGGCCGTATCTATGGCCCCTTACCAGCCTGAGAATAGCAGCCCGCACCTGTGAGTTTTGTCAGGTTGGTTGAAAAAATAGGGGAACCCCACGTCTGGTTTTTCCTTCATTCATTATCCCCTGCTCGCGCTGCTGCCGGCAGAGCAGGGGAGAAGGCATGACAGCCGGCTTCAAAACCACACGTAGGGGAACAGCGCTTACTGTAGCGCTGCTTCCCCGGCGGCCATCCGTGTGATACTGATGCGGCACATGGTTGCCACACGTGTGCCGCACATAGTACACAGACAGACACACGGACACTCATACTGTATCTCCAGTACCGGTTTTTCCGGTACCGGAAATATCAGGACGTGTGAAACCGGCCTAAAATACAGGGAACATAAAAGCATACTGTTATATACCATGTATCTCTATAGACATGGATAATCTGCTTCTAGTTTCACTGCCTGCAATACAGATCCAGATGACCAAATTGTCCTGTCTACAGCATTGTGGGCTATGTTTTTTTCCTAGAGTGGCTGCCTGCGAGCGTAGAAACGGGAGTTCGAGTCCTGGGGTCATAAGTGAATATTATAATTTTATTTCAGTGCAGAGAGATGTGGCCCCACATAGGAGAGAGGGCCGTTTGAGAAGATGGGAAAAAGCTCTGAAGGCTTTGCCGGGATGGCGGAACTGAGCCCTCAAATTGGGATGGTCCCTCTAAATATGGGACGGTTGGGAGCTGTGGATTACATGAGTCTACATGACCTGAGATCTATTAAGTGTTATATAGTATACTGTGGCCAATCTATAAACATGAATATTTAATAGTTATACTAACTGCTGCATAATTTATTGCTATAGACTGTAGCTGATTATCTCCACGTGTGTGAAAATGTTCCAATACCCTATACAAATATGTGCTGCACCATCAGAGGGATGTGCAGATTAGAAGAGTGCAATTTCCCCATCAGCCAAACCTTGTAGTATGTTTTGACACTTGAGGCGCATTTACACCGACCGAAAATCCGTCAGGTTCTAACGGTAACGTCCCATCCATCATGAAAATGGTGTAATGTGAATGGGTCGAGCGACTGAGCGATACATTCAAAGTGACTCATTCATCATGTTTGAAATAATTTAGGGGAGCGAAAAAATTCCCGTTTATCTTTTGAAGATTGTGTAATGTAAAGTGCATTTATATTATAGCATATAGTGTTATGAATGACATTAGCACAAACACAACACTTGTTCTTTATAAAGTAATGAACGTGCAGTCCTCTGACTAGTGTGTCCCCTAACTTTCTCCCTTTTGCTTCTGCTTATATTATATAGCACTACCATGGTCTCGCCGCTTTACATAAAATCTGAAGTCCACAAAAACACAGAGAGAAGATACAAACTCCTTGCAGATGTTGTCCTTGGTGGAATTTGAATCTAGGACCCCAGTGCTGCTGTACTAACCACTGAGCCACCGTGCTAACCACTGAGCCACCGTACTAACCACTGAGCCGCCGTGCTAACCAGTGAGCCACCGTGCTAACCACTGAGCCACCGTGCTAACCACTGAGCCGCCGTGCTAACCACTGAGCCACCGTGCTAACCACTGAGCCACCGTGCTAACCACTGAGCCACCGTACTAACCACTGAGCCACCGTACTAACCACTGAGCCGCCGTGCTAACCACTGAGCCACCGTGCTAACCACTGAGCCACCGTGCTAACCACTGAGCCACCGTGCTAACCACTGAGCCACCGTACTAACCACTGAGCCGCCGTGCTAACCACTGAGCCACCGTGCTAACCACTGAGCCACCGTGCTAACCACTGAGCCACCGTGCTAACCACTGAGCCACCGTGGTAACCACTTAGCCACCGTGCTGCCCCATTTATCTATTGCTCTACAATTACTCTGACACCTGATGTTAGCACACAGCTCAAAGACAAACTCAAGCCCTGGCTTTTCTAAACTGCCACCATCATTGAATTTCTATCTATTTCCTCATTCTAATAAGCCTTTTTTGCGTCTTAGCTATTTGTGAAGAATTATTAAATTAACCTAAAAACTGAGCTTGCGCTATGCGAATCAGTGGGTGACTATTTGGGAAGAAGTGGTGTTGATTTCCCCAAATTAACCCTTGCTCTCACCATGTAAATATACCCCTGTGCGTGTGAGTAACATGGTTTGCAAGAATGACGTCACCGCAGGCTCTCTGCATATCTTGTGCATGTGCAGAAAGAACAGGTGGTGACGTCGCTCTTGAAAATCATCTCACTGACGCGACAGAGGTGTGCTTATTTGATTAGTCCAATGTATAAGACTAGGGTCAGGGAACTTGGATTACTAGCACCACTCCAGTGGTGACATAAATAAAAAACCCTGGAGTGGTGCATTTTACTTTTTTTTCTCTCCCTACAGATGCTATACTCAGAAATAATCTCTAGAGGGCGCCAAATACAATCTATAGTCAGAGTGGGGAATACAGTGAATGACAACCACCGCACCTGCAAAAGAGGTCTTTCATTTTTAATACAAATTACAGACTAGAAGACAACAGATAGTTATAGACGACCTTTACAATACTGAACCAAGGGTCATTCTCACCAGTAGTTATTATTTTAGACCTGTAGATAATGCATGATATGCCTAATCTCTATATATCAGGGTCATTATCAGCATTCATTATTATTCCACACCTGTAAATAGCGCACAGTGTTATGAATGATGTGTAATATTTGAAGTCCCTGTTACCGATTCTACATTGGGGTGTCAGAGGTTTATGATCTGTTTCTTGGTATTATTGTAGGCATAGTTCCTACTATTATTATGAATCGGCATCAGGTTTTAGTTTTTTTATAGGGGGACGGGCATTTGTAGGATTCTCAGTATCAGCAGACACATTTACATTGCTGCGGAGAGCAGCCTAGCTTCTCTCAGTTGTCATGACGACCGGCTGACTCCAAACATGACCAGCTGCAGCCCCCACACTGTGCCCCCACTACTTCAGTGCCACCTCCACCCGACGTGTGTGGGCAACAACACTGACTCACCAGAGTAATGTCACTCTGTTCTCTGTGCCACATGCATCCTTAATGTTCACTGATGGACTTAACGACAAGAATTGCTGTCTGTATTGTATATCAGATTATACATAGCACCTGGTATGCTGGGACTTGTGGTTATACAGCACTGGTTTCAAGTAAGACACCATTGGCAAATGTTTGGAAATCCTGTTAATCCAGCATGTAGTGAATGTGATGCTGACATTTCCATTTATTGACAGCAAACAGAAATCTGGATTATTGTGAATAATTGAAATACAAAAGGGGGGATTTATTATCCATCTTGGTTTTCTATGCAAGCAGTCATCGTTATGGGTTTTCAGCAAAGATATAGCTCATGCTGCAAATGAACACTTGAGTTTTAGTCAGTGCCAGAAAACGAAAGAGAATTCCAAAGAAGCAAAGACTGAAGACAAACACCAAAGAAGCAAAGACTAAAGAGAAAGTGAGGGAAGCAAAGACTGAAGAGAAAGTGAGGGAAGCAAAGACTGAAGAGAAAGACAGAAGAGAAGACCAAAGAAGAGAAGACCACAGAATAAGAGACTGAAGAGAAAGCCAAACAAGCCAAGACTGAAGAGAGGGCCAAAGAAGCAAAGACTGAAGAGAAGGCCAAAGAAGCCAAGACTGAAGAGAAAGACCAAAGAAGCAAAGACTGAAGAGAAAGACCAAAGAATAGAAGGCTAAAGATTATACCAAAGAAGCAAAGACCATAGAGAAGGCTAGGGAAGCAAAGACTGAAGAGAAAGACAGAAGAGAAGACCAAAGAAGAGAAGACTAAAGAAGCAAAGACTAAAGAACCAAAAACCGAAGAGAAGACCAAAGTATAGAAGGCCAAAGAGAATACCAAAGAAGCAAAGACCAAAGAAAAGACCAGGAAAGCAAAGACTGAAGATAAATGGAGCGCCCCGTCAGGGCAAGGGAGTACTCGGTACCGGGTCCGGTCATCTCAAAGGGGGATGTCACGGTGGCTGATCCGGTCCGTGGCACTGGGACGTCAGTGTAAAAGGGAAAGGTCTTTAAAGGGATAAAGTTTATGTTCGTGACGCCACCTGTGGTATTCAGTCAAGTGACCGACGCTGCTTTAAGGGGACCGCTGGGGTGATGTTATGGCAGCTAGATAGTATACCTTCCCACAGGTGAAGTACGTCCCTAGGACTTCCCGGTGTGTAGATGGTGGTATGGTGAGAGGCACAGAGAACGAGGACACAATGTTACAGTCTCTTTACCTTTACTGAAGACTTCAGCATCCACAGTCCAGAGCACCAGATGACAGGGCAGGCAGAGTCCAGATAGTTTGGAGGCAAGTCCAGAGTCCCCTTGTCCAGGTTGAAATCAGTAGCCTTCCCTTGCGCTGCAGTGGTGTAGTCCCTTACTGCCTATGGCTTCACATAAGGGTCTCACAGATGTGGTGTTTCGCTCTCTCTGTCCCCCATATAGGATAGGACAAAACCCGTATGACTGGTGACTTGAGCCTGTTTATAGGTTCTCTTAGATAACCCGGCTCTGTGGGTGTCACCGTGACTCCTGGGTGTAGGTGTGGACAGGTAACCTGCAATTAGCTGTCCTCCCGGTCTCTGAAATAAGGCGTAGAGGTCCTTACTCCCTCGGTGTTCCGGCTACCGGAATTCTGCGCCTCAGAAGGAGGCAGCCTGAGCGGGGCTGGTCCCCTTCTGGTTTCCTCTCCTTTGCTTTGACTTCCTTCATGCTCGCTGCAATACTATTCTGCCTTTCAATGTCTCTTTCTGGGAGCTGCAGCTCTGAGGGCATGCACAGCTCTGTTGACCCTGTGTCCTCCTCAGACTCCGGTCTGGAACTAACTGAGCTGAGCTCAGCCAGCAACTAACTAACTGTCCCTACAGACTACCAGTTATATATATGGGGAGTGACCTAATAAATAGGAGCAGAAGCTCCCCCTGGTGGCCTGGAGTGTGAAATGTGTTGCATGTTTGTGATACCTGGATGCAGTTATCCTTCCTTGCCTCCAAAATGAAGCATCACTCTCCCCGAGAGGAAACCAATACCACAGAAATATGCAGCGCCCCAGAGACCTGGTCGTTGCAGTGGTGTCACTCTGCCACTAAGGGGAGTGATGGTACGTCTGATGGCACTAAAGCACACATTACACTTCACACTCCGGCCACTAGGGGGAGCAAAAAGGCTATATTTATTAGGCCACTCCTCACACTGGTAAAACTAGGGGTTGGATAGGAAGTTAGGCAGAAGCTGGCTGGGTTGGATTCAGGCAACATCCCGTGGCAGGGGGTGTTGCGGGGAAGATTCAGAGGGGTCCCTGTAAGGCGTGGGAACCTGGCAGTGACTTAGCGACAAGGACAGATCGTTACAGAGGCGCACCTGCACTACCTTACGGCGGCATCTAAAGAAAGGACATGAAGCAAAGGATATTGTGGACAGTGAGAAACGAGATCAAGCACAAAGGAGAGCCTGTAGGAGTCGTGCCCCGAGAACGGCAACATCCTACTGAGGCGCGTAGCCGGTGACCAGAACACCGAGGAAGTAACTGACTTTATGCCTTACTTCAAATACCGCAGGACAGTTAATTATAGGTTGGCTGTCTACCTTACATCACCTAAGCAGACAGAGGGGGCAAGCGTGGAGAGGGGCGTCTCTAGGGTCCCAGAATATCTCCGAGCCTTCCCGTCAAACGGGTGTGTCCTATCCAGATAACATTGGGGGATGGAGAAAGAACGAGAACAGAAACAACAGTTGTGAGGACTATCCTGAATGCTCAGCAGGGAAGGACTACAACACACAGGCGCTAGTGGTAGGCACTGATTTCCACCTGCAAAGGGAACTCTGGATGTGCCTTCGGACCGGCCGGTCTCAGACAGCCCTGTTGACAGTGCTCTGGATTGAGGATCCTGAAGCCTTCAGTAAAAGGTAATGAGACTGCAACCCTGTGTCCTCGTTATTGACTGCACCTCACATCATCGCCACCTACACTACTGGGAAGCCCTGGGGACATACTTCACCTGTGGGAAGGTATACCATCTAGCTGCCATCACATTACCCCAGTGGACCCCGAGCAGCAGCATCGGTCGACCTGACCGAATACCACAGGTGGCGTCACGAAACCTTAGCTGACTTTCATCACCCCTTTTATTGGACGCCCCTTAGCAGGGTCACGGACCAGGTCCAGCCACCGTGACGACCCCAGAACTGAGACAGAGAGGACCGGTACCGAGTAACCCGCGGCCCTGCATCTGGGGGCGCTCCAACTTGGCGTCATGAACAGGATCGTACTTAAGCCTGAAGAATTGGGTCATGTGTGCCTTGGAACTGTGTTGGAATTGTGCTTTAACTGTGATTTATTGCAAAGACTGTGCATTGCTGATTGCCGCCAAGATTCCTGCCAAAATCGCCACCATTATAGCGCCACGAGGAGCGCAGGAGAAGAAGAAGGGCGTGGAGTTGTGGGCGTGAACAAACTGAGAAGCGCGAAGAGCAATGGCTGCCCAGTCTAAATATTTCTGTACCTTGAAGACGTGTCCGTCAGCAGCCGAGATCCGCCTCCTGACCCTCAATGGCGGGTGGAGACAAAGAAAACGAAACTGCCCACGGAGGAGAGAGCGGGAAGAAGTGAGCCACATGGGAGACGCCATGGCCAGCCGACCGGGATCAGAGCGTGGGGTCGGAGCAGGGTCACGGACCGGGTCCAGCCACCGTGACAACCCCAGAACTGAGACAGAGAGGATCGGTACCGAGTAACCCGCGGCCCTGCATCTGGGGGCGCTCCAACTACAGAAGAGAAGATCAAAGAAAAGAAGACCACAGAAGAAAAGACTGGAGAGAAGACCAAAGAAGCAAAGACTGAAGAGAAGACTAGGGAAGCAAAGACTAAAGAGAAATACAGAAGAGAAGATCAAAGAAGAGAAGACCACAGAAGAAAAGACTAAAGAGAAGAACAAAGAAGCAAAGACTGAAGAGAAAGAATGAAGAAGAGAATATCAAAGAACCAAAGAACCAAAGTCTGAAGAGAAAGACATAAGAGAAGACTAAAAAAGAGAAGACCAAAGAAGAAAAGACCAAAGAGAATACTAAAGAAGCAAAGACCAAAGAAAAGACTAGGGAAGCAAAGACGGAATAGAAATACAGAAGAGAAGATCAAAGAATAGAAGACCACAGAAGAAAAGACTGGAGAGAAGACCAAAGAAGCAAAGACTGAAGAGAAGACCAAAGAATAGAAGGCCAAAGAGAATACCAAAGAAGCAAAGACCAAAGAAAAGGCTAGGGAAGCAAAGACTGAAGAGAAATACAGAAGAGAAGATTAAAGAAGAGAAGACCACAGAAGAAAAGACTGAAGAGAAGAACAAGGAAGCAAAGACTGAAGAGAAAGAGTGAAGAAGAGACTACCAAAGAAGCAAAGACTGAAGAGAAGACCAAAGAATAGAAGGCCAAAAAGAATACCAAAGAAGCAAAGACCAAATAAAAGGCTAGGGAAGCAAAGACTGAAGAGAAATACAGATGAGAAGATCAAAGAAGAGAAGACCACAGAAGAAAAGACTGGAGAGAAGACCAAAGAAGCAAAGACTGAAGAGAAAGAATGAAGGAGAGAAGACCAAAGAATACAGTGCCTTGCCCCCTGGAATTTTTCAACCTTTTCCCACATATCATGCTTCAAACATAAAATCAACAACAAGTGGAACACAATTGTGAAGTTGAACGAAATTTATTGGTTATTTTAAATTTTTGTGGAAATTCAAAAACTGAAAAATGGGATGTGCAATATTATTCGGCCCCTTTAACTTATTACTTTGTTACCCCACCTTTTGCTGCGATTACAGCTGCAAGTCGCTTGTGGTATGTCTCTATCAGTTTTGTACATCGAGAAACTGAAATTCTTGCCCATTCTTCCTTGGCAAACAGCTCGAGCTCAGTGAGGTTTGATGGAGATCGTTTGAACAGCAGTTTCCAGCTCTTTCCACAGATTCTCGATTGGATTGAGGTCTGAACTTTGACTTGGCCATTCTACCACCTGGATACGTTTATTTGTGAACCATTCTATTGTAGATTTTGCTTTATGTTTGGGATCATTGTCTTGTTGGAAGACAAATCTCCGTCAGAGTCTCAGGTCTTTTGCAGACTCCAACAGGTTTTCTTCAAGAATGGTCCTGTATTTGGCTCCATCCATCTGCCCATTAATTTTAACCATCTTCCCTGTCCCTGCTGAAGAAAAGCAGGCCCAAACCATGATGCTGCCACCACCATGTTTGACAGTGGGGATGGTGTGTTCAGGGTGATGAACTGTGTTGCCTTTACGCAAAACATATCGTTTGGCATTGTTGCCAAAAAGTTCGATTTTGGTTTCATCTGACCAGAGCACCTTCTTTCACATGTTTGGCGTCTTTTCCAGGTAGCTTGTTGCAAACTTTAAACAACACTTTTTTTGGATATCTTTGAGAAACAGCTTTCTTCTTGCCAGTCTTCCATAAAGACCAGATTTGTGCAGTGTATGACTGATTGTTGTCCTAAGGACAGACTGTCCCACCTCAGCTGTAGATCTCTAGTCTTCTCCTTGTTTGAGATGAACGTTTAGAGGGACAGCTGGGTCCTGGCAGATTTGGTATGACACTCCTTCCATTTCAATATGATGGCTTGCACTGTGCTCCTTGGGATGTTTAAAGTTTTGGAAATCATTTTGTATCCAAATCCAACTTTAAACTTCACAACAGTATTACGGACCTGCCTGTTGTGTTCCTTGGTCTTCATGATGCTCTCTGTGCTTCAAACAGGACCCTGAGACTATCACAGAGCAGGTGCATTTATCCGGAGACTTGATTACACACAGGTGGATTATATTTATCATCATTAGGCATTTAGGACAACATTGGATCATTCAGAGATCCACAATGAACTTGTGGAATGAGTTTGCTGCACTGAAAGTAACGGGGCCGAATAATATTGCACGCCCCACTTTTCAGTTTTTGAATTTCCACAAAAATTTTAAATAACCAATAAATTTCATACAACTTCATAATTGTGTTCCACTTGTTGTGGATTCTTCACCAACAATTTACATTTGGTATCTTTATGTTTGAAGCAGGATATGTGGGAAAAGGTTGAAAAGTTCCAGGGGGCCAAATACTTTCGCAATGCACTGTAGAAGGCCAAAGAAGCAAAGAATGAAGAGAAAGATCAAAAAAGAGAAAACCAAAGAGAATACCGAAGAAGCAAAGACCAAAGAGTAGGCTAAAGAAGGAAAGACTGAACAAAAAGACAGAAAAGAAGACCAAAGAAAAAAAGACTGAAGAAAAGACCAAAGAAAAAAAGACTGAAGAAAAGACCAAAGAAGCAAAGACAGAAGAGACAACCTAAGAAGTGAAGACTAAAGAAGCCAAGGCCAAAGAAAAGTCTAAAAAACTGAAGACCAAAAAAGAAACGGCCGAAGAAGTGAAAACCTAAAAGAAGAATAAATAGACCTCCTCCTAAGAAGAGGAGACTAGAGTAGAGAAAATTAAAAAAAAGAGATCAAAGACTGAAGAAGAGAAGACTAAATAAGAAAAGACCGGAGAATGATTTGAATTGAGCAGAGAGTAGGGCAGTAAGCTATGGCGGTGAGGGGTGAGCCTAGGCAGGTAAGTATATTCTTTGATATATTTTTTTAAATCACTTCCCAGCCTCCATTTACCATGCTTTGTGAAACCAGCGATAACCAGGCATGGAGATGCAGGCTTAGGAAAGGCAAGTATAAAATGTTATTTTTTATCTCCTTGGCCCTGCATACACTAAATTTTGGGATCTGGAGAGAATTTAGGGCATAATCATCATCAGCAATGGAGAAATTGTTCAATTTGGGCTAATTCGAAGCTGCTGGTACTTTAGCTCAGCTCATATTGGAGCCAATCGATGCTAGATTGAGGTACTCGAGAACGGCAACTACATGATATACACTGGGTGCAGTTGATCGCAGGGGTTGTCAGGTGTTGGACCCCCACTAATGAAAAATGTATGAACTATGGTAAGAAGACCACTTTCCTATTTGATATATACAGTGGGGCAAAAAAGTATTTAGTCAGTCAGCAATAGTGCAAGTTCCACCACTTAAAAAGATGAGAGGCGTCTGTAATTTACATCATAGGTAGACCTCAACTATGGGAGACAAACTGAGAAAAAAAAATCCAGAAAATCACATTGTCTGTTTTTTTAACATTTTATTTGCATTTTATGGTGGAAAATAAGTATTTGGTCAGAAACAAACAATCAAGATTTCTGGCTCTCACAGACCTGTAACTTCTTCTTTAAGAGTCTCCTCTTTCCTCCACTCATTACCTGTAGTAATGGCACCTGTTTAAACTTATCAGTATAAAAAGACACCTGTGCACACCCTCAAACAGTCTGACTCCAAACTCCACTATGGTGAAGACCAAAGAGCTGTCAAAGGCCACCAGAAACAAAATTGTAGCCCTGCACCAGGTTGGGAAGACTGAATCTGCAATAGCCAACCAGCTTGGAGTGAAGAAATCAACAGTGGGAGCAATAATTAGAAAATGGAAGACATACAAGACCACTGATAATCTCCCTCGATCTGGGGCAAAATCCCACCCCGTGGGGTCAGAATGATCACAAGAACGGTGAGTAAAAATCCCAGAACCACGCGGGGGGACCTAGTGAATGAACTGCAGAGAGCTGGGACCAATGTAACATAGTAACATAGTAACATAGTTAGTAAGGCCGAAAAAAGACATTTGTCCATCCAGTTCAGCCTATATTCCATTATAATAAATACCCAGATCTAATGTAACAAGGCCTACCATAAGTAACATACTACGCCACCATGGAATACTGTGTTGCATCCATCAAACACCATACCTACTGTAAAGCATGGTGGTGGAAACATCATGCTTTGGGGCTGTTTCTCTGCAAAGGGGCCAGGACGACTGATCCGGGTACATGAAAGAATAAATGGGGCCATGTATCGTGAGATTTTGAGTGCAAACCTCCTTCCATCAGCAAGGGCATTGAAGATGAAACGTGGCTGGGTCTTTCAACATGACAATGATCCAAAGCACACCACCAGGACAACGAAGGAGTGGCTTCGTAAGAAGCATTTCAAGGTCCTGGAGTGGTCTAGCCAGTCTCCAGATCTCAACCCTATAGAAAACCTTTGGAGGGAGTTGAAAGTCCGTGTTGCCAAGCGAAAAGCCAAAAACATCACTGCTCTAGAGGAGATCTGCATGGAGGAATGGGCCAACATACCAACAACAGTGTGTGGCAACCTTGTGAAGACTTACAGAAAACGTTTGACCTCTGTCATTGCCAACAAAGAATATATTACAAAGTATTGAGATGAAATTTTGTTTCTGACCAAATACTTATTTTCCACCATAATATGCAAATAAAATGTTAAAAAAACAGACAATGTGATTTTCTGGATTTTTTTTTCTCAGTTTGTCTCCCATAGTTGAGGTCTACCTATGATGTAAATTACAGACGCCTCTCATCTTTTTAAGTGGTGGAACTTGCACTATTGCTGACTGACTAAATACTTTTTTGCCCCACTGTATTTCCAAAAAACAGTTGTGATTGTGATGGCCGGATCGTAAATACACAGGGTTTCTTCTACTCCTCAAGGGGTTAAGATTAATTTAGAGAAGACAGAACAGGGTCATTAGCACCTGAGAGCAGCCGGCTGATGCCGAGTGTGTATTATTAGTCATATACACAGCAATCCCGCTGATTAGAGTCGTGACTAGAATTGCTTAGTAAAGTTTAAAGTGCATATTGCTTCTATCAGAAGAGAAGGAAACACGGGAACAAGTTGTTCTGTTCCTACATTTTCTTATTAGTTGGGTTCTAATATCTCCGAGACAACACAAAACACTAGAGACGTAGTTCAGTGTGGGATCCCAGCCCTTGTGCATCTGCGGTATGAGGACAATATGGTGTATGCTTGTGCTGTACAGACCAATAAGGTTCAGCTTCTGTGGCTCAGATTGCTGCTGTTTAACCATCTACATATCGCGGTCATTAAAATGGTTGCAGTCTGGTTGCGTGCCTCTTCAGGTGCCCATCTCCCCATGTGATGTGATTGTGGGGAGCTGATAGGTTATCATGGTAGCCAGGGGGCTACTGAAGATCAGTGATGCTGCCATCTTTCAATTATTAAAAAAAAGGCACTCCCTGTTTTGGGGCTTCATAGGAGATCATCAAAAAATATGCTCCTCAACATTGAAATTACAACACCAAAAAGGAAAAGTTGTGGAGTTATGGAAATCGCAGGATGGATAGATATGTTCATTTTATGCAGATGATGAACAAATAGAAACAACATTTTCAAAACTTCTCGATTTATTCAGTATCGAGTATGAGCTCCACATGCAGAATTCCCCTCACAAACAGCTTTGGATCCTATAGTGGCTGTATGAGAAATGTTCTGCTGCTCTGAATGCACTTGGGCAAATCATCAAGATCAGCTGCTGGCAGCTCCTTTTGCAATTGCCGACAAATAACATTATTATTATTATTATACATTTTTATAGCGCCATTTATTCCATGGCGCTTTACATGTGAATACGGGGCAAATATAGACAAATACATTAAACATGAGCAGATAACAAGGCACACGAGTACATAAGGAGGGAGGACCCTGCCCGCGAGGGCTCACAGTCTGCAGGGGGTGGGTGAGGATACACTAGGAGAGGGAAGAGCTGGCTGTGCGGCTGTTCAGTAGGTTGAGGATCACTGCAGGCTGTAGGCTTGTCGGAAGAGATGAGTCTTCAGGTTCTTTTTGAAGGTTTCTATGGTAGGCACGAGTCTGATGTGTTGGGGTAGAGAGTTCCAGAGTATGGGGGAAGCACGGGAGAAGTCTTGGATGCGGTTATGGGAAGAAGAGATGAGAGGGGAGTAGAGAAGGAGGTCTTGGGAGGATCGGAGGTCGCGTGTAGGTAGGTACCGGGAGACCATGTCACAGATGTATGGAGGAGACAGGTTGTGGATGGCTTTGTATGTCAGTGTGAGGGTTTTGAACTGGAGTCTCTGGGCGATAGGAAGCCAGTGAAGGGCTTGACACAGGGGAGAGGCTGGGGAATAGCGGGGGGACAGGTGGATTAGTCGGGCAGCAGAGTGTAGGATGGATTGGAGTGGTGCCAGAGTGCTAGAGGGGAGTCCAGAGAGTAGGAGGTTGCAGTAGTCGAGGCGGGAGATGATAAGGGCATGCACTAGCGTTTTTGCAGTGTTGCGGTCAAGAAAAGCACGGATCCAGGAAATATTTTTGAGTTTGAGACGACAGGAGGAGGCAAGGGCTTGGATATGTGGCTTGAAAGAGAGGGCAGAGTCGAGGATCACCCCGAGGCACCGGGCGTGTGGGACTGGGGATAGTGAGCAGCCATTGACATTGATGGATACGTCTGGTGGAGGGGTAGAGTGAGATGGGGGAAAGATGATGAATTCTGTTTTGTCCATGTTCAGTTGTAGAAAGCGAGCAGAAAAGAAGGCTGAAATGGCAGACAGACAGTGCGGGATTTTGGTAAGCAAGGAGGAGAGGTCAGGTCCGGAGAGGTAGATCTGCGTGTCGTCAGCGTAGAGATGGTACTGCATACCGTGGGATTCTATGAGCTGTCCCAGGCCGAAAGTGTAGATGGAGAAGAGTAGGGGTCCTAGAACAGAGCCTTGAGGAACACCGACTGACAAGGGGCGAAGTGAGGAGGTGGTGTGTGGGAGGGAGACACTGAATGTTCGGTCTGTCAGATATGACGAGATCCAGGAAAGGGCCAAGTCTGTGATGCCAAGGGATGAGAGGATTTGTAGCAAAAGGGAGTGGTCTACAGTGTCAAAGGCAGAAGACAAGTCCAGGAGAAGGAGGACAGAGTAGTGTCGCTTGCTCCTGGCAGTTAGTAGGTCATTGGTGACTTTAGTTAGGGCAGTTTCAGTTGAGTGATGGGAACGGAAGCCTGATTGTAACCGATCAAAGAGGGAGCAGGAGGAGAAGTGGGAGGACAGTTCAAGATGGACGTGTTGCTCCAGCAATTTGGAGGCATAAGGGAGAAGAGATATTGGGCGATAGCTAGACACAGAGGATGAGTCGAGGGAGGGCTTTTTGAGGATGGGTGTAATCTTGGCATGCTTGAAGGATGAGGGAAAGACACCTGTTGTGAGTGAGAGGTTGAAGAGGTGCGTTAGGGTTGGGATGAAGACCGTGGAAAGGTTAGGGATGAGGTGGGATGGGAGCGGGTCAAGCGTGCAGGTGGTGAGGTGTGATCTTGACAGGAGGGTGGAGAGCTGATCTTCTGTCATGGTGGAGAAGCTGGTTTTGGAGGAGCAGGGTTGAGCAGCTAAGAGGGGCAGTGGGCGCTGTGGGCCAAAGCTTTCTCTGATCGTATCGATCTTCTGTTTAAAGAAAGAGGCGAAGTCATCAGCAGAAATGAGGGGGGAGGGAGGAGGTGCGGGGGGACGGAGTAGAGAATTGAAAGTGTTGAAAAGCTGTTTAGGGTTGTGGGACAGGGAGGATATGAGGGATGAGAAGTAAGTTTGTTTTGCGGCAGTGAGCGCAGACTTGAAGCTGGCGAGGGACTGCTTGTATGCAGTGAAGTGGTCGGTAGAGTGGGATCGCTTCCATCTCCGCTCAGCAATCCTGGAAGCCCGTCTCAATTCTTTGGTCAGGCTGGTCAGCCAGGGCTGCCTGTTAATTGTCCGAGTTTTACTATGCATGAGTGGGGCGGCCGAATCGAGTGTTGCTGTTATTGTGGTGTTATAAAAAGTGGCAGCAGCATCTGTGTCATGAAGGGAAGCTATGTCTGTGAGAGGGAGAAGGGACTCAGAGAGTGATTGTAAGTTGAGATGTTTGAGATTTCTGCGAGGGTGAGTGAGTTTGTGGAGTGGGGGTTGCACACTAGGAGAGGAGAGGGACGAGAATGTCAGTTGGTTGTGGTCAGACAGGGGGAGGGGTGTGTTAGTGAGGTTAGTAAGGGAGCAGAGGCGGGTGAAGATGAGGTCCAGCGTGTGGCCATCTTTGTGAGTGGCCTCAGAGGACCATTGAGTGAGGCCGAAGGAGGCAGTCAGTGATAAACGTTTAGAGGTAGCTGAGGTGAAAGTGTCAATGGGGACATTGAAATCACTCATGATGATAGTGGGGATGTCAACAGAGAGGAAATGAAGTAGCCAGGTGGTGAAGTGGTCGAGAAAGGTGGAGATGGCTAGTTCTGGGGGGCGGTAGATGACAGCAAGCTGGAGGTTGGAGGGGGAATAGATGCGGACAGAGTGCACCTCAAACGAGGGAAGAGTAGTGGAGGGTGGTAGCGGGATTGGAGTGAAGGAGCAGGTGTCGGACAGGAGCAAGCCAACTCCTCCACCGCGTTTGTTGCTGGGGCGAGGGGTGTGAGAGAGGTGGGATCCGCCATAGGAGAGCGCAGCTGGAGAGGCCGAGTCAGAGGGGGTGAGCCAGGTTTCGGTGAGGCCGAGGAAGGAGAGTTTGTTGGTGATGAAGAGGTCGTGGATAAATGTCAGTTTGTTGCAGATGGAGCGTGCGTTCCATAGTGCTCCAAGTAGGGGGAGCTGGGGAGTGGGGGCTGGATGAATGGGTATGAGGTTGTCGTGGTTGGGAAAACGTGCGGAGGATCGTGGCAGGGGGTTAGAAACGAGTGTGGGGATGAATTGGGGAGGGCCGGGATTTGGGGATATGTCACCAGCAATGAGGAGTAGCAGAGAGATCATTAGAAGGTGGGAGCAGGATAGGACATGATGTGGCCGTGTGTGTCTGGATAAAAAGGATTGTATGTGGAGGAACAGTTCTGAGGAGAAGGTGAGATGGCTGGGGAGGATGGAGGGCGAAATGACTAGTTCCTTACTAGGTGGAGGGATTGCAGGAGATTGTAAGAAGGAAAGTAGTATGGTGGTGAAAGAGAAAAGAAATCGAAACATTGTAGTGGTTAGTAGTCTGTTACCTTCCAGTCAATTCCAGTCCAATTCAGTCTAATTCAGAATCATAATTAAAAAGATGTAATTTAAAAGATGATTTGCAGCAGACTGAGTCTGTAGCAGACTCCTGCATGTGAATATATCCCCAGTTAAGGGCAATCAGGTGTGAATGAGGGGGTGGCTGGGTATGGGAGACCAGATGTAGAGCGTTAAGCAAAGGTCATAAAGTGAGGGAGGGGTAAGATCCAAGATGGTAACATCCAAGATGTTCTTTATGGATACTGTTACTGTGCAGGGCACAAGAAAGGTAATATTGCTGTTTTATTTAGCCATCAACTGCTTTTATCGGCTGCACATGGAGCGCCGCTCTGCCCATGGCTGTTAACTAACGATGAGCCAACATGTTCAAATAAGGTGTTGCATGCTTGTGTGCTAGCCGAGTTACTTCGGCATGCTCGAATAATATGTTAGACTCCCCGCACCTGCATGTCTTGCGGCTGTTTGATACCCACCACAAGACTTGCATGGGTTACATTACCTGCTGGCAGGATCTATAGGGGTACTAATAATTTTACATGGTCCACTAGTTTAACCCCTTAAGCCCCGAGGGTGGTTTGCACGTTAATGACCGGGCCAATTTTTACAATTCTGACCACTGTCCCTTTATGAGGTTATAACTCTGGAACGCTTCAACGGATCTTGGCGATTCTGACATTGTTTTCTCGTGACATATTGTACTTCATTTTAGTAGTAACATTTATTCGATATAACTTGCGTTTATTTGTGAAAAAAACGGAAATTTGGCGAAAATTTAGAAAGTTTCGCAATTTTCCAACTTTAAATTTTTATGCCCTTAAATCACAGAGATATCTCACGCAAAATACTTAATAAGTAACATTTCCCACATGTCTACTTTACATCAGCACAATTTTGGAACCAAAATTTTTTTTTGTTAGGGAGTTATAAGGGTTAAAAGTTGACCAGCAATTTCTCATTTTTACAACACCATTTTTTTTTAGGGACCACATCTCATTTGATGTCATTTTGAGGGGTCTATATGATAGAAAATACCCAAGTGTGAGACCATTCTAAAAACTGCACCCCTCAAGGTGCTCAAAACCACATTCAAGAAGTTTATTAACCCTTCAGGGGTTTCACAGGAATTTTTGGAATGTTTAAATAAGAATGAATATTTAACTTTTTTTCACACAAAATTTATTTCAGCTCCAATTTGTTTTATTTTACCAAGGGTAACAGGATAAAATGGATGCCAAACATTGTTGTACAATCTGTACTGAGTACGCTGATAGCCCATATGTGGGAGTAAACCACTGTTTGGGCGCATGGCAGAGCTCGGAAGGGAAGGAGCGCCATTTGACTTTTAAATGCAAAATTGACAGGAATTGAGATGGGACACCATGTTGCGTTTGGAGAGCCACTGATGTGCCTAAACATTGAAACCCCCCCACAAGTGACACCATTTTGGAAAGTAGACACCCTAAGGAACTTATCTAGATGTGTGGTGACCACTTTGACCCACCAATTGCTTCACAGAAGTTTATAATGCAGAGCCGTAAAAATAAAAAATCATATTTTTTCACAAAAATTATCTTTTCGCCCCCAATTTTTTATTTTCCCAAGAGTAAGAGAAGAAATTGGACCTCAAAAATTGTTGGCCAATTTGTCCTGAGTACGCTGATACCCCATATATGGGTGTAAACCATTGTTTGGGCGTATGGCAGAGCTCGGAAGGGAAGGAGCGCCATTTGACTTTTCAATGCAAAATTGACTGGAATTGAGATGGGACGCCATGTTGCGTTTGGAGAGCCCCTGATGTGCCTAAACATTGGAACCCCTCACAAGTGACACCATTTTGAAAAGTAGACCCCTTAAGGAACTTATCTAGATGTGTGGTGAGCACTTTGACCCAACAAGTGCTTCACAGAAGTTTATAATGCAGAGCCGTAAAAATAAAAAATCTTATTTTTTCACAAAAATGATCTTTTCGCCCCCAATTTTTTATTTTCCCAAGGGTAAGAGAAGAAATTAGACCACAAAAGTTGTTGTGCAATTTGTCCTGAGTGCGACGATACCCCATATGTGGGGGTAAACCACTTTTTGGGTGCATAGCAGAGCTCGGAAGGGAAGGAGCGCCATTTGACTTTTCAATGCAAAATTGACTGGAATTAAGTTGGGACGCCATGTTGGTTTGGAGAGCCCCTGATGTGCCTAAACATTAAAACCCCCCACAAGTGACACCATTTTGGAAACTAGACCCCATAAGGAACTTATCTAGATGTGTTTTGAGAGCTTTGAACCCCCAAATGTTTCACTACAGTTTATAACGCAGAGCCGTTAAAATAATTTTTGTTTTTTTTTTCGCAAAAATTATTTTTTAGCCCCCAGTTTTGTATTTTCACAAGGGTAACATAATAAATTGGACCCCAAAAGTTGATGTCCAATTTGTCCTGAGTACGCTGATACCCCATATGTGGGGGGGAACCACTGTTTGGGCGCATGGCAGAGCTCGGAAGGGAAGGAGCGCCATTTGGAATGCAGACTTAGATGGATTGGTCTGCAGGAGTCACGTTGCATTTGCAGAGCCCCTGATGTACCCAAACAGTACAAACCCCCCACAAGTGACCCCATATTAGAAACTAGACCTCCCAAGGAACTTATCTAGATGTGTTGTGAGAACTTTGAACCCCTAAGTGTTTCACTACAGTTTATAACGCAGAGCCGTGAAAATAAAAATTCTTTTTTTTTTCACAAAAATGATCTTTTCGCCCCCAATTTTTTATTTTCCCAAGGGTAAGAGAAGAAATTAGACCACAAAAGTTGTTGTGCAATTTGTCCTGAGTGCGACGATACCCCATATGTGGGGGTAAACCACTTTTTGGGTGCATAGCAGAGCTCGGAAGGGAAGGAGCGCCATTTGACTTTTCAATGCAAAATTGACTGGAATTAAGTTGGGACGCCATGTTGGTTTGGAGAGCCCCTGATGTGCCTAAACATTAAAACCCCCCACAAGTGACACCATTTTGGAAACTAGACCCCATAAGGAACTTATCTAGATGTGTTTTGAGAGCTTTGAACCCCCAAATGTTTCACTACAGTTTATAACGCAGAGCCGTTAAAATAATTTTTTTTTTTTTTTCGCAAAAATTATTTTTTAGCCCCCAGTTTTGTATTTTCACAAGGGTAACATAGTAAATTGGACCCCAAAAGTTGATGTCCAATTTGTCCTGAGTACGCTGATACCCCATATGTGGGGGGGAACCACTGTTTGGGCGCATGGCAGAGCTCGGAAGGGAAGGAGCGCCATTTGGAATGCAGACTTAGATGGATTGGTCTGCAGGAGTCACGTTGCATTTGCAGAGCCCCTGATGTACCCAAACAGTACAAACCCCCCACAAGTGACCCCATATTAGAAACTAGACCTCCCAAGGAACTTATCTAGATGTGTTGTGAGAACTTTGAACCCCTAAGTGTTTCACTACAGTTTATAACGCAGAGCCGTGAAAATAAAAATTCTTTTTTTTTTTCACAAAAATGATTTTTTAGCCCCCAGCTTTGTATTTTTACAAGGGTAACAGAATAAATTGGACCCCAAAAGTTGTTGTTCAATTTGTCCTGAGTACGCTGATACCCCGTATGTGGGGGGGAACCACTGTTTGGGCGCATGGCAGAGCTCGGAAGGGAAGGAGCGCCATTTGGAATGCAGACTTAGATGGATTGGTCTGCAGGCGTCACGTTGCATTTGCAGAGCCCCTGATGTACCCAAACAGTAGAAACCACCCACAAGTGACCCCATATTGAAACTAGACCTCCCATGGAACTTATCTAGATGTGTTGTGAAAACTTTGAACCCCCAAGTGTTTCACTACAGTTTACAACGCAGAGCCGTGAAAATAAAAAATCCTTTTTTTTCCCACAAAAATGATTTTTAGCCCCCCAAATTTTTATTTTCCCAAGGATAACAAGAGAACTTGGACCCAAAAAGTTGTTGTCCAATTTGTCTCGAGTACGATGATACCCCATATGTTGGGGTAAACCCCTGTTTGGGCGCACGGGAGAGCTCGGAAGTGAAGGAGCACTGTTTTACTTTTTCAATGCAGAATTGGCTGGAATTGAGATCGGACGCCATGTCGCGTTTGGAGAGCCCCTGATGTGTCTAAACAGTGGAAACCCCCAATTATAACTGAAACCCTAATCCAAACGCACCCCTAACCCTAATCCCAACTGTAACCCTAACCACACACCTAACCCTGACACACCCCTAATTCTAATCCCAACCCTAATCCCAACCGTAAATGTAATACAAACCCTAACCCTAACCCTAGCCCTAACCCTAACCCTAACCCTAATGGGAAAATGGAAATAAATACATTTTTTTTAATTTTATTATTTTTCCCTAAGGCTAGGTTCACATTGCATTAGGGAAATCCGTTTAGCACTAGCGGATTGCGCTAACGCAATGTCTTTTTAGGTGTCGTGTTTAGTGGTCGCGTTAACGTCCCCGCTCTGGAAGATCGGGGATCGGACCTCGGGCGCGCCGCGGACGCTGCAAGCAGCGTCTGAGGCGCGCCACAAAAGAACGGCACCTTGCTAGCGCGAGCCGAAAATGGCACGCTGTAGCGATGCGCTACACCCGAAAATCACATTGCTGTCAATGGTTGTGCTAACGGACCCGTTGCACGGCGTTAATTGTGACATTTTCGCCGTGCAACGCTGTCCGTTAGCGTTAACCCATTAACGCAATGTGAACCTAGCCTAACTAAGGGGGTGATGAAGGGGGGTTTGATTTACTTTTATAGCGAGTTTTTCATATCGGATTTTTATGATTGGCAGCCGTCACACACTAAAAGACGCTTTTTATAGCAAAAAAGTTTTTGCGTCTCCACATTTTGAGACCTATAATTTTTCCATATTTTGGTCCACAGAGTCATGTGAGGTCTTGTTTTTTGCGGGACGAGTTGACGTTTTTATCGGTTACATTTTCGGACATGTGACAGTTTTTGATCGCTTTTTATTCCGATTTTTTGTGAGGCAGAATGACCAAAAACCAGCTATTCATGAATTTCTTTTGGGGGAGGCGTTTATACCGTTCCGCGTTTGGTAAAATTGATGAAGCAGTTTTATTCTTCGGGTCAGTACGATTACAGCGATACCTCATTTATATCATTTTTTTATGTTTTGGCGCTTTTATACGATAAAAGCTATTTTATAGAAAAAATAATTATTTTGGCATCGCTTTATTCTCAGGACTATAACTTTTTTATTTTTTTGGTTATGATGCTATATGGCGGCTCGTTTTTTGCGGGACAAGATGACGTTTTCAGAGGTACCATGGTTATTTATATCCGTCTTTTTGATCGCGTGTTATTCCACTTTTTGTTCAGCGTTATGATAATAAAGCGTTGTTTTTTGGCTCGTTTTTTTTTTTTTTTTCTTACGGTGTTCACTGAAGGGGTTAACTAGTGGGCCAGTTTTATAGGTCGGGTCGTTACGGACGCGGCGATACTAAATATGTGTACTTTTATTGTTTTTTTTGTTTTTTTTTTATGTAAAGAAATGTATTTATGGGAATAATATTTTTTTTTTTTCTGCTTTATTTAGGATTTTTTTTTTTATTTTTTTTTACAAGTGTGGAAATTTTTTTTTTTACTTTTTCACTTTGTCCCAGGGGGGGACATCACAGATCACCGATCTGACAGTGTGCACAGCACTCTGTTAGATCGGTGATCTGACATACAGCCGGGCAGGATTAGAGCTGCAGCTGCAGCCTGATCCTGACCCGGAAGTGCTCCCTGCAGGACCCGGATGCAGCCCGGCGGCCATTTTGGATCCGGGGACTGCAGGGAGAAGACGCTCGGTACACGGTGAGCACATCACCGTGTACCGATCGTCTCAGGGAAGCCCGCAGGGAGCCCCCTCCCTGCGGGAAGCTTCCCTGCACCGCCGGCACACCGCGATCATCTTTGATCGCGGTGTGCCGGGGGTTAATGTGCCGGGAGCGGTCCGTGACCGCTCCTGGCACATAGTGCCGGATGTCAGCTGCGATAGGCAGCTGACACCCGGCCGCGATCGGCCGCGCTCCCCCCGTGAGCGCGGCCGATCGCATATGACGTACTATCCCGTCCATGGGAATTAAGTCCCAGGTCACCTGGACGGGATAGTACGTCATATGGGATTAAGGGGTTAACCACTTAGCGACCGGGCAACATTTTTTAAATCTGACCATTGTCTCTTTATGTGATAATAACTCTGTAACGCTTCAACATACCCTATCGATTTTGAGACTGTTTTTTTCTTGACGCATTGTACTATATGATGATGGTGAATTTATGTCGATATTTTCTGCATTTATTTATAAAAATATCAGAAATTTTACACAAATTTTAAAAAATGAATGATTTTCCCTTTAATCCAGATAGTCATACCACACAAAAACATTAGTAAATTATATTTCCCTAATGTCTGCTTTACATCAGCACCAATTGTAAAATGTTGTTTTATTTTGTTCGCATTTTAGAAGGTTTAACCCCTTTCTGACATTGGACGTACTATTCCGTCCATGTGGGGTGGGCCCTAATGCCCAAGGACGGAATAGTACATCCAGCGCGATCGGCCGCGGGGGGAGCGCGGCCGATCGCAGCCGGGTGTCAGCTGCCTATCGCAGCTGACATCCGGCACTATATGCCAGGAGCGGTCACGGACCGCCCCCGGCACATTAACCCCCGGCACACCGCGATCAAACATGATTGTGGTGTGCCGGCGGTACAGGGAAGCGTCGCGCAGGGAGTGGGCTTCTCTGAGACCCCCGCAGCAACGCGATGTGATCGCGTTGCTCCGAGGGTCTCCTACCTCTCTCCCTGCCGCAGGCCCGGATCCAATATGGCCGTGGCATCCGGGTCCTGCAGGGAGGGAGGTGCCTTACGAAGTGCGTGCTCAGAGCAGGCGCTTGGTAAGCCTGCAGCACTGTAAGGCAGATTGGTGATCTGACAGAGTGCTGTGCAAACTGTCAGATCACCGATCTGTAATGTCCCCCCTGGGACAAAGTAAAAAAGTTTAAAAAAAAAATTCCAAATGTGTAAAAAAAAAAAATCCTAAATAATGAAAAAAAAATATATTATTCCCATAAATACATTTCTTTATCTAAATAATAAAAAAACAATAAAAATACACATATTTAGTATCGCCGCGTCCGTAATGACCCAACCTATAAAACTGGCTCACTAGTTAACCCCTTCAAACAATATTGTTGTAAAAATGAGAAATTGCTGGTCAACTTTTAACCCTTATAACTCCCTAACAAACAAAAATGTTGGTTTCAAAATTGTGCTGATGTAAAGTAGACATGTGGGAAATGTTACTCATTAAGTATTTTGTGTGACATATCTCTGTGATTTAATTGCATAAAAATTCAAAGTTGGAAAATTGCAAAATTTTCAAAATTTTCGCCAAATTTCTGTTTTTTTTTCACAAATAAACGCAGGTAATATCAAAGAAATTTTACCACTATCATGAAGTACAATATGTCACGAGAAAAGAATCACCAGGATCCGTTGAAGCGTTCCAGAGTTATAACCTCATAAAGGGACAGTGGTCAGAATTGTAAAAATTGGCCCGGTCATTAACGTGCAAACCACCCTTGGGGGTAAAGGGGTTAACAATGTAATTTTTCATTTTTTTCAAGGAAATTTACAAAACTTATTTTTTAGGAACAAATTCAGTTTTGAAGTGACTTTTGGGATCCTATATATTGAAAAACCTACAAAAGTGATTACCATTTTAATAAACGCACCCCTCAATGTATTTAAAACTTCTGTCAGGTAGTTTATGAACCCTTCAGGTGATTGTCAGGAATTAATGCAAAGTAGCATGACAGGAATGAAGACATTCATTTTTACCACCTAAATGTTGATAACTTCTGAACAGGCCGCTAGTCGGCAGACTTTAAGGCGGTTATTTGGCTGTGAATTGCCATGGCAAACGCCAGGACCACATGATTAAGATCTCAGGGTGCCGATGGGGTTAAACAGGGAGCTCCTACACTCTGTTAACCATCTAAATGCTGTAGTCACTATTGACAGCAGCATTTAAGGAATTAAACAGCTATAGACGGTACCAACACTGATCGTGGCTGATGCAGCAAGTTGTCAGCTATAGTGGACAGCCGACAGCTGCTGGATTGTCACCTCTCGGGGGATGCTAGTCTCTTATAACACAGGTTAGTAAAAAAGATATATTGGTGTTCAGGTACGGACTGGGACTAAAATTCAGTCCTGGCATTTGCAGTCACACAGGCCCATGTTGTCCCCATTTCCGAGCAACAGATGGGGATTTATTACTAACGTTATCGTGGATGTAGGAAAGCAAGATTTACTACAAGACCAATATTTCTAATGATACCTGTGGCTGCTGGGGTGGGTGACGGAGTCAGTGACTTTGTGCTCCATCACCACTCTTAACAGTATGGGTGTCTTGAGATCACCGATTCTGCAAACAACGTAGCAGACAAGGCAGCCCATGACCAGACAGGCCCTTTGTCTGGCATTTGCCAGAATTGCCCAATGGCCAGTCCGGCCCTGTTGGTCACTAATGGATTAAAAATGTGCCAGAGCTGGTTCATCACTAATCTACTGCTTATGCTTACCAAATGGGAATGTTGGGCGATCAGACAAATTCACCAGTCAAAAACAAAAGAAAATCCAGTTTTGCCTTAAACAAGTCTAATCAACGATGACGCGAGGTCCTACCTTTCAGTGGACCTTGTCTACTAGGAAGGCAAACCCGTGCAGGACATAAAAAAAGGGTTAATATAATAGTCATCACACTAAATAAAAATGAATCCCTATAGTACACCACCACAACTATACAGTCTGACACACAATATATTGTTCTGGTCCATGCAGCATGCACCGAGCATCGACAACCCATTATGTGATCAGGATCAATATTAAAAAAAGAAAAACCTCCCGACCGCAAAGATTCCACTTATTTGCTGATTATATATCCACTAGATGGTGGCCCGATTCTAACGCATCGGGTATTCTAGAATATGTATGTATGCATGTATATAGCAGCCACATAGTATATAGCACAGGCCACGTAGTATATAGGAGCCACATAGTATATAGCAGCCACGCAGTATATAATACAGCCACGTAGTATATAACACAGCCCACGTAATGTATAGCACAGCAGTATATAACACAGGGTACGCAGTATATAACACAGGCCACATAGTATATAACACAGGCCACGCAGTATATAACAGGGGCTACGCAGTATATAACAGTGGCCACCCAGTATTCAACACAACCCATGCAGTATATAACACAGCCCATGCAGTATATAACACTGTCCACGTAGTATATAACACTGCCCATGTAGTATATAGCAGCGACGCAGTATATAACACAGCCCACGTAATATATAGCACAGCCCACGTAGTATATAACACAGCCCACGCAGTATATAACACTGTCCACGTAGTATATAGCAGGCACGAAGTATATAACACAGCCCACATAGTATATAGCAGTGTGGGCACCATATCCCTGTTAAAAAAAATAATTAAAATAAAAAATAGTTATATACTCGCCCTCCAGCATCCAAAGCTGTCCCGATGCGCGCGCTGCTGCTGCCAGCTTCCGTTCCCAGAGATGCATTGCGAAATTACCCAGATGACTTAGCAGTCTCGCGAGACCGCTAAGTCTTCTGGGTAATTTTGCAATGCATCTCTGGGAACGGAGGCTGGCGGCAGCTGCGTGCGCATCGGCGGACAACGGAAGGTGAGAATAGCAGGTTTTTTGTTTTTTTATTATTTTTAACATTAGATTTTTTTACTATTGATGCTGCTTAGGCAGCATCAATAGTAAAAAGTTGGTCACACAGGGTTAATAGCAGCGTTAACAGAGTGCGTTACACCGCGACATAATGTGGTCCGCTAACGCTGCGATTAACCCTGTGTGAACGCTGACTGGAGGGGAGTATGTAGCGGGTGCCGGGCACTCATGGGACGGAAGCAGGGAGGGACTAATTCTCGGCCGCGACCAATCAGCGGCGCGGGATTTACATGACAGACAGACAGACAAACAGACAGACAGAGAAACAGACAGAAGTGCCCCTTAGACTATTATATATATATAGATTTGGAGATGCCGTTCAGGGGACCAGTCAGGAGTCTCGTTGTTTCCTTCATCTTCTGCCAATTACCCATCATCCATCATATGACACACTTCAGGGGATCAGTGTGGACCTAATTTTCTGATTTCTCTGCAGTCTCGCTCCCTGAATACTAATGATGCTGTGCTGAGTTGTAGCGGTCATATGAGGACACGGACTGAATGCAGATATCTTATCCATGATGGAAGCTCAGTGATCGGTTTCATCTTCTGCAGGATACTTGCAAAGGTCTACAAATTACACATCGCTGCAGCAGCTCAAAAATAGCTGCAATATGGCAGAAGAGGTGTTGAGGACGTGCTTTCTAATTGATGTTGCACACTAGGTGCAGTTAAAGAGGCAACTACCGTATATGACAAAGACTTAAAGGGGTTGTCTGGGATTTTAACATTGATGGCCCAACGTTAGGATGTCATCAGTGGCTGATCAGAGGGGGTGCGACACACAGCGCTCCCACGATCAGCTGTTCTCTGTGTCGGCAACCAGAATTTCATAGTTGCAGACAACTGTCAACTGTATAGTGGCCCCAGCCAGGTACTGCACATCCAATTTTTTTTGAATCAGATATTTTTATTAAACCATCAAAATTGTGCATAAACAATAAAAGGAATAGTTTGTTTTCAGCAATATACAAATACACAATACTTTTTTTTTTTTGTTAGAAAACTTATTTAGTCCCAAACCAAACTCCCACCCCCCTACCCCCCACCCACTAGAGACCTGTCAAGAGTCATCCCCCACTAAATTATCACATACAAAAGTACAAGAAGAGGAAGATGACTTGTCAAAAAAAAAAAAATATTTCCATAGGGGCAAAAGGTCTTCAGGTCACATTGATTCAAGCCACGGGCTCCACAACCTGTCAAAGAGGTCCATCTTGTTCCTCCTAACATAGATACTCTTCTCCAAAGCAATGATATGGTCCACTTGCTTCATAAAGTCTCTCCTTGTTGGTGGCTCTTCCCTAATCCAGAATTTGGCGATCAACTTTCGCGCAATAAATAACAGTCTAGCTATAACCGTTTTATACAGCTTATCAGTTATTACCTCCTCCACATAGCCCAAAACACATACCAGAGGATCCCGAGGCACATTACAACTATATGCCAAACCCACTTTATTCAACACCACCACCCAGAAGGAGGACAGCCTGGGGCACTGCCACAACATATGAAGGATGCCCGCTTCGGACTGCGAGCATCTAGGGCATTCTGAATTAGGCCTTAATCCGGCTTTAAACAACATGTCTGGGGTTCTGTAAGCCCTATGAATGACAAATAATTGTGACAGCCTACCAGGCTCACTCATTGATATCCTGGGCACATAATCCAATACTGATTCCCATCGGTCATCATCAATCGCCCCCAGGTCAGCCTCCCATTTCGCCCTTGCTCTAATAGGGTGCTCCGCCAGAAAAGAAAATAGAAGGAATTCATATATTCCCGAAATCACCCCCTTCGTGCCTCCCCCTTCAAGGATAAAATCCAGCATAAGATCCACCTGGATTTCAACAGGCCCTCTCTTACACTGTGCCCGGTACGCATGAGAAAGACGACGGTATTGGTACATCTCAGACTCCGGGAGTAAAAATTCTTCCTGCAATATCTCAAAGTCTCTAATTCTACCCTGATGTAAAATCTGGCCCATCCGAGAAATGCCTGCCTCCCTCCAAATATGAAATCCCTCCATCTGTCTAAACTCCTGTAGGACACAGTTGTTCCAAATGGGTGAGAATCTAGTGAGTGCCCGTACACCCCTAATTCCTTTAACTTTATCCCACACCTTGTGAATGAGCCTTACAGTGCAAAATTTAGAACCTTTCTCACGGAAATGTCCCCCCTCTAGGCCCTCACTCAACACCTTTGTCCCAATCAATGATCTCAGGCTGCAAGGTGCCCGCATCCCACCTGACCCATCTCCCCATCCCTTGAAATGCTGACACTGTGAGGCCAAAAAATACAACCACGGATTGGGCAATGCCACCCCTCCCTCCGTCTTTGGTCTCTGTAGGGTTTCCTGTTTAAATCTGGGGCTCTTCCCACCCCAGATCAGCTCACCAAACAAAGATCTAATCCTCCGAAACCTATTCTGCGATATCCATATAGGGGAATTGTGCAACACATAGAGTAACTGCGGCATCACAATCATCTTTATCAGGTTTATCCTACCAATTACCGATAAGTGTAGCTTTTTCCACGCCTGGACCTTGGTACGTATCTTACGCAGAAGAGGTGCCAAATTCAGTTCCTCAAAGCTAGTCAGAGGGAGTGCGATCTGAATCCCCAAGTACTTAAATTTCTCAACTAGCCTCAACCTTGTGACAGAGTCCCCCCCATCACCGTCCCCACTATCCCCATCTATCAACATCATATTCGATTTGTCCCAATTGATCCTTAAGCCCGAATAACTCCCGAATTCCTCAATAATGGCCTCCGTCTTTACCAAGGTCCCCTCGGAATCCTCCAAGAAGAGCAGGATATCATCAGCGTATAACGCTACTTTTTCTTCCGCCTCCCCGTACAAAAAACCCTTCACCTCCCGGGACCCTCTGATCTTTGCGGCAAGGGGTTCCACCGCCAAGGCGAAGAGCAGCGGGGACAGAGGGCAGCCCTGTCTAGTACCTCTAGATAAAGAGAAAGTCTCAGAGAGAGCGTCATTCACTCTAATTTTGGCCACCGGAGAAGAGTACAACAGCCGCACCCATGAGATAAATTTAGGTCCAAACCCCATTCGTTCCAGTACTGACCACAAATAACTCCACTCCACGCAATCAAAAGCCTTATGAGCGTCCAAGGATACCACAACCCGTTTGCCAACATTGTCAGAAGGGATTTGCAAATTTAAAAATAGCCTTCTCAGATTAAGTGCCGTTGATTTATTGGGCATAAAGCCTGACTGATCCGGGTGAACCAGTCTATCAATCACCCTAGATAACCTGTTTGCCAGAGCTTTTGCCAGTATCTTAATGTCAGCCGTCAAAAGTGAGATTGGTCTATAGGATTCTGGTAATTGTGGGTCCTTGTCGGCCTTAGGGATAACGACCACGATAGCCTCTCTCATTGAAACAGGTAACTCCCCTCTTTCCAATGACCTATTATACACCTCCGACAGTTTGGCCAACAAAGTTTCTTTCAATACCTTGTACATCTCAGCTGGAATACCATCCGCCCCCGGAGCCCTACCCCCAGCAACCCCCGCCAAAGCGGCCCCCAATTCTTCCTCCCCAATCGGCTCCTCCAACAACTCACAGTCTTCTTTGCTCAACCTAGGCAGGTCAATCCCCTCCAAGTAGCCCGTCATGTCCTCAGCCCCCCTGTCCACACTTGAAGTATATAGTTTATTGTAGAATTTCCTAAACACTTCCAAAATCTGCTCCCCCTGAGTAACCAATATTCCATCTTCCCTCCTAATGGAGTAGACATGAGAGGAGTCCCTCTGTGCAGACGCCACTACCGAAAGTAAATGCCCCACCTTTTCCCCCTCTGAATAGAAAGACGCTTTTTGAAAGGCCCGCAATCTCTCCGCCCTTCTCAAATATAATTGATTGACCTCCTCTTGGGCCTCCCTCATCCGACTCTGAGACTCCTTAGTACAATGGGCCCCCAATGCTGCCTCAGCTGCCTTCAGTTCTTCCAGAATAGCTTGATCCTGTACTCTAGTCCTAGTCTTGTGTCGTGAAATGTCACGAAACAGAATCCCCCTTAAATACGCCTTCATGGTGTCCCATACTACGTGGCATTCCGCACTCCCGTCATTAATCCTAAAAAACTCCTCTATTTCAGCCCCCACCCTTTCCATGTCCAAGAGTTGTAACCAGGAGGGGTGAACCTTCCATCCCATCTTCCGTGAACCAACCTGTTCAGATAATTTTAATGAGACCCGAACTGGACTATGATCTGATAGAATCCTGGGATTATATTCCACCTCACTTAACAATTTGTTCATCCCATCATTGCCCATGGCGACATCGATACGAGACATAGAACCATACGTGGTCGAGTAACAGGAATAAGAATAAGTATTAGCGTTTCGAACCCGCCATAAGTCAATCCAGCCTATTTCTCTAAGGTAATTCCCAAAAGGAGTGCCATTACCGTCCCTACGTAGCGGAGCGTGATTACTCTTATCCCAATGGTCGTCGGCAATATTGTTCACATCTCCAACCACCAGAAGAGGAACCCCGACCCACCCTCTCATATGCTCCAAAATCTCTTGGATTTTCTTACCAGAATACGGCGGGGGTATATATATTGAAACAATGCAGATCATACGGTTAAGAATTTTACACACCAAAAGGACATACTGACCATCTTTATCAATTTTAACCTCAACTTCCTCAAATGGAGTACTAGTATGGATCAAAACAGAAACCCCCCTTGCATAATTAGAGAAAGTCGAGTGATATGCCCTGCGCACCCATTTTTTCTGTAACATATCTACTTTTTCCTCCACCAAGTGAGTTTCTTGCAGGCATATCACCGAGGGCCTCTGTTTCACTAAGTACTGAAATATTGCCGCACGTTTAGTAGCGTCCGCTAGCCCCCTAACATTCCAACTTATAATATTAACCTTCCCTCCCATTTCCTTAGAAAAAGGTATAAAATAAGAATCGTCTCTCCCAGGTCTCCCCCAATGCCCTCCTCCCCCCCCTTCCCACCCCCCATCCCAACAACTAACCCAACCTTCCCCATCTAAAACTCAAGATAACTCAGATACTCCGAACTTTCTTTCTCTATATGAGAACCGAGGGCACTTAGTATACCCTAGAACTAAGTCTTTTGCCGTCCATCTCTTCCCCCCACACCGCGACCAATATGAAATATTCATTACGCCGCCGAACATAATACTGTAAACGTTAGGTGCAGTTGAACCATCTGCAACAGTAACATTCAGAAAGGACCCCTCCAACGAAGAGAGGCAGAACCAGCAGAGTCACAATCCTTCCGAAACAGTCTTAACGGTTCCGCTCAGTGCCAATCTTCTTGGCGTTGGTGTCCAGCCATTGCATCGCCTCCTCCGGATTTTGAAAAAATTGAACACGGTCCAGCGCCACCACCCTAAGCTTAGCTGGGTAGAGCATTGAATATTTTAGGTCCAGTTCACGGAGCCGTCGCTTGACCTCCCCAAACTTCATTCTAAGTTTCTGCACCGATGCCGAGTAGTCCGGATAAATGGAGATCCGATTCCCATTTATGCTCAGGCCATCACTCAGCCTGGCCTTTCTCAGTAAAGTCTCCCGATCCCGGTAGTCCAGAATTTTTGCCAATAT
This sequence comes from Ranitomeya imitator, assembly GCF_032444005.1. NCBI lineage: Eukaryota > Metazoa > Chordata > Amphibia > Anura > Dendrobatidae > Ranitomeya > Ranitomeya imitator. The sequence continues at coordinate 73,347,239 of NC_091282.1, read as the reverse complement.
GGCACGAGGGGCCGAGCCGGGCGGCAGAGGGCGAGTGGGGACCCGATGAGCCCTTTCCACCGAGAAATGTTTGGTAAGGTCTGCTCCTCCCACCGAGTTCTTGAGCCATGCCTCAATATATTCAGTGGAATTATTTCCCTCCACCTTCTCCGGCACCCCAATTATTCTTAAATTGTTTCTCCGAGATCGGTTTTCCAAATCGTCTGTCTTAAATTCCAGCTCTGCAATTCGTTGAATATATTTCTTTTCTCTTTTTAACAGTTCGTTTGTCTGATCCTCCACACTGCCCACACGCTCCTCCACCACCTCCACTCTTTTCTCCACTTTGCGCATAGCAGAGTTAAGGGACTTTATTTCAACTGTCAGATCATCCACCCTCAGATTCAGCGCGGCCAAGGCAGATTTGCAGTGAATAACGACAGAGAAAATGTCCTGCAGTGTTGGTTCCCCCATCCTTGGCTGCTGTACCACATCAGAGTCATTGGTCTGCACAGGGCTAGCAGCAGGTGTCGCACTTTCTGCACTGTGCGCTCCCTGCGCCCTCCCTGGGGAACATTGCACCTCCACTTCACCGGTCCCAGCGTCCCCTCCACTTTCTTGCCTCATCAGGGCTTCCTCCACCTCAAGTCCCTCTGGACCCAGCAGCAGGGCTCCCCCCTCCTCCGTGCGGGCAAATCGCTCCAGCCGGGCTATTACCTCCAGCCTCCGGCGGTATGTAGCGCTGGCCCTGGCCGCCTCCTCCTCGGCCACGGCGCCATCTTGAATTTTCGCGCCGGCTGCAGGCGCCGACTGTTTGCGGCGCGGCATCTCCGCTCCTCACCGCTTATCAACTCCGGAGCCTTCTTCCCCTCGCCGGGGACTTGCGGGGTCCCTCTGCCCGGTTTTCGGCGTTCGGCGGCGCCTGAAAGGGTAGGTTTAAGGAGCGGTGCAGGGAGAGAGACCCTTCGCACGTCCGCTCACATTCGTCGCTAGGCCACGCCCCACTGCACATCCAATTAATTTAAATATGGTGGATGTGTGGCACCCCAGGGTCCTGGTTATTACAGTGGCATTGCTTTCTCTTTGGGAGTGATGAAGGATATATTTCACCAGGTAAATCTCACATACAACACATTCACACTCCAGGCCAGAAGGGGGAGCTCTGAACCCGGATCCAGGGTGGACTCCCTTATAAATTCTGGCTGGAGAAGAAGTTAGAGAGCAGTCTGTCATAGGACAGAGAAGCAGCAGACAGTCCGTCCCAGACAGCAGACAGTGCAGACTGTCAGGGGACCTGAAGAGAGCAGACGGCAGTGAGTGCCAGGAAGTCTGAAGGAGTGTGTAGTACGAGGAACTACAGCTCCTGGAGCAAGGAAACAGAAAGCACGAACAACTTGCAGAAAGAGAGCAGGAGGGAGAAAGCACAGGAGAGAAACACCAGTGGAGCAGAGCCGAGAAGAGGCTACCTCCCTGGCTAGTGCAGATTCAGGTAGCCGGAAAACCATGGCCATGCTGAAATCTATAGTGGCATAGCAGAAACTGGCAGGACAGCTGGATGATACATCACCTGTCCGCATTTATACTCGGGAGACACAGTGATAATTATAGGGCTCGGGTCATCCTAGAGATCCTATAAAAAGGCCGAGTTCACCTGTCATACGGGTTGTGTCCTAACGTTCATGGGGGACAGAGAGAACTGTGAGGACCTTATGTGAAGCCTTAGGCAGTAAGGGACCACATCACCACCGCACTTGGAGGAAGGCTTTGATCTCCACCTGGTAAAGGGGACTCTGGACTCACTCCTAAGCCGGCCGGACCCTGCCTGTCCTGTGATCTGGTGCCCTGGACTGTGGTTGCCTGAAGCTACAGTAAACCAGGTAAAGACTGCAAACCTGTGTCCTCGTTATTTGCCATACTATCCACCACACCATCGGTGCCCTACACCTGGGAAGCCTTGGGGACCCCGCTTCACCTGTGGGAAGCATTACCATCTTGCTGCAACAACATCACCCCAGAGGACCCCTATAAGCAGTGTCAGTCCCTATTGACAGAGAACCACAGTTGGCATCACGAACAATAGACTTTATCCACAAATCCCCTTAAAAGACCTTTCCCCTTTAATTGGGTGCCGGTACTGAGTACCCCGCTGCCCTGGTAGGGCGCTCCAACTTGGTGTCACAAACAGGATGGACTGACCCTGAAAATCGGGTCATGTGCGCCTAAGAGATTGTGCCTACCTGTGCTTTACCAAGAGACTGTGCATTGTGAAATACCGCCAAAACCGCCGCCATTACAGCACCATGTGGCGTGCAGGAGGAGTGGGGCATGTTATCGTTGGCGGAGCTCGGAAAAACAGCGCAGAAATTATGGCCGCCCCTCACAGATACTATTATGTCCGAGAGATATGCCCATCAACGAAAGAGGTCCGCCTCCTCGTCTAGGATGGTGGTAGAAAGAGGAGAAGAACCCACCCACGGAAGGAGGCAGAAGAAAAAGAACAGGAAGATGCCGAGGAGGGCAAAAAAGGGGAGAAGCCAGCGCAGCCTAAGGTTAAGACGCAATACATAAAGTGCAAATGAACATATTAATTTCTAACTGTACTATCAAAATGAGACATTTAGCAAACAATTGATCAATTCTTTGAGCCACCCCGCCTCTTCACGGCAATCTCATATTGGGGCAGTCCTACACTACGTTTTTTATATTCGCTGTGCCATAAAGGCCTGCTAAATGAACTAAAAGCAAGACCACATTAAAAGCATGCTGTACCTGGAGCATTACTGAGTCACCCCCATGGCGCCAGAGTAGGCAAGCGAGGATAAAGGTTGACCAGGTCCAGACAGACATTTCGGATCCAACCTCCACACTGCCCATCCAGAGCCACAGATGAAGAGTGAGACAGGCTGAGGAACAGGTGCATAATTAAACAAAGCCTGAGGCAGAGCAGGGCTGCTATGTGTGTGTGTACAGCAGCCTATCAATCACTGAGACACAGAAAGAATGGCGCACATAACCAGGCCGAGGAGGGCCTGGTTGGCAAGATGGCGATCGGAGGTCACCTGGAGGAGGGGGAGAAAGCTCTCAGCTGTCCCAGCCAATCAGACGACGAGGAGGCCCCGCTGTCACCAATGAACCCGGAGGTTCTCCGCGCGGAAGTGGAGGAGCTGTGCCGCCAGCTCTGGCAGTCCTGGTTCCGCGCAGTCGCAAGCACCTGGGAGCAGCCGCACAGCCAGTCTACAGGACCCCAGCCTGCAGCAGAGGAGTACGGCAACGGAGATGCCACAGCGGCAGGTAAGAACACCGACCCTGCCCCGGTAGCTGAGGACACCCTGCTAGGGCCCGTAGACGCTCCACCACCCCTAACACCTGGCTGGGTGTGCAGCTTCCTCGAGTGGGAACGGCCCTAGGAGACATTACAAACCGCCGAAGCCCCGCTACAGCTGACGAGGGAGGCACCAGACGTATAGGTAGAATGGGTGACCTTCCGGTGGAAGCACTCTGGCACTGGCCTGATTGGCTTCCCAGGGGAGAACCAGGCTAAGGGAGAACATCTAGAAGTCGTGAGCTAGAGGGGTATTGCCAGCAACAGGCACGCAAGCAGGAGCAGGAGGACAGAGAGCGGGAACTCCAGTGCAGAGCTGCAAAAAAGAAAGGCCTGCAGGCTAAAGCGCAGAATAGGAGAGCTAGCCATGAGGACCGGGATTGGGACTGTGGTAGCCTTCCGCATTAATGGCAGCTGGGGGTTCATTAAAGAACAATGCGTGCAGCAGGAGATCTTTGTCACCAGGTGTGATGTGGAATCCCACCTACAAGAGGGACACCCGGACAGGGACCTCTACCCCAGTGACCGCATCACCTACACCAGGCACTGGGGAGACAAAGGGTGGTATGCCCTGCATGTGCATAAATGTGCTCCAAACGTAACCAAGTCACCTGCACATGACCCTGAGCCACCACAAGCAGCCCCATTCCACTCACCAGTATCCTCACCTGGCAAGGTGACATCTACACCTCCCAACAGCGCACCAATCATCGTATGCTCAAAAGCCACACAAACTGAAATTGAACAAAATTCAATGAGCACCCAAACTCCCATATTGAGCATTGATGAACTCTATGTGGTACCTGTCAAACGTCCAAATGCACAGGTACTACCTTGGAAGAAAAAGCCATAAATCTGAATAAATAAAATGACTGTGGACTGTTATAAAAGTTCAAAAGTTTTTGTTTAACCTCGCCAGGATTCCATTTGAAAGTTATAATGATTGTTGTTGAAATGACTGTTCCTTTCATGTTAAAAAATTCATTTAAAGAGACAGTGAGATCATGGACAATGGATGATCCAAAAACTGTATGGTAAATAGTTGGCACCTCATTAGGTGCTTCCTACTGGTTTTACGTGGAACCTTTAAAGAGACTGTTCCAAAGTTGCCTTTAAAGCTTTTGTCACACTAAACGACTTACCAACGATCACGACCAGCGATACGACCTGGCCGTGATCGTTGGTAAGTCGTTGTGTGGTCGCTGGGGAGCTGTCACACAGACAGCTCTCTCCAGCGACCAACGATCAGGGGAAAGACTTCGGAATCATTGAAACTTCTTCAACTATGCCGAAGTCCCCCTGCAGCATCCGGGTAACCAGGGTAAACATCGGGTTACTAACTGCAGGGCCGCGCTTAGTAACCTGATATTTACCCTGGTTACCATTGTAAAAGTAAAAAAAAAAAAGCACTACATACTCACATTCTGATGTCTGTCAGGTCCCCCGCCGGCGTCCACAGGGTTAAAACTGCTTTCGGCAAGAGCGCTGCTAATGCACGCGCTGCTGCCGAGAGCTTCCCTGCACTGACTGTCAGCGCCGGCAGTAACAGCAGTGACGTCACCGCTGTGCTCTGCTTTACAGTCGGCGCTGACACATTAGCAGCGCTCCTGCCGAATGCAGTTTTAACCCTGTGGACGTCGGGGGACGTGACAGACATCAGAATGTGAGTATGTACTGTTTTTTTTTTTTACTTTTACAATGGTAACCAGGGTAAATATCGGGTTACTAAGCGCGGCCCTGCGCTTAGTAACCCCATATTTACCCTGGTTACAAGTGAACACATCGCCGGATCGGCGTCACACACGCCGATTCAGCGATGACAGCGGGTGATCAGCGACCAAAAAATGGTCCTGATCATTCCCCAACGGCCAACGATCTCCCAGCAGGGGCCTGATCGTTCGTCGCTGTCACACATAACGAGATCGTTAGCAGGATCGTTGCTATGTCACCAAAAGCGTGACGTTGCAACGATATCCTTAACGATATCGTTATGTGTGACGGTACCTTAACTGTTGATTTTTTACATTAAGACCTGAAGAAAAACACGTTGGCGCAGCAGAATTCTGGGTTTGGATGCACGCCTTGTAGCCCGCCCAAGCCCGTTAAGGGTTGATAACGGGTCCCTTGCATCGTTGCTGCTGTTGAAAAGTTATTGACTTGAATATTAATTAGAATGATACAATTGCACTACCTCAGTATGGAGCAAAGTTAGAAAGTTTGAATGGCACTTTTGAATTAAGTAAATTTGATGTAGCATACCTGTAAAGGTAGTCGGCGTTAATGAGAAACGTTATGCACTTTTATCGTGAAGATTGTATACCCTTAGAGGGTAATGGTATTCCAAAATGCTGTGATATTGCGAGAAGAGTTAGACAGAATAATGGTTTAAATGTCAGATAGTTAGCATATGACTGCAGAAAATATGCACTTTGAAGTCTAAGATAGTATACCCGTAAGGGTAGTCACTGTTAAATAGTTTTGAGAAGTTATTTACATTAGTATAAATATGTTTGGTCACGTTAAAAAGAAATGTATTCCTCCCATAAAGGGAAGCCACAGTTAATATTAATTTGTTATACCTGTTATTATGCATATCAAAAATTTGCATATCATTAATACCTGTCCATTGTTATTTTCTTTTTCCCAGTCCAGGAGTGCTGCCATTAAGGAGAGCGATGGTACGTCTGATGGCACTGAAGGAATTCTCCTGACCAGGCATCACCAGCACACATTACACTTCACACCCCGGCCACTAGGGGGAGCAAAAGGCTTTATTTATTGGGCCCCTCCTCACACTGGTAAAACTAGGGGTTGGGTAGAAAGTTAGTCAGAAGCTGACTGGGTTGGATTCAGGCAACATCCCGTGGCAGGGGGTGTTGCAGGGAGAAGACACAAGGGGGTCCCTGTCAGGCGTGGGAACCTGGCAGGTGCCTAGCGAACAGAGCAGAACGTAACGGAGCAGAGCCTGCACCTCCTTGCGGCGGTATCCTAAGAAAGAGACAAGAAGGGAAGGATATTGTGGAACAGTGTAAACGAGATCAAGCAAAAAGGAGTACCAGTAGGAGTCGTGCCGTGAGACCGAGGCAACATCCTACTGAGGCGCGTAGCCGGTGGCCGGAACACCGCGGGAGTAACTGACTTTAGCCCTTACTTCAAACTCCGCAGGACAGTTAATTATAGGTTGGCTGTCTACCTTAAATTTCCTAAGAAGGCATAGGGGGCAACAGTGGGAGAGGGGCGTCTCTAGGGTCCCGGAAGACCTCCAGGCCTTCCCGTCATACGGGTGCGTCCTAGCCAAAACATACTGGGGGACGAGAAACTAGCAACATCTGGAACTAAAGAGACAGAAAGCTGTAGAGAACGACGAACGAGAACAGCAGTTGTGAGGACTATTCCGAATGCTCAGCAGGGTAGGACTACAACACACAGGCGCTAGTGGTAGGCAACGATTTCCATCTGCGAAGGAAACTCTGGAAGTGCCCATCAGGCCGGCTGGTCGGTCTCTGATAGCCCTGTTAAACGTGCTCTGGATTGAGGATCCTGAAGTCTTCAGTAAAGAGGTAAAGAGACTGCAATCTTGTGTCCTCGTTATTGCCTGCACCTCACACCATCACAATCTACCTTACTGGGAAGCCCTGGGGACATACTTCACCTGTGGGAAGGTTTACCATCCAGCTGCCATTCCATCACCCCAGCGGACCCCACAGCAGCGTTGGTCACCCTGACCGAACACCACAGGTGGCGTCACGAACCCCTGACAGACTGCACCACCTTTATTGGACGCCCCTTAGCAGGGTCGCGGACCGGGTCTAGCCACCGTGACAGCCTCAGAACCGAACCAGAGAGGCCCGGTACCGAGAACGCGTGGCCCTGTGTCTGGGGGCGCTCCACAACACGTTCACACTCCAGGCCAGAAGGGGGAGCTCTGAACCCGGATTCAGGGTGAACTCCCTTATAAATTCTGGCTGGACATGTTTCTATTATAACATGTGATTTGAGCATTCAGGTTTGGTGTTTTTTCCTCGTTTGCACATCTTTTAATTTTTCCAAAAAATGTCTTTTGTATGATATTTTGTATTGACTTACACACTTGTATTAAAAAAGATTTTGCACTTGTACTCGCAACTCCTTGTCCTCCAGTTCTTAATTGATCATATGGAGTGTGTGGCTCTGATGCACCCACAATGGTGCTTTCATCCACACACCGTATAGACCTGGGTTTATGTGTATTCATATGAGATACAGACTGTTGTGTGCATCACATAGGAGACACTAAGAATGCAATATACATGACATAGGATTTATTTAACTGCAGGAGAGACGAGAGGCTAGCACGCGAGTTCTAGTTGGTTTGATGGTGCTCAGAGGCGTAGCTGGGGTTTTGGTTCAGGGGGGCGAAGCTTCTGAGTGGGTCCCTAACCTGGTAACCTTAACCTTAATTACAGATGGGTGATGCGCCCCAATAGTGGAGGAGAACCTCAGCAGATGACCGCGCTATTACTGAAGATAATCTCTATACAAAGACCAACATGGATATTACCGCCATATGGTCAGTGGTAGATACCAGTCCTACAGAACATATAAGAGATCACAGCACAGTTACAGATAATGTTTTACTGCTGACGTTCTTTATGATGGAATCGTTCACTTTTCCCATCTGGCCTAGAACAACAAGACAGCTTCTCCAGCCAGGACTCGGCTGCAGAGAAAACAACAAAGACACGTTTCACTTCTCATATTCCAGCCATCACCATCTATTCCCAACCTGCACAAAATCCTCATCCTACTGATACCCCAATACTGAGCCGCTGCTGCCGTATGTGTCCCTATTACTGCACCTGATACCCCAATACTGAGCCGCTGCTGCTGTATGTGTCCCTATTACTGCACCTGATACCCCAATACTGAGCCTCTGCTGCCATATGTGTCCCTATTATTGCCCCTGATATCCCAATACTGAGCCTCTGCTGCCATATGTGACCCTATTACTGCATCTGATACCCCAATACTGAGCCTCTGCTGCCATATGTGTCCCTATTACTGCACCTGATATCCCAATACTGAGCCTCTGCTGCCATATGTGACCCTATTACTGCACCTGATACCCCAATACTGAGCCACTGCTGCCATATGTGACCCTATTACTGCACCAGATACCCCAATACTGAGCCGCTGCTGCCGTATGTGTCCCTATTACTGCACCTGATACCCCAATACTGAGCCGCTGCTGCCGTATGTGACCCTATTACTGCCCCTAATATCCCAATACTGAGCCGCTGCTGCCGTATGTGTCCCTATTACTGCACCTGATACCCCAATACTGAGCTGCTGCTGCCGTATGTGACCCTATTACTGCCCCTGATATCCCAATACTGAGCCGCTGCTGCCGTATGTGACCCTATTACTGCACCTGATACCCCAATACTGAGCCGCTGCTGCCGTATGTGACCCTATTACTGCACCAGATACCCCAATACTGAGCCGCTGCTGCTGTATGTGTCCCTATTACTGCACCTGATACCCCAATACTGAGCTGCTGCTGCCGTATGTGACCCTATTACTGCCCCTGATATCCCAATACTGAGCCGCTGCTGCCGTATGTGACCCTATTACTGCACCTGATACCCCAATACTGAGTCGCTGCTGCCGTATGTGTCCCTATTACTGCACCTGATACCCCAATACTGAGCTGCTGCTGCCGTATATGTCCCTATTACTGCCCCTGATACCCCGATACTGAGCTGCTGCCGTATGTGTCCCTATTACTGCACCTGATACCCCAATACTGAGCCGCTGCTGCTGTATGTGTCCCTATTACTGCACCTGATACTCCAATACTGAGCCGCTGTTGTATGTGTCCCTATTACTGCCCCTGATACCCCAATACTGAGCCGCTGCTGCCATATGTGTCCCTATTACTGCACCTGATACTCCAATACTGAGCCGCTGTTGTATGTGTCCCTATTACTGCCCCTGATACCCCAATACTGAGCTGCTGCTGCCGTATGTGTCCCTATTACTGCCCCTGATACCCCGATACTGAGCTGCTGCCGTATGTGTCCCTATTACTGCACCTGATACCCCAATACTGAGCCACTGCTGCCGTATGTGTACCTATTACTGCACCTGATACCCCAATACTGAGCTACTGCTGCCGTATGTGTCCCTATTACTGCACCTGATACCCCAATACTGAGCCGCTGCTGCCATATGTGTCCCTATTACTGCACCTGATACTCCAATACTGAGCCGTTGCTGCCGTATGTGTCCCTATTACTGCCCCTGATACCCCAATACTGAGCCGCTGCGGCCGTATGTGTCCCTATTACTGCACCTGCTGTGTGGTTCTCTGTGCCCTCTAAATTCTAAAGCAACCCTCTATAATATAGTAATGCTGGGCACAAGTGCCCTAGAAAACAGTGCCCACATTTTGTCCCCTAGAAAGTAATATTGCCATGTGTGCTCCTTTGACAATAACCGTAACCTGAGTTCCCCTATAACAATAAGTGCCCACTTTACATTTAATAATGTCCCGAGTCTCCCCCCTGTACAGCTCCCCTATACACAGTATGATGCTCTCTTATACACAGTATAATGCCCCCTCACTGTATAGTACCACCCACACAGTATACTGCCCCCTTAGTAGCCTCCAAACTGTTCGATGGCTCCAACACTGTAATCCCCACACTGTATACCCCTCTAGATAGCCTCTTTATAGTATAATGCACCAGATAGTCCTCAATATAGTATAATGCACCAGATAGTCCTCAATATAGTATAATGTACCAGATAGTCCTCAATATAGTATAATGTACCAGATAGTCCTCAATATAGTATAGGGCACTCCCCATAGGCCTACTGTATATTGTATAATGTACTCCCCATAGGCAGACTCTAGTATAAGGCAGCACCCCATAGGCAGACCCTGTAGTATAAAGCAGAACCCCTATAGGCAGACCCTGTAGTATAAGGTAGCACCCCTATAGGCAGACCCTGTACTATAAGGCAGCACCCCCATAGGCAGACCCTGTACTATAAGGCAGCACCCCCATAGGCAGACCTGGTAGTATAAGGCAGCTCCCCCATAGACAGACCCTGTACTATAAGGCAGCATCCCCATAGGCAGATCCTGTACTATAAGGCAGCACCCCTATAAGCAGACCCTGTAGTATAAGACAGTACCCCCATAGGCAGATCCTGTAGTATAAGACAGCACCCCCCATAGGCAGACCCTGTAGTATAAGGCAGACCCCCCATAGGCAGATCCTGTAGTATAATGCAGACCCCCCATAGGCAGACCCTGTAGTATTAGGCAGACCCCCCATAGGCAGACCCTGTAGTATAAGGCAGATCCCCCATAGGCAGACCCTGTAGTATAAGGCAGACCCCCCACAGGCAGACCCTGTAGTATTAGGCAGACCCTGTAGTATTAGGCAGACCCCCATAGGCAGAACATGTAGTATTAGGCAGACCCCCTATAGGCAGACCCTGTAGTAAAAGGCAGACCCCCATAGGCAGACCCTGTAGTATTCGGCAGACCCCCCCATAGGCAGACCCTGTAGTATAAGGCAGACCCCGTAGTATTAGGCAGACCCCCCATAGGCAGACCCTGTAGTATTAGGCAGACCCCCCCCCCCATAGGCAGACCCCACATAGGCAGAACCTGTAGTATTAGGCAGACCCTGTAGTATTAGGCAGACCCCCATAGGCATAACCTGCAGTATTAGGCAGACCCTGTAGCATTAGGCAGACCCCCCCATAGGCAGACCCTGTAGTATTAGGCAGACCCCCCATAGGCAGACCCTGTAGTATATGGCAGACTCCCCCACTGGCAGACCTTGTAGTATTAGGCAGACCCCCCATAGGCAGACCAGGTAGTATTAGGCAGACCCCCCATAGGCAGACCCAGTAGCATTAGGCAGACCCCCCATAGGCAGATCCTGTATTATAAGGCAGCACCCTTTAAAAAAATAAATACTCACCTCTCTTCTTCCTGCTCTCGCCGCCGGGTAGTGACATCATCGCGCCCCCCCTGTCAGCGTAGCACTCCTTCCCTCATCATTGCGGTCAGCTGTATCGGCTATATGCAGGTACAGATGACCCTGCGATGACAGGCGAGGGGCCCACTGCTGGCACCAGCCCCCGCGCCTGCTCAGGGGCCTCACAGCGGCCGGCGGCAGAGCAGGGAGATCGATTCTCCCTGCTCTGCCACAGAAGGTAACTGTATACAGTTACCGTAGCGTAGCTCCAGGTGGGCCCCCTCTGAGCACCGGGCCTGAGGCGATGGCCCCCCCCTGTTTCCCCCCCCCCCCCCCGGTAGCTACGCTACTGATGGTGCTAGTGAATGGAACCAATGATCCCATAATTAATAAAGTCTATAATCACTGCACTCATGCAAGTGAAGGAGTTTGCTTCAAGTGAATAGTTTATTTGGAGGTGATGAGTGAAAGCGACAGGCAATTTGCGACAGGCAATTTAACGTTTCGGCCACAGTATGGCCTTGATCACAATGTCGCCTTTTGTAGCTGCAGCAACAAGTCGTACTTGTTCATCCCTTTTGGGCAAATAATATGTGGGTAAGTATGTCCACACTAGATGAAGTGTGCACGGGGGGCTGGAGTGATGCCAGAGGTATGCATTAATAATGTTGTTGAACCATTGGTGGTAATGACACTTCTGTGTCTAAGTAGCTGCACAAGTTCACGTTGGTGGCTAAGTGGGAGAGCTGGCACACCCGTGCCAAAGCGAGGTAGTATACACTAAGACTGCTGTGTACATTACAGAGGATACACTATTACTGTGCTGTATACATCACATAGGATATACAGAGACTACTGTATACATAATATAGGATACCCTGAGATAGCTGTGTATACATGACATAGGATACCCTGTGACTGCTGTATATACATGACATAGGATACCCTGTGACTGCTGTATATACATCACATAGTATACACATACTGCTGTATATATCACAAAGGATACACTCTGTGTGAACATGTATCACAGAGGATAAACTACCTACTGCCATTAGATAGGACCCAGAACAGAGCAAGGGCAATGTGATAAAACTCTGTATAGATACCATCATCATGGAAATGTAGACTGCAATAGGGAACCATGTCAGAGTGGAAGAAGCAATTAACATGGAACACATCCAAGGAATAGCAACTAGCATACTGGAGACTTTATATTATGATTTACTAATAGTCGGTGCTGCAATATATAGGTAAAATAAAAATGAAATGCTGAATTGCTAACTTAAAGGGGTAATCCACTACTCAGACAACCCTTTCTTTTAATACTGTAAAATAAAAACACCTTACCCTCACCTCTCCCCATTCCAGCGATGTCAGCACCGGGTCTCCCAAGGCTATTGTGACATTGCTGGACCACTTTAGCCTTGCAGCCAATCAGCGGCCGTAACGGGCTGCAGTGCTCACACGTTCTTCCAACGTTTGCTCGAAGGAAGTGAGCGCTCAGCAGCTTAACAGCAGTCAATGGTTCGCTGCAGGGATCACGTGGCTTTGCAATGTCACATGATCCTCAGCAAACCTGGTGCTGGAACGGCGCCAGAACAGGGGGGGATGTAGAGTATTTGTATTTTACATTGAGGAATATAACATTTAACAATTCCTTTCAAGATGTTTTCCCAAATATGGCTAAGGCTACTTTCACACTAGCGTTTTCTGCAATCCGTCACAATGCGTTGTTTTGCAGAAAAAACGCATCCTGCAAAAGTGCTTGCAGGATGCGTTTTTTCCCCATAGACTTGTATTGACGACGCATTTGCTTCTGCGGACCGTCGGGAGCAAAAAACGCTACATGTAACGTTTTTTGCTCCTGACGGACTGCTTTTTCCGACCGCGCATGCGCGGCCGAAACTCCGCCCCCACCTCCCTGCACCTTACAATGGGGCAGCGGATGCGCCGGAGAAATGCATCCGCTGCCTCCATTGTGCAATGCGCTAAACGCTAGCGTCGGAATCTCTCCCCGACGCATTGCGACGGGGAGATTCCGACGCTAGTGTGAAAGAAGCCTTAGATGGTACTAACGGTCTAAAAGCAGTAGCACTGTTGTCTTGCAGCGCTGGGGTCCTGAGTTCAAATCCCATCAAGGACAACATCAGCAAGGAGTCTGTATATTCTCCCTATTTTTACGTGGGTTTCCTCCCACACAATGACTTATTAATTGTATTTTAGATTGGAATTTAGGACTGGAATTTAGACTGTGAGTCCCAATGGGGACAGCGATGATGATGTCTGTAAAGCGCTGTGGAATATTATAACATTATGTAAGTAAAATCAAGAAAAAGTAACTAAAAGCGGCAACCAGAGGTGGTCTAGGATCACAAAACCAGCAGAGTGAGCTGTGATGACAATGCCCTTTAGGGCTCATACTGATCTGCGTTAATAAAATCGGTCTGATGTTGTTGCTGAAAAGTCAGACCAGTGTTATATCATAAAATTTTAAATAAAGGAGTCTGTGTCTTTCTTTCAATTAAAGGACTCTAAAGGGACTTTATTCCGGCTGTGTATTTTTTACAAAATGACCATGGGGTTAGTAATGGGGACGTCTTACAGATGCCTCTGCAGCTGACAATACAAAGCTGACATCAACCCCAACCCTATTACCCCACTTGCCACTGCACCAGGGCAAGTGGGAAGAGCAAAGGCTAAGTGCCACAATTGGCGCATCTTATGGTTGCGCCATTTCTGAGGAGGCTGAGAGCTGATGTTCTTAGTCTTGGAGGAGGCCAATATCCATGGCCCATTTCTAGTCTGGTTATTAATTATAGGGGGATCCCACGTCATTATTTTTAGGGGGCCCCCATTTTAATTACCAGTAAAGGCTAAGTATAGAGTTGTAGACTGATGTTAATAGCCTGGGAAGCTCCATGTGTATTACCCCCTTCCCAGGCAATAAACATCTGCTCCCAGCTGTCCACTTTCCCTCAGCTGGATAACAAAATTGTGGTGGATTCTACACCATTTGTTTATTAAATTTATTGAATTATTAGCTAAATACATGAACATTAAACTACGCATGCACTGCACTAATTATATAAGTCACTGACATTTTTCTAACCGTTCTATGTATATATCTATTCTAACTTGTCACGCTGTGAATTTACTGTACTCGGTTGATGAATTGTCAAGTTTTCTAGGAGATGGATGTGTAAAAATTGGATGATACATACATGGTCTGTGTACTGTGCGATTTTTTTTTTCTCATACCCATTGACTTGCATTGGTGAGTATCGTCTGATATACAGTACATGGCCACTTGCTGCAATTTTCTTCCTCAGTCTGATCCGAGCTGAGAAAAAAAATTGCAGATGAGCAGTGAATCATTGACTAACATTAGGCAGAGTGCAATCCCATTTTTCATCGGATTGCACTCGTCCGTTTTTAACGCAGAAAAGAAGAACTCCACGGGACAAGATCCTGAGCCATCAGTCCTTACCACATTACAACCAATTTTTGAGAACATCAAGTGTTCTGAGAACATCAGGTAGTTTTTGCTGCATGTCATATTTATGATATTTCAATGCCAGTGGGTATAAAACCAGTCAGGCGGGCATGACAGCTTGCAATTTAATTGGAAGATAGCAGAGCAGATGGTTGGATGGGACATGTGGACAGTACGGGCACATTGTGATCATTATTACTATAGATCCATTGTGCCTTGTCCTATTAAACCTAACGAATAACACCATAATGGTTTGGAAAAAATGCTGGTTCCATGAGAAATGACTTGAGCCCTTCTAAGTAGCATGCTACAGAATCTGCCTCACAATGTGGAGGGGAAAGTAGAGCTATAATTGCTCTACATGGAGAATATTTAAAAAAGCCTCCCATTAACTTTTTTCTGCACTAAACCAATGTTTATGCATCTGTAGTGTAGTGTCAGTGTATGAATATACTCACCTATCGCTGTCTTCTCCCATATCCAGCGCCGCTCTGCTTCTCTTCTGAGTCACGTTACGGTTATTCAGGAATAACGTGGCCCGGGGGGTAGCCATGGGTGAGTGTTGCATATTCTGCACCCCGGCATGCTACAGTAAATTGAGAGTTCTGGATGTGTGAGTATGCTGGCAGTGCTATTATGAGTACCTTTAACGTCAGGCCATCCCATTCCAGTACTCAACAGGTCCAATGGACGTCAAGACAAGGACTACACACAGTCAAAAAAACAAGGCACTATTTACCTGGCAACACACTGAAGTGCACAGGGCAGCAGGTAGCATACTTCATGGTTTCTTGTCTCATACAGAGGTACATTTTTATCGGTTTTGGGCAACATCACTTTACATATGGGTGGTAAACAAGCAGAGCAAAATCAGATAAACCTTCATCTTCCCATGCAGGGACACAAGGGTCAATATGTTACACTATGAACACTGCTTCCAAACTGCAGTCTGTGATCCCTTACAACAGGGGTCCCCAACTCCAGTCCTCAAGGCCCACCAACATGTCATGTTTTCAGGATTTCCTTAGTCTTGCCCAGGTAATAATTGCATCACCTGTGCAATGCAAAGGAAATCCTGAAAACATGACCTGTTGGTGGGCCTTGAGGACTGGAGTTGGGGACCTCTGCCTTACAAGGCTCGCTCCTAGAGTCGCTTCCCTCTTCTGTGTCCTCAGCTGAATAGTACTCTTCCTTAAAGGGCACCCCCACATCTGGCCAACATTGGACTCACTTCTCCCTGGATCTCAGTCACTTCTAAAGTTCTTTAATGGCTCTTGCTACCTTTTGCCTCCCAGCCCATACCACACTAGTTCTGTTCCTATCCAGATATCTGCACACACTACTCTAACAGGAAAACAGTCACCTTTTGCCTGCAGGCTAGCTTCTCGCCTATGGGCTAATCCCAACATTAACTTTGTGTGCCCCAGCAGTCTGTTGCTGGGCAGACTTAACTGTTATGATCAGGTGGCCTTGGAACAGCATGAAAACTTTCTCTGGAGTAGGTGGTAACTATACGGACCGCAAACCCTGATCTTAACACCGCAACTAGAAGTAGCCGTGGGGTGTGCCTAACAAAACCTAGACACCTTCACACAGCCGGAGAACTAAATACCCCTAAAGATGGAAATAGGAAAACTATCTTGCCTCAGAGTAGACCCCCAAAGAATAGACAGCCCCCCACAAATAATGACTGTGAGTTGGAGAGGAAAAGACACACGCAGGCAGAAAACAGGCTTAGCAAAGGAGGCCACTTATAGCTAAATAGAAAAGGACAGGACAGGATACTAAGCGGTCAGCATAAAAATACTACAAAAATATCCAAAGCAGAAAATACAAAACTCCACCACCTAACTAAAGATGTGGAGAGTATAACTGCAACTCCAGAGAATCCAACCAGACTGAGAAAAACAACTGACACAGTCTAAGCTGGAGCAAATAGAAACAAAAGATCAGAACTGAAAACAAGCACACAGCAAGTGTGCTTCAGAAAAATAAACAGACACTTATCTTTAATGAACTGGCAGCTAAGCAGGTGAGGCCAGGCAGAGATCCAATACTTCCAAAGAAACATTGACAACTGGCAAGGGCTAATGAATCCAGCACACTTAAATATCCCAGTCAGAACAGCAATTAGCAGATACACCTGGCCAGAACTGTGACTCAGAGACAACTGCATTCCCACCTACCACCACTGGAGGGAACCCAAGAGCAGAATTCACAACACTTAACCTTTCATCTGCATTTTAAAACACAACTTGCATTACTTTCCTACATTTACATTACATATTATATACCACAGCAGCATTCATGTCTTCAGGGGGTAATAAAGGCAGCTGGTCCACTTCCTCACACAGGCTCTCCGGATCACACTGAGCTCTGGCTTTTACTATGTAAAACAATGAAGTGTCAGAGACTCCATAGGCATAACTCCATAGGCATAAGAGAGACTTCTGTCTCACAAGTGAGCGTAGGGAGGATGGCGTAAACTACAGGGCTGTCCCATTGTGGGGAGGAGAAATGGGAATCTCTGGGTTAGTTGCAAAGGAAGTACAGTTAGTTAGGATCCAGGAAAGAAGAAATAAGAACACTCTCTGGTCGAGGTGATCTTTACCTGGGGTGTTTTTTTAGAAGAAGAAAAGCAGAGAGAGGAAGCTTCTAACAAGATCTCCATTGGTGGCAGTGAAATACTCTTAGCAGGCGAGTTGGGGAAGGGGGCGTACAGCCAGGAAAGTTTGTTAGAGTCCCCAAAGGTCTCTGAGGAATGAAAAACTGGCAGACAGGTCATGGAAGTTGCGAGTCCAAGAAGAGATGAGTCACAAAGGCTGGGGGTACATACAGTAAAGTGGTGCCCACAAGTGCTTTGTTTACATGGTTCATGAAAAGTGGGCAGAAGTAAAGAGGTCACTGGAAAAGCTCAGATAAAGTGTATCTATATTAAAGAAAGGTTTGTGGTAACTTTTGTCTGCAAATCACCAACTGTGCTGCTGAAAATGTTTGTTGAAGATATGCCACTGTACTGTAATCAAAAGATAGATGTGACACCCCAGGAATCCGGTTGTCACAGTGGTATTGCCTTCCTTACGGGGAGGGTGATGCCGTGCTTGGAAGCGAGAAGGATCCCCTTAACAGGTAACACCTACATGCAACACTTTTCTGACTCCAGGCCAGAAGGGGAAGCTCTAGACCCGGTTTCAGCGTAGCTTCCCTATATATATTCTGGCTGGAGGAGAAGTTTGGAGAGTCTGTAGGAGACAGTGAGTGGAGAAGGAGCACAAGAGAGGAGAGAGAAACTGGAGTGGAGCTGCGACTGGGCTCCCTCCAGGTTCAAGTGCAAGAAACCGGATGCTGGAAGTCCGAGGTTGTGGGGGAACTGTATGCCCCATGGCAGAAACCAGCGGGCAGGAGATTCCAAGTCTCCTGGCCACAATTACACCTGAAGGAACAGCAGAAGATTAGAGCCCGGAGTCACCACGAGAAGGGACACCTGTAAAAAGGCTCAAATTTCCTGCCATGCGGGTAGTGTCCACCTAAAGGGACAGATTGAAAAAGGACCTTATGTGAAGCCTCAGGCAGCAAGGGACAGAGAACACAGTGTAGTAAGGAAGGCTTCCAACCCCACCTGGCTAGGGGGATTCCAAATCACTTCCAGGCTGCCTGGATTCCAAAGAAGAACCTCACCAGTAAAAGGTAAAGAGACGGCAACTCTGTGTCCTCAAATTCTTTCCTGCATTTCACCATTTATCATCCTTACCATCTGCCCAGGGAGCCCTGGGGACTAAGCTCTACCTGTGGGGGGCTATACCATCTCTGCTGCAATACCATCACCCCCAGTGGACCGCTTTAAGCAGCATCAGCCATCCCTGGCCAAGTACCACAGGTGGCCTTATGAACATTACTTCATTAGACTTTATTCCTATTTCCATTAATCCCCTTTTACTGGACTCCCAGGGCCATGGACCAGGTCACTGCCACTGTGAACACCCCTTTAAGGACCACCGGACCCGATACCAAGTATCCCATGGTTCTAGCAGATGCTCCATTATGGTGTCATGAACAGGATGGACCGACCAAGCAAACTGGGAGATCATTGAACTAAAGACTGTTCTTAACTGGGAGATCATTGAACTGTTAATTTGCCGCCATTACTGCAGCATGTGGCGTGCAGGAGGAGAAGGGCGTTTTGTCATGGGTGGAGCTTGGAAGAATGGCGCGAAAACCATGACCGCCCCTCATCAATACTACTATGTGAGAGAAGTATGTCCATCAACTAGAAAGATCCGTCTCCTGGTCTGGGATGGCAGGAGGAAGAAAAAGAGAAACCGCCCACAAAGACAATTGTGGTACAGTGAAACTGCGGGAAACAAGACTAATGAGGAAGAACGGGAAAGCAACATGGTGCGGAGCGGAGAACAGGCACCGATGCGTGAGATGGAGCAGGAGGACTCCCCCAGCTGACCCTCGAATGATCCTTCCCAGACACCAGCGTTTGTTCTGGACCTCCTCAGTGTGGAAGTGGAGGCACTTACCTGGCAGCTCGTGAGAATGCAGCTGGAGGCAGTGACAGTATGGAATGCGGCCTTTCTAGGGAACCTTACCGGGCGACCGCCAGCAACCTCCTCTGACCTGGAGCAGGGAAGAAGGTCCGGAACCCAGGAGGAGAAGGTAAGGGGTGCGGCCCTGAGCCCAGTGGCTAGGCCCGTATCACCCCCACCGCTATACGCTCCCGACCAGGGTTTTGGGTGAATTGTCACAATACTCCGAAAGTACTCCGGCATCAAGCCCCGCTGAAACCCCTGCACTAGACGACACCTTGGTAGGTCCCTTACTGATCCTGCCGACTCCAAGGCCCAGAGGAGTAATTCATCAACTTCCCTGGGATCAAGGGGACGGTAGCCTTGACTGAATGACAGCCCCATTAGTTCCGACCAGTGGGCCCCGGGTTAAATACACCGAACCCGTAATGTTTGCAGGGGAACCCACAGGGGCAGATATGATAGAACTCTGGGGGAAAATCCCCACAATGACCTGGCGGGAGCACTGCACATGGCGGGAAGAGCAGGATAGACAAGAATCCGTGGCCCGCCAGGCAGCATATGAGGAAAGAAACCTACAAGCAAAGGCCCGAACCTGTAAAATCCCTCGGGCAGACAGGGGACCACTACAGCAGGGAGAAGTGGTTGTCTCTAATCAAAAGAGAGTCTGGGACTTTATTAAAGAGTAAGGAATGATAAATTACATTTTTGTCAACCGGAGAGACATAGAGTCCCACCTAAAGAAAGGTAACCCTGACCGAGACCTTTACCCCGGTGATGGTACGCTCTTGACTGTAAAATGAGTGTTCCAGTGCAAAAGCGGCCAAAGTATACAGACCCGGGTGCAGCATCAGTTCCTGCAGGTGCAGCAGCAGGCCTGGCCAGGCCAGTTACTAAGCGTCATCAGTCCACCCAGACACCAGTGGTGGAATCAACCAGTCTGACATGGTATGATGTACCCGTTGTAAGGTATGATCCTGAATTTTCCCGGTCAGGAAGTAGCAGTCTTCAGGAGCTGCCCTGGAAGAGGAAATAGACAACTTCCGAACGCTACAATAATTACTGCAGTTTTAAGAGTTGAAAATTGAAAGGCCGAGGAATCATGAACAATGCAATATCAAAACTTTTTGTGTATATACAGTAGTTAGCACTACTTAATGTACTTCTTATTGGTTTTACATGTAACCAATGAAGATACCGTTGTTGTTTGCACTAAAAGTTAATTGCCTTAAAATGACATAGAACAAAAACCGTTTGCCGTAGCCGAAGAAGTGCTAAGAACTAAGTAATGTAATAGATAAACCATTATTTCTTATTTTTAGTGACTCTATAGCGACAGGGTCTGTTCCGCAGGACTGGCGCATAGCAAATGTGGTGCCAATATTCAAAAAGGGCTCTAAAAGTGAACCTGGAAATTATAGGCCAGTAAGTCTAACCTCTATTGTTGGTAAAATATTTGAAGGGTTTCTGAGGGATGTTATTCTGGATTATCTCAATGAGAATAACTGTTTAACTCCATATCAGCATGGGTTTATGAGAAATCGCTCCTGTCAAACCAATCTAATCAGTTTTTATGAAGAAGTAAGCTATAGACTGGACCACGGTGAGTCATTGGACGTGGTATATCTCGATTTTTCCAAAGCGTTTGATACCGTGCCGCACAAGAGGTTGGTACACAAAATGAGAATGCTTGGTCTGGGGGAAAATGTGTGTAAATGGGTTAGTAACTGGCTTAGTGATAGAAAGCAGAGGGTGGTTATAAATGGTATAGTCTCTAACTGGGTCGCTGTGACCAGTGGGGTACCGCAGGGGTCAGTATTGGGACCTGTTCTCTTCAACATATTCATTAATGATCTGGTAGAAGGTTTACACAGTAAAATATCGATATTTGCAGATGATACAAAACTATGTAAAGCAGTTAATACAAGAGAAGATAGTATTCTGCTACAGATGGATCTGGATAAGTTGGAAACTTGGGCTGAAAGGTGGCAGATGAGGTTTAACAATGATAAATGTAAGGTTATACACATGGGAAGAGGGAATCAATATCACCATTACACACTGAACGGGAAACCACTGGGTAAATCTGACAGGGAGAAGGACTTGGGGATCCTAGTTAATGATAAACTTACCTGGAGCAGCCAGTGCCAGGCAGCAGCTGCCAAGGCAAACAGGATCATGGGGTGCATTAAAAGAGGTCTGGATACACATGATGAGAGCATTATACTGCCTCTGTACAAATCCCTAGTTAGACCGCACATGGAGTACTGTGTCCAGTTTTGGGCACCGGTGCTCAGGAAGGATATAATGGAACTAGAGAGAGTACAAAGGAGGGCAACAAAATTAATAAAGGGGATGGGAGAACTACAATACCCAGATAGATTAGCGAAATTAGGATTATTTAGTCTAGAAAAAAGACGACTGAGGGGCGATCTAATAACCATGTATAAGTATATAAGGGGACAATACAAATATCTCGCTGAGGATCTGTTTATACCAAGGAAGGTGACGGGCACAAGGGGGCATTCTTTGCGTCTGGAGGAGAGAAGGTTTTTCCACCAACATAGAAGAGGATTCTTTACTGTTAGGGCAGTGAGAATCTGGAATTGCTTGCCTGAGGAGGTGGTGATGGCGAACTCAGTCGAGGGGTTCAAGAGAGGCCTGGATGTCTTCCTGGAGCAGAACAATATTGTATCATACAATTATTAGGTTCTGTAGAAGGACGTAGATCTGGGTATTTATTATGATGGAATATAGGCTGAACTGGATGGACAAATGTCTTTTTTCGGCCTTACTAACTATGTTACTATGTTACTAAGTGGTCCAGAGAGGAGACCAGTTATGCCTTGCAGCACGCCCAAAGCCCTACATTGGGGGTTTGGAATGGGTCCCCCCCATCTTACACTCAAGAGATATAGAAAGACAACTCCGGCACACTTAAAGTTCCAAAACAAATGATGCAATTTACTATGCGTTCTCCAAAAAGAATGATGCAATTTATTATATGACCAACAGTCGGTAGCCAAACAGTGCAAGTGAATCAGGTATACAAATCAACGTTTCAGCTTGCTAAACCCTTTATCAAGAAATACCTGTATCTGTAATGACATGAATAAACTGATTACAATCTCAATCACATGTCCTACATAATATAGTAAATCCATATATAAAGAAAATGAAATTAAAGAAAAATAATGAACTGAGCATGCTCTGCTTTTTTTGGATCCAATTACCCAGCCCCCCTAGTCGGATCCGTCAAAAAAATGAATCTGTCGCATCAGTTTTTCACATTCTGCGATGGATCCGTCGACTATTGAGCCAACGGATTGTGACTGACAGCAAAAAAATGATGTGTGAAAGGGGCCTTAAGGTACCATATCTCTCTTTTTGTGGACTTCTATTGCGACTTGGGACCAGCAGCCACCATACTTATATGGAGATATTTAGCACCACTTTAGAGCTTTTGATTTTTAGCACTCTTTGCAGCATGTATGTGCACCTATGTGCACCTATTATATATTAATATATTATATAATGCACATATATGGAGGTATTTTGACCCACGGCATCTATACTATTCTGAGAGATACTGTATATAGTACTGTATTTGCACTGTTTCCAACCAGTATTGTCTCACAAGTTTAACCTTATGTGGACACTATTACATAGTCTCATATATTTTGTGTATGATCACGAAAGTTTCTCCATGCAGAATATGACATATATAGTCTAGTGTGATTTAAGTTATGATGGATGTGACACCCATACTTTTTGATAATTTTGATATTGTCATGGATTTTGTTTATAT
This sequence comes from Ranitomeya imitator, assembly GCF_032444005.1. Classification (NCBI taxonomy): domain Eukaryota; kingdom Metazoa; phylum Chordata; class Amphibia; order Anura; family Dendrobatidae; genus Ranitomeya; species Ranitomeya imitator. The sequence continues at coordinate 73,324,123 of NC_091282.1, read as the reverse complement.
ATCTGTTCTTTATTAGATATAGATATCTGCATATCCTGCTATGCTTTGTTTGCAAGTGAAACTGTCAGTAAAGATTAGTTTGTTTTTATGGACTGTTAAGGTTTCCAGTTTGTAGGGTCACAAGGAATCAGAGCCGTGCAGTGAGTGACAGACCAGAGGAACTGGGAGGTGTCCATTACGGTAACCTGTTCACATGTAGAGTAGAATACCGGGCTGTGGGTGCTGACAAGGCACCGGGTCCGAAACTGCTGGGAGAGAATGTGTTGCAGTATATGAATGCATTGCAGGAGGTGAACGCGCATATCAAGTGGGATGATGTGGGGACAATGGGAATGGGGCCCCCTGATATGATATTGAGAGATCATTTTGTGTCGAGCCTCAGGGACGCGCTGCTGAAGCAGGCTTTCCAAGAGTGCCTGCGTACTAGCCCATGTAAGACCTTCCTAGAAGTAGGGGCGAGGGCGCACATGAGACAACAGGAACAGGGGATGGTGGCCCTAGCAGGGATGGCCTGGAGCAATGAGGTACCCACCCCGCCCACAGCCGAGCCAGAGTGAGCCTGAGAGATCCAGAGGGAAATACAGGAAATGCGGGATGAATGGTCCAGCCTCAGCCCCCACTCCAGCCCAAGAAACGTCGAGAGCGGCCCCCTCATCAAGAGATAGGAGTGATTCTAGGCCCTTCTGTCGAACCCCGCTGGAGAGCGAGACAACCCAGTGCAGAATGGGACATGACTTGCTACAGGTGTGGAAACACAGGAAACTATGGTGAGGTTATGTTAGCTGAGGTCGGTCCCTGCCATGACAACCGTTAAACTAGTGGGCTCCGAAGCTGGGGGACACAACCCGGAGCCTGAAAGACAAAGGAGGTGAGAAGAAAGTCCCAAAGGCATAGTTTCCATGAGCCCTACAGACTGTGCTGTAGTAAATGGGCTAGCTGTTTGACACAGGTGTCCACCATGCCTGAAGCATATTTCAGACATTTTCCAAAAGTATCACGGCCAAAGTGGGAGCCAGTAATTGACTAACAGCAGCCAACAGTTGCCCATCCCAGGTGCAGGGATGGTCTGGATGGAGATCATAGTGGGCGGAAAGGATGTAGGCTGAAAAGGGATAGTTTTGGTGGCTGGGAACATCGGCCACAGGCCCGTGATGACCCTCAGGATGAATGTACTGAAAGAGATTGGACAATTCCTAATCAATGAGCCGCGAGGGACTTTTTTGAACCAGTGGAGCCCCCGAACCCCTCAATGGAAGCTGTTCGAGCAACTGATCCGAGCTGCCCAAGCTCCGGAGACATCGAGTGAAGGGAAAGTCCTGGGGAAAGTGTTGGTCCCTGAGGCTGCTACACTTACCCTACCACCCGGCCAGACAGTGCTCACGTTACCAGTACAAGCTTGTACATCTCTTGAGGGGGTGGAAGTGCAGATCCACAGTCCATGGTGGCAATGTCATAGTGTGGTGCATCAACCTGGGGGAAGACAGTCTCACTCTCTCATCTAAGAGCGAAGTGGCCCAGATCCTGGGAATGCCAGAAAAGTTGGTGCGACCTGAGGCAGTAAAACTGGCTGTCGTGCGAGGAGATCCCTGGACTTTAGCCGTCACAATGACATCAGAACCCCACCTGGCAGCACAAAGGAGGGTTGTAGGATCGTAAAGCAGATACAGGCTGAATTGATGGGACTCTCACCTCAGCAGGTGCGACAAGTGGAAGATGTGCTAGAGTGTTATCAGGAGGTCTTCGCTCGCCATGAAGATGACTTCATTTGCACTCAGGCCATCACTCATGAGATCCCTACAGGGTGTGCTGCACCAGTTCGGGAAAGATACCGACAAATACCTCCCCAGACGTATAATGAAGTGAAGGAGATGCTAGCTCACATGCTGCAAAGTGGGGTGATACGGGAGAGTCTGAGTCCGTGGGCGGCTCCCATTGATCTGGTCCGGAAGAAAGACGGTACCTTACGTTTCTGTGTTGATTACAGACTGCTGAATGCTTTTACGGTGCGGGATTCTTATCCATTGCCAAGAATTGAGGAGTCCCTATCAGCAATGAGAAAGGACAAAGTACTTTTGATCCCTCGACCTGGCCAGTGGGTTCTGGCAAGTGCCCATGGCTGAACACAACCGGCCGAAGACGGCATTCATATTGCCCATGGGACTTTTCGAGTTCAACCGTATGTCCTTTGGCCTAACCAATGCCCCAGAACATTCCAGCGCTTGATGGAGAGATGGAGAGATGCCTGGGAGACTTAAATTTCGAGGCAACACTAATCTATCTTGACAATATCATCAAAAACGCGGCTACCTTTGAAGAGTACCTCCAGCGACTGGAACAGCTAAGTCAGCTACAGAGCCACGGCCTGAAGGTTATGCCACAGAAATGTCATCTCTTCCGCAAACAGATCAAATGTCTGGGGCATCTCGTGTCCGGTGAAGGAGTGAGATCTGCACGCAGGAAGGTGGCAGCTGTACAAGAGTGGCCCACCCCAACAACGGTGAAAGAAGTTTGGGCCTTCTTGGGGCTTGCTGGGTACTACCGAAGATTTGTAAAAAATTTCACCTGCCTGGTCAACCCATTACTAGAGCTGCTAAAAGGGGTGCTGGCCAGCTTGAAGAACCAAACCATTCAGTGGTGAAGCAGACAAGAAGAGGCCTTCAGAGCCTTGAAAATGGCCCTGACGGAGGCTCCAATACTAGCCTATGCAGATTTCTCACAGCCCTTCATTCTCCACACTGATGGAAGTTCACATATTCTGGGGCAGTCCTATTACAAATGCAGGGGGAGAAGGAATGAGTGATAGCATACATGAGCCATGACCAGCGTATCTCGGGTATGAGCATTGCCTGGTAATGACCTACCATTTTCCAAAGTTCGCTGTGGTAACCTCAACCAGAGACCAGATCGCCAAGTCAGCTGCGCAAGCCATCTGCCGGGATTTTATCCGCGTGTACGGTTGCCCAAAAAGCATCCATTCCGATCAAGGCGCCTGTTTCCAGGGCCGAGTGATTAAAGAGTTGTACCGTTTATACCAGATCAAGAAGTCAAGAACTACTCCTTACCACCCTCAAGGGAATGGGGCCTATGAGCCCTTCAATTGGATGATGATCCAGATGCTTCGAACGCTAGAGGAAGACCGGAAGATATGATGGCCTGAGTTCGTAGCTGAGCTAGTATGGGTATACAACAACTGAGTGCATAGTACGACGGGGTTCACATGGTATACCTTGCTGGTCAGGCAAAAGGGGCAAGAGATCACTGACTTGGAGTTGGACCTAGAGGAGGACTACCCACGGACGGGGATGTACTCCTGGGTTTGAAAACACTGGCATAGACTGCAGACCCTCCGTCGGTTGGTACAGAAGAAGTTTCAGGAGCTCAAGCATCATGAAGTGTCACCTATCTGAGGGACAGCTCCGAGACCAGGTGACCAGGTGGCCCCGAGGAAAGCTGGAAAGTCAAAGGGGGCAGACCCCACATCGAGTAACACGACGAGTCAGTTCTGATGGGTCGGTGTATGAAATTCAGCCTGAACGGACGAATGGTGCGCCCACCCGGGTGGTTCACCGTAGCATGTTGCCCCCTGCCTGTCCAAAGGATGGAGAAGTATTGCCGTAAGCTACTGGGGTACCCTGACAGAGAAGAAGGAGTGCCAGCCTCATCCTCAGACCTCCACACTTTGCTGACTGCTACTCCCGGAGAGGTGGGCACCGAGTTACCAATGTTTGAAGCCACAGGGATAATGAGCCCAGTGGACCAAAGTAGCTCCCCACCTCCCATCATTTAACCCGAGTTACGCTGATTAGAGCGAGCAACGGCTGGAGTGCCCCCCACCAGTTATGAGCAAGATCAACTCATCTGGCAATGGATCATCCAAGAAGTTAAGAAATGTAAATGCCTGGTGGAAGAGCTCTCGCCTGTGGAATGGCAAGTAAAAGGAGAATAGGGGTGTAGAGGAGAAGACTGGGCTGTGGGTGCTGACAAGGCACTGGGTCCAGAACTGCTGGGGCCGGGCCTACTGTTGCAGGGGGAAAGGAGATTGAGGATGAAGCAGACCCATGACCTGTTTGGAGGGGGCGTGGTGAGCCAGGGAAGTATAAGAGGGTTTGCGTGGGGAAAAGATAGTGGTTTCCCGCCAGAGAGAGAAGTCAGGGAGGTTTGGCGCTGAGCTGCGGATAGAGAAAGGCCGCATGGCAGAGATTACGGCCAGGTACACCGAAGACTCTCAGACCTCATCGGGCGTGTGGAGGAACATACTCCGAGTGGAGGATCGCAGTAAATTAATCCCTGCTGCGCTGCAGCATAACGGACTAAGGGCTCAGCGGGTCAGACTGGTGACCGCCCGCTGCCGCCAGAAGTGAGGCTGACTTGTGACGCAGGAAGAACTCAGCACCGGCCTTAGCCAGCAGCCAGCCATCCAACTCAGGAAGAGAGAAAGACATCCGAGTTACGCTAAGTGCAATTGACTTTTATAAACTGCCATCTTGAGTTATCTTTCTCTTTGTATCCCTCAACTTGCACCTTGTTTATTCCCTGTTGCTCCCTGCGATGAGGTTACCCCTGTACCTATTAAACAAGTAATCGTGTTCCCCTGTTAACCTTTTCTATGTGCCTTTGTATCACTGCATCCTAGTGCCTGTGTTACGCACACATTGAAAATGGACCCTGTGTTTCTGTAGCGGGCTGGAGTGCAGAAGCCGAGTCACTCTCCCCCGGCTACCGCCCCAAGCCCTATAGAGACACACATAGAGAGCGGTGTGATCCGGAGAGTATGAATCGCCATCACATGGCTCAGAAGAGGAGCAGAGCAGCGAGTATTTTCATACACTGATGCCACAGGTTTAGAGGGGGAAAAAGTTCCTAGGAGGGCTTCTTTAATGCAGTATGTAGATTACCGATTTACCTCTTCACAAAAGACCTTCCTGTAATAATATTCCCCATTCTAGTCTCTTTATTTAATAATGGCCCCAATCTTGAGCTCTTCCTGTATTACTATCCCCCATCCTCAGCCCCTTCCAGTATTAATATACCTCATCCTGATATAATGTCCCACATCCTAGGCCCCTACCTGTATAATGCTCCCCATCCTGGGCCCATTCCAGTAATACTGGTCTTCTTCCACGCATTTTTTTAAAAAAAGATTTTTCTGAGCTTCCCCAATTTCCTCTATGCGCAGAATCCTCTTCTATAGCCAGCGCAGGGGCTGGCAGCTGACCATACCCGTCACAGGTGGCACATGATGCCACTGCCATGCACCGACCGTGACGGGCACGCCGATGCCAGTTACCAGCCTCTGATTGGCTGGCGGCGTGTATTGAGGTGCAGGGAGCTGTGGTGGTTCTCTGCGCTGAAATATATGAAATATATGAACGTACATACTTGGGCGCACATCCGGCTGAAATAGGTGTTGGCAACGGCAAGCCTCCTCCAGCACGAGCCTGGCAGGAGTCATACCCTATGCGACCATGATCGTTGCGCCCTTCTGGTGACCTTCCTGTAAGAGAAAAATTAGGAGTTTCTTGAAAGCGTAGTCGTAGTCAGCAGCGATTTTGTAAATGCTAAAATTACAGAAAGCCCTCAATTAAGAGACCAAACTGTGCCCAAAGTGATTCTGTCCTTCTCAATATATTGAATGGCTCTGTCTGGAAATTCGTCTAAATCCTGTTTTTCGGTCTTTTATACAGAATCACGGTTGCAAGTGCTCATCATAGAGAACAGTATACAAGGCCTTACATGCCTCTACAGCATATGGAAAGACCATTATGACTGGTTTAATGATATCTGTCGTCCTTCTGTACCACACGGATGAGGCTCTGGATCTGTGTTTTCCCACGACTCTCCATGCTGGATCAATCCCACGCCCACAACCATCTGCCCCCTCCACCCTCTCTCTTCTTTCTTAGAAAATCTCTTTTTTGCCCGAATGTTTCCTATCCTTGAAGTCTCATCCCCTGATACATAACGCTCTGTTCCGTACCAACCCGGGTCTCGCCCTCTCTCTCTTCATCGCTTGTCTCTGACTTGCTCCCTCTCATTAAAACGTTCAGGACTCAATGTTCCAGACAGCAGCTGAATTGTACCCGAGACAATGTAAGAAAATTCAACAGCACAAGTATCAGCAGGAAGTGCGGTCGTGCCGGTATTCCTTGGAATAAGATTTTATATCTTACGGGGTCGGGATATGTAGCAGCAGGTGTCAGTGTTTATAATGACACCTGGTACAAGAAAATTCTTTGTAATAAACATTCTATGTATTCAAAGGAATTGCTCAATTTTTTCCAGCCGTACACATATAATTATATACCAGAAGGTGCTTATGTTATACCAGCATGATCCATATTACTAAATATAAGAAGATGTAGAATTAATACCAGCTGAACATACAGTACGTAGCGATATACAGAAGATGCCCAGGTTACACCAGCCTTACATATATCATTATATACAGAAGATGCCCAGGTTATACCAGCCGTACATACCGGTATATAATTATGTACAGAAGATGTCCAGTTTATATCAGCTGTGCATGTATAATTATATACAGAAGATGCCCAGGTTACACCAGCCGTACATATATAATTATACACAGGAGATGTCCAGTTTATATCAGCCATAAATATCGGTATATAATTATGTACAGAAGATATCCAGTTTATATCAGCTGTCAATATATAATTATATACAGAAGATGCCCAGGTTAGATCAGCTGTGCATATATAGCTGTATACAGAAGATGCCCGGGTTACACCAGCCGTACATATACAGTATAATTATATACAGAAGATGCCCAGGTTATACCAGCCGTACATACCGGTATATAATTATGTACAGAAGATGTCCAGTTTATATCAGATGTCAATATATAATTATATACAGAAGATGCCCAGGTTAGATCAGCTGTGCATATATAGCTGTATACAGAAGATGCCCGGGTTACACCAGCCGTACATATACAGTATAATTATATACAGAAGATGCCCAGGTTATACCAGCCGTACATACCGGTATATAATTATGCACAGAAGATGTCCAGGTGATATCAGCTGTGAATATATAATTATATTCAGAAGATGCCCAGGTTATACCAGCCGTACATACCGGTATATAATTATGTACAGAAGATATCCAGTTTATATCAGCTGTCAATATATAATTATATACAGAAGATGCCCAGGTTAGATCAGCTGTGCATATATAGCTGTATACAGAAGATGCCCGGGTTACACCAGCCGTACATATACAGTATAATTATATACAGAAGATGCCCAGGTTATACCAGCCGTACATACCGGTATATAATTATGTACAGAAGATGTCCAGTTTATATCAGATGTCAATATATAATTATATACAGAAGATGCCCAGGTTAGATCAGCTGTGCATATATAGCTGTATACAGAAGATGCCCGGGTTACACCAGCCGTACATATACAGTATAATTATATACAGAAGATGCCCAGGTTATACCAGCCGTACATACCGGTATATAATTATGCACAGAAGATGTCCAGGTGATATCAGCTGTGAATATATAATTATATTCAGAAGATGCCCAGGTTATACCAGCCGTACATACCGGTATATAATTATGTACAGAAGATATCCAGTTTATATCAGCTGTCAATATATAATTATATACAGAAGATGCCCAGGTTAGATCAGCTGTGCATATATAGCTGTATACAGAAGATGCCCGGGTTACACCAGCCGTACATATACAGTATAATTATATACAGAAGATGCCCAGGTTATACCAGCCGTACATACCGGTATATAATTATGCACAGAAGATGTCCAGGTGATATCAGCTGTGAATATATAATTATATTCAGAAGATGCCAAGGTTATACCTACTGTACACATATAATTACCGTATATACTGTATAGAATATGCCCAGGGTATATCAGCTATACATACAGAATTATACACAGAAGATGCTCAGGTTATACCAGCTGTACATATATAACTATATACAGAAGATGCCCAGGTTATACCAGCTATACATACAGAATTACAGTATATGCAGAAGATCCCCAGCTTATACCAGCTGTACATATATGATTATATACAGAAGATGCCTAGGTTATACCAGCTGTACATATATAATTAATTATATACAGAAGATGCCCAGGTTATACCAGTTGTACATTTATTATGTACAGAAGATACCCAGGCTATACCAGTTGTAGATATATAGCTACTAGATGGTGGCCCGATTCTAATGCATTGGATATTCTAGAATATGTATGTATGTATGTACATCGAGCTTAGCACAGCCACGTAGAATATAGCACAGCCACGTAGTATATATAACACAGCCACGTAGTATATAACACAGACAGCCACATAGTATGTAGCACAGCCATGTAGTATATAGCACAGCCCACATAGTATATAACACAGCCCATGCAGTATACAGCATAGCCCACATAGTATATAGCACAGCCACGTAGTATATAGCACAGCCACGTAGTATATAGCACAGCCACGTAGTATATAGCACAGCCACGTAGTATATAGCACATCCACATAGTATATAGCAGCCACATAGTATATAGCAGCCACATAGTATATAGCACAGCCCACGTAACACAGGCAACGTAGTATATAGCACAGCCATGTAGTATATAGCAGCCACGTTGTATATAGCAGCCACATAGTATATAGCACAGCCCACGTAACACAGGCCACGTAGTATATACAGTAGCACAGCCATGTAGTATATAGCAGCCACCTTGTATATAGCAGCCACGTAGTATATAGCAGCCACGTAGTATATAACACAGCCCACGTAATATATAGCACAGCCCACGCAGTATATAACACAGGCCACGTAGTATATAACATAGGCCACGCAGTATATAACACTGCCCACGTAGTATATAGCAGCCAGGCAATATATAACAGAGCCCATGTAATATATAGCACAGCCCACGTAGTATATAGCACAGCCCACGTAGTATATAACACAGCCCACGTAACATATAACACAGCCCACGTAGTATATAGCAGTGTGGGCACCATATCCCTGTTTAAAAAAAAAAGTAAAATAAAAATTAGCTATATACTCACCCTCCGGTGTCCACCGAAGCTGTCCCGATGCGCGTGATGCTGCCGCCAGCTTCTGTTCCCAGTGATGCATTGCGAAATTACCCACATGACTTAGTGGTCTCGCGGACTTAGCGAGACCGCTAAGTCATCTGGGTAATTTCGCAATACATCACTGGGAATGGAAGCTGGCGGCAGCATCACGCGCATCGGTGGACGGCGGAAGGTGAGAATAGCACAATTTTTTAAATTATTTTTAACATTATATCTTTTTACTATTGATGCTGCATAGGCGGCATCAATCGTAAAAAGTTGGTCCGGGGTGACACACTGGCACTGACTGGAGGGGAGTTTTGAGGGGCCAATTTGCGGCCGGACTGAGCCTGTCGCTGATTGGTCGCGGTCTGCTGGCCGCAACCAATCAGCGATGCGGGATTTCCGTTACAGACAAACAGACAGACAGACGGAAGTACCCCTTAGACTAGCAGAGACTTGTGTCACATATGTGGGAACTTGTGCTCTCTGACCTGCTGACTATCCTTGGTGAATTCCACGAAATCTGTCTAATCTACAATCTGTATTGCATTGACACATCTAAGGTTAGCCTATCCATCTCTGCTTTACCCGTCTGAGTTTCTATATGCACAATGTTTTCATAGGTTTTACAGAACCTTGAGCCAGTTCACACTTGTCACTCGTCACCTAGGTACATCATTTCAATACCTGGTGATTTTTGTCCCATGGATAGGAACACCCCCCTCGTACTTGTTGTTCCTCCTTTGCTACAAAACCTACTTTTCTGCATTGTTATTTGATGTTTTATGTATCTTATTAAATAAACTTTCTCGTTTATTCTATTTCTGTGGTTCATGGCTACTCCATTTTTTCTTCTATGCTTACAATTTGTAGGAGTACTTCACTTCTTTGTGTCTTTCTCAACCTTCTATATGGGGAACGGCATTACATTGACAAAGTTTCTCACCCTATAGACTCACAGTGTGCATTTTGGATATTTGGTTAGCAATATAGAGAAAATGCCCAGGTTATACCAGCTGTACATATAACTATTTAGAGAATATGCCCAGGTTATACCAGCTGTACATATATCTATTTAGGGAAGATGCACAAGTTATACCAGCTGTACATATATAACTATATACAGGAGATGCCCAGGTTATACCAGCTGTACATATATAACTATATACAGGAGATACCCAGGTTATACCAGCTGTACATATATAACTATATACAAGAGATGCCCTGGATATACTAGCGTACATATATAATTATATGCAGAAGATGCCCAGGTTATACCAGCTGTACATATATAACTATATCAAGAAGATGGTTATACCAGCTGTACATATATAACAATATACCGGAGATGCCCAGGTTATACCAGCTGTACATATATAACAATATACAGGAGATTCCCAGGTTATACCACCTGTACATATATAACAATATACAGGAGATGCCCAGGTTATACCAGCTGTACATATATAACAATATACAGGAGATTCCCAGGTTATACCAGCTGTACATATATAACAATATACAGGAGATCCTCAGGTTATACCAGCTGTACATATATAACAATATACCGGAGATGCCCAGGTTATACCAGCTGTACATATATAACAATATACAGGAGATGCCCAGGTTATACCAGCTGTACATATGTAACATTATACAGGTTATATACAGAAATTATTTAAACATGGAGTTAACGGCAGGTGCCTGTTTTGCTGTAATACAGTTATGAGGACCGTATTCAGCTCAGGGTTAGGAATGACATTAAATACCTCGCTTGTGTTACTGTAGTCAGTGTGTGGGTTGTCAGGCGCAGCGCGAGACACATACAATGCTCTAGCACAGGATTGTGTGTATTGCTGGAAACAGACTGAGCCCACAAACTTTGGATGAGAAAATGAGGGGGCGAGAAACAGAATGCTGTTCACAGGAAGAACATGGGGTGGAAATAAAGTAATAGTGCTGATAAAGACTTTCTTAAAAGTAAATAAGCAACAATGCTGGAGGCCCACGGTGATGAGAAGGATGCTGGCATTTTGCAAAGATGGAACAGCACAAGAGTGAAAGCAAATGAAAAGAAGAAAGAAGCATGTGTGCCCTTGTGAAAGGGAATGGAAAAAAGGCATAGAGGAGAGTGACCCCTGCTGGTGGAAGGAAGGAAAAAGCAAAAGCCTACAACACCTGGTATTCCCAGGCGGTCTCCCATCCAAGTACTAACCAGGCCCGACCCTGCTTAGCTTCCGAGATCAGACGAGATCGGGCGTGTTCAGGGTGGTGTGGCCGTAGGCAGAGACAGGCCTCTCACTTGCTGCTTTTCTACTTTGCAGTCTGGCTGCCCTGTCCTGTCCAGTGCTCAGCAAGAGGCCCTTTTGTGCTTTCTTTTCTCTTCACTTTTTTGCTGTCTCCCTTAAAGGGTTTGTAGGCAGAACGCCCCGCTCAGAGCCGCTGAGCTCACTGATCGGCTGCCGACGTGACGTCAGCGTCGCAGCTAATGCCACAGACCTAGAGCAGCGCTGAGACCCTCTGGTGGACCCGGGTAGGGTGAGTACAGGGTGGTTTGTTGTTTTCTAATAGCCTGCAAGCTGGGATGAACTTTTATTGAAAGGGAACAACCCCTTTGATTGTCTGCAGCGCGCCACAACTAGGAAGTGCACACTCACACGTAAGCGAATACGCACATACGCTTGCATGTGGCCACACCTATTTGCCCCTGCAGCCTCAGCGCCACCATGCGTCAGACTCTCCTGTTTTTTCTTATTATGATTATTTCTGTGCCTTAGCAGGAAAACACCCCCAATTCCCTCCCGCTCCTTCCCAGCCCTGAATTTGGGTCCTGGGCAGCCATCTGATTGGGTTAGTTACACAAGCTTCTTTGCAGAAAAAGACGTTACTTCTGTCAGCCGGCCTCTAAAAATCATCCCCGGGGCGCCTGCTGAAAATCTGCCCCCTTCACGGTCCGGGATGCTTATAACGCCTTCATTTCCAGAAGGCAGGCTGCAGGGTCAATAAGCACTCCTAGCCACGGCAGGGATCTCAGTGTGAGGCATGCGAGGAGGTGGCAGGGTAGCGTCCTTAGCTGCAGTCTCAGAGGCCTTGTGGGGCTTGAGGCTTCCAGCCTCTAGGTTACATAAGGTCGGTGTCTGGCAAGGCGCCGCTCTATACTAGCCGAGCTGGGCAAGGGGGCAAAATTTCATCAAAACTGTCTACAGCACCTGGTGTTCCGAGGAGGTCTCCCATCCAAGTACTGTCCAAGCCCAGCCCTGCTTTGCTTACGAGATCGGGCATATCCAGGGTGGTGTGGCCAGTAGACGCTCCTTGGCCCATCAACTGGCCAGCCTTCCTCAGTCTCATGTGGTGGTTAGAACTCTGACCATGTGGAGGCAGGCTCCGAAGGGCCCATGCAAAGCCAGGGCTGCCACTATAGGCATTGTTTGTTTTGCAGTGAAACCCCCACTGCAGCAGGGCCTGAGCATCAGGTGTCTTTAAAAATGGCTTGACGCAGGGTCTCCTGCAGGCTAAACCATTCATCTGGGGGGGGACGTGACAGAAAGAGCAAGCAGGAGCCGCAACTTGAGGCGGATCGAGACATCCAGGAGCGAATGAAGGAAGAGGGTGAGATGGTAGCGAGTGACTGTGAGCTGCTCTTCAGGGGGTCGTGTTGCCTGCAAAGGTGTTCTGCTTGCTTCGGCCTGTAAACTGGCCACCAGGTTGCCGGCGGTTGCTTCTAAGCCCGCAGGAGGCGCTGGTCCTGTTGAAAAGAAGCCTAGTATTAAAAGTAAATAAGCAACAATGCTGGAGGCCCACGGTGATGAGAAGGATGCTGGCATTTTGCAAGGATGGAACAGCGCAAGAGTGAAAGCAAATGAAAAGAAGAAAGAAGCATGTGTGCCCTTGTGAATGGGAATGGAAAAAAGGCATAGAGGAGAGTGACCCCTGCTGGTGGAAGGAAGGAAAAAGCAAAAGCCTACAACACCTGGTATTCCCAGGCGGTCTCCCATCCAAGTACTAACCAGGCCCGACCCTGCTTAGCTTCCGAGATCAGACGAGATCGGGCGTGTTCAGGGTGGTGTGGCCGTAGGCAGAGACAGGCCTCTCACTTGCTGCTTTTCTACTTTGCAGTCTGGCTGCCCTGTCCTGTCCAGTGCTCAGCAAGAGGCCCTTTTGTGCTTTCTTTTCTCTTCACTTTTTTGCTGTCTCCCTTAAAGGGTTTGTAGGCAGAACGCCCCGCTCAGAGCCCCTGAGCTCACTGATCGGCTGCCGACGTGACGTCAGCGTCGCAGCTAATGCCACAGACCTAGAGCAGCGCTGAGACCCTCCGGTGGACCCGGGTAGGATGAGTACAGGGTGGTTTGTTGCTTTCTAATAGCCTGCAAGCTGGGATGAACTTTTATTGAAAGGGAATAACCCCTGGTCCTGGGCAGCCATCTGATTGGGTTAGTTACACAAGCTTCTTTGCAGAAAAAGACGTTACTTCTGCCGGCCGGCCTCTAAAAATCATCCCCGGGGCGCCTGCTGAAAATCTGCCCCCTTCACGGTCCGGGATGCTTATAACACCTTCATTTCCAGAAGGCAGGCTGCGGGGTCAATAAGCACTCCTAGCCACGGCAGGGATCTCGGTGTGAGGCGGCGGTGGCGGCAGGGTAGCATCCTTAGCTGCAGTCTCAGAGGCCTTGTGGGGCTTGAGGCTTCCAGCCTCTAGGTTACGTAAGGTCGGTGTCTGGCAAGGCGCCGCTCTATACTAGCCGAGCTGGGCAAGGGGGCAAAATGTCATCAAAACTGTCTACAGCACCTGGTGTTCCCAGGAGGTCTCCCATCCAAGTACTGTCCAAGCCCAGCCCTGCTTTGCTTACGAGATCGGGGGTATCCAGGGTGGTGTGGCCAGTAGACGCTCCTTGGCCCATCGACTGGCCAGCCTTCCTCAGGCTCGCGTGGTGGCGAGAACTCTGACCATGTGGAGGCGGGCTCCGAAGGGCCCATGCAAAGGCTGGGCTGTCACTATAGGCGTTGTTTGTTTTGCAGTGAAACCCCCACCGCAGCAGGGCCTGAGCATCAGGTGTCTTTAAAAATGGCTTGACGCAGGGTCTCCTGCAGGCTAAACCATTCATCTGGGGGGGACGTGACAGAAAGAGCAAGCAGGAGCCGCAACTTGAGGCGGATCGAGACATCCAGGAGTGAATGAAGGAAGAGGGTGAGATGGTTGCGAGTTGATAGCTTAGGCAGTAAGCAAGCCGTTAATTTTGGTTAGGGCAGTTTTGGTGGAATAGTGGGGAGTGGGGACAAGAGATGGTTTGTAGGCTGTCAAAGAGTGAGTTAGGACGAGAGGTGGGATGAAAGTTCAGCAATGGATATGGTGTTAGAGGAGTTTGGAGACCAATGGGAGTAGCGATATCAGACGATAGCTGGATATAGAGGTCGGATCAAGGGATTGTTTCTTAACGATTAAATATAGTTTAGTTATTACATTTTTTCTATTCCCAGAGAACTGCACTGCACATTTTGTTTATTAAAGCCTAAAACTTTAATAGTTTTGCTTGTTTCCCTAAAGAACCTTATCGTCTACATAAAGACTAAGTGATAGTTTGAACCTGTGACCCGTGTAAAGCCTGCGACCACGCCCAGCAGGTCAGGGGCCTAGCAGGTCTGAAACACCCGTCTCCCCCCGTCACCGCCGCATTGAACTATACCAGCATCTATAACACCGATACAGTTCAAAGTAACAGGGCCGGCGTTAGGAGCAGGCAGCTGCCTAGGGTCCCCGATCCCCCAGAGGCCCCCAGATAGCGGCAACACGCAACCGCTATGGAGCCCCTGCCGCAGCCACATTGAACTATACCATTGTCTGCCGGTACAGTTCAAAGCAATGATGGAGGAGAGAGCATCAGCTGACGCTCCCTCTCCCATCATTCACCGCTCTGCCTCTGACACTGCGGGTGTGTACTAGGCTGTGCAGCCGCTGAGACAGGAGCAGGGAGCACAAGGAGAGGTGAGGAGTGTATTTTTTTTTCCTATAACAGTGAGTATCGGACTATGGGGCCATTATCGGGGGGGAGAGATGTGGGCTGTGCTATATACTATGTGGGCTGTGTTATATACTATGCGGGCTGTGCTATATACTATGCGGGCTGTGCTATATACTATGTTAGCTGTGTTATATACTATGAGGGCTGTGTTATATATTATGGAGGTATATTATATTCTATGGGGGAGGCTGTGTTACATACTATGTGACTGTGTTATATACTATTGGGGGTATATTACATTCTATGGGGGAGGCTGTGTTGTATACTATGGGAGTATATTATATTCTCTGGGGGAGGCTGTGTTATATACTATGGGGGCACATTATACATTCTATTCTATTCTATATTGCACAGGACAAAGTATTCTGCAACCAACTCTGATTTTCCAAGTATTAACGGGTCCGGAGCAACCCAAATCAGTAGCGTAATTCACCTCAGAGGACGTGACAGTTTGTTATGGAACAAGGAGAGAAAAGCTAATAAATTGTATATTTTACTCCAAAAAAGTAGACAGTGTTTACAAAGTATAAAAAGGTATTATAAAGAAGACAAATCATATGTGCAATGCAATTACAAATAAAATGGGATTAAAGTTGAAAAAACACTTACATAGCATTCAGATCATTTCATCTCCTAGTTGCCCATGTGCTCAGGAGACACATCAAGATGCATATCACATCTGTATAGCAGCTAAACCCCAGACAAGAAGACACTGAGGACTGCTGTCTCACTAAGTTATCTCACAGCCTAAAACCTGGGCACTCCCCCTTTGGTGACATCACTTAGAGGCTGAAACCTCCCCTTTACTTGGAGGTATGAAATGCCATCTTTACGCCTGTCTCGCTGTATGAACCTCATATAAGAAACACACCAGGATCACGAGGTGCACCATGTTGGGGCGATTCTTTTAAGTGTAAACACGGAGCAATTACCTGAACCGCTTACTGAGAGATCCACACTTTACCCTCGCTGCGTTTAGCTGCTGGCGGTTTCAGTGAGTGATAGATCTACCGATGGACATCCGGAATATATAATTCTTATATCTCTAGCCCAGATCAGTGCCAGTATATATCACTTCAATAGAACAAAGAATCTCAAGGTTGCTACACCAGTTTCAACCAGTGCCATATGGGAGGGGTAATGAGTAGTTTTAGGGAGACTGGTCTGTGTGCAGCATAGAACCATAAAAATTCTTCAGGGAGGGGTGAAATGAGGGGTTTAGGATTCACACACACACAAGCAGCAGGCAGAGTGAAAAGAGGGGTTGGAATGGCCCACAGCATGTCTGTTCTCTGCTCTTGGATGCAAAAGCTCTGTGTGCGCGACAATACACGATCAAATACCTCATGTTCCTGACAACAACCGAAATGCTTCTGTGTGATGTGCAATATATTACCATTTGGGGCCCCATTTTAAACTTTGCCTAGGGTCCCACTTTGCCTAAAACCAGCCCTGCAAAGCAATGATGGAGGAGAGAGTGCCAGCTGACGCTCCCTCTCCCATCATTCCCCTCCACCTCTGACACTGCAGGTGCGTGATGACATAACTTCATCGCACACCAGCTGTGTGCAGGGACCAGGCAGTGCAGCATCTGCACAGGTGATGGCGGCTGCCATATTGGCGGAGACTGTGGTGGCTGCTGGGACCAGGCAGCTCCAGAGCTGGCAGGGGGCGCATGGACCGAGCCGCCCAGGAGGGGGATGCTGCAGCAGCTCAGCTATGTGGAGGATCTGGGGATGAATATGGAGGTGTACGGAACCAGCGGCAGTGAGGTGTGTCTGCTGCCCATGTGTCACCGTCCTGTGACACCAGCCCCGTTTCCTCCCTGCTCTCCCGTGCCCCATGTCCTTGTAGGTCCCCAGGTTGAGGTCATTGTGCTCCTCCAGGCCCCTGTACATGCCTTGTCCCTCCTCCCCTGGTTCCTCAATGCTCCCCATCTCACATGCCCTGAGTCCTCCTGCACCCCCATGCATTCCCTGCCCTTTTTCCCCGTGTGACTCGCCTTTCCTGGTCTCATGTCTCCCCTGTCCCCTTTCTCACCGTGTGTTCCCCATCTACCCTGTCCTCGTAATTCCTGTGCCCCCTTCTTCCATGCTCCCAAGTCTTTCCCCCGTCTTCTCCTGTCCCCTTGCAGCCCTGTGCTGTTGTGATAGGCAATTCAGTATCACAATGGACATAGCGGTCAGAGCACATACAGTGATCTGACAATAACCCAAAATAATAGAACGAGCTCTGAGACGTGGGAACTCTGCAGACCACAATCCCTAATCCTCTCCAAACAACACTAGAGGCAGCCGTGGATTGCGCCTAACTCTGCCTATGCAACTCGGCACAGCCTGAGAAACTAACTAGCCTGAAGATAGAAAATAAGCCTTCCTTGCCTCAGAGAAATACCCCAAAGGAAAAGGCAGCCCCCCACATATAATGACTGTGAGTTAAGATGGAAAGACAAACGTAGGGATGAAACAGATTCAGCAAAGTGAGGCCCGACTTTCTTAACAGAGCGAGGATAGGAAAGATAACTTTGCGGTCTACACAAAACCCTAAAGAAAACCATGCAAAGGGGGCAAAAAGACCCTCCGTACCGAACTAACGGCACGGAGGTACACCCTTTGCGTCCCAGAGCTTCCAGCAAAACAATTAGACAAGCTGGACAGAAAAAATAGCAAACAAATAGCAAAGAAGAACTTAGCTATGCAGAGCAGCAGGCCACAGGAATGATCCAGGGAAAAACAAGTCCTACACTGGAACATTGACAGGAAGCATGGATCAAAGCATTAGGTGGAGTTAAGTAGAGAAGCACCTAACGACCTCACCAGATCACCTGAGGGAGGAAACTCAGAAGCCGCAGTACCACTTTCCTCCACAAACGGAAGCTCCCAGAGAGAATCAGCCGAAGTACCATTTGTGACCACAGGAGGGAGCTCTGCCACAGAATTCACAACCGTACCCCCCCCTTGAGGAGGGGTCACCGAACCCTCACCAGAGCCCCCAGGCCGACCAGGATGAGCCACATGAAAGGCACGAACAAGATCGGGAGCATGGACATCAGAGGCAAAAACCCAGGAATTATCTTCCTGAGCATACCCCTTCCATTTAACCAGATACTGGAGTTTCCGTCTCGAAACACGAGAATCCAAAATCTTCTCCACAATATACTCCAATTCCCCCTCCACCAAAACCGGGGCAGGAGGGTCAACAGATGGAACCATAGGTGCCACGTATCTCCACAACAATGACCTATGGAATACGTTATGTATGGAAAAAGAATCTGGGAGGGTCAGACGAAAAGACACAGGATTAAGAACCTCAGAAATCCTATACGGACCAATGAAACGAGGTTTAAACTTAGGAGAGGAAACCTTCATAGGAATATGACGAGAAGATAACCAAAGCAGATCCCCAACACGAAGTCGGGGACCCACACGGCGTCTGCAATTAGCGAAACGTTGAGCCTTCTCCTGGGACAAGGTCAAATTGTCCACTACATGAGTCCAAATCTGCTGCAACCTGTCCACCACAGTATCCACACCAGGACAGTCCGAAGACTCAACCTGTCCTGAAGAGAAACGAGGATGGAACCCAGAATTGCAGAAAAATGGCGAAACCAAGGTAGCCGAGCTGGCCCGATTATTAAGGGCGAACTCAGCCAAAGGCAAAAAGGACACCCAGTCATCCTGATCGGCAGAAACAAAGCATCTCAGATAGGTTTCCAAGGTCTGATTGGTTCGTTCGGTCTGGCCATTAGTCTGAGGATGGAAAGCCGAGGAAAAAGACAAGTCAATGCCCATCCTACCACAAAAGGCTCGCCAAAACCTCGAAACAAACTGGGAACCTCTGTCAGAAACGATATTCTCTGGAATGCCATGCAAACGAACCACATGCTGGAAGAACAATGGCACCAAATCAGAGGAGGAAGGCAATTTAGACAAGGGTACCAGATGGACCATCTTAGAAAAGCGATCACAGACCACCCAAATGACTGACATCTTTTGAGAAACGGGAAGATCTGAAATAAAATCCATAGAGATATGTGTCCAAGGCCTCTTCGGGACCGGCAAGGGCAAAAGCAACCCACTGGCACGAGAACAGCAGGGCTTAGCCCGAGCACAAATCCCACAGGACTGCACAAAAGTACGCACATCCCGTGACAGAGATGGCCACCAAAAGGATCTAGCCACTAACTCTCTGGTACCAAAGATTCCAGGATGACCAGCCAACACCGAACAATGAACCTCAGAGATAACTTTATTCGTCCACCTATCAGGGACAAACAGTTTCTCCGCTGGACAACGATCAGGTTTATTAGCCTGAAATTTTTGCAGCACCCGCCGCAAATCAGGGGAGATGGCAGACACAATTACTCCTTCCTTGAGGATACCCGCCGGCTCAGATAAACCCGGAGAGTCGGGCACAAAACTCCTAGACAGAGCATCTGCCTTCACATTTTTAGAGCCCGGAAGGTACGAAATCACAAAGTCAAAACGGGCAAAAAACAGCGACCAACGAGGCTGTCTAGGATTCAAACGCTTAGCAGACTCGAGATAAGTCAAGTTCTTATGATCAGTCAATACCACCACGCGATGCTTAGCTCCTTCAAGCCAATGACGCCACTCCTCGAATGCCCACTTCATGGCCAGCAACTCTCGGTTGCCCACATCATAATTTCGCTCAGCAGGCGAAAACTTCCTGGAAAAAAAAGCGCATGGTTTCATCGCTGAGCAATCAGAACCTCTCTGCGACAAAACAGCCCCTGCTCCAATCTCAGAAGCATCAACCTCGACCTGTAACGGAAGAGAAACATCTGGTTGACACAACACAGGGGCAGAAGAAAAATGACGCTTCAACTCTTGAAAAGCTTCCACAGCAGCAGAAGACCAATTGACCAAATCAGCACCCTTCTTGGTCAAATCGGTCAATGGTTTGGCAATACTAGAAAAATTGCAGATGAAGCGACGATAAAAATTAGCAAAGCCCAGGAACTTTTGCGGACTTTTCAGAGATGTCGGCTGAGTCCAATCATGGATGGCCTGGACCTTAACAGGATCCATCTCGATAGTAGAAGGGGAAAAGATGAACCCCAAAAATGAAACCTTCTGCACACCAAAGAGACACTTTGATCCCTTCACAAACAAAGAATTAGCACGCAGGACCTGAAAAACCGTTCTGACCTGCTTCACATGAGACTCCCAATCATCCGAGAAGATCAAAATGTCATCCAAGTACACAATCAGGAATTTATCCAAGTACTCTCGGAAGATGTCATGCATAAAGGACTGAAACACTGATGGAGCATTGGCAAGTCCGAATGGCATCACTAGATACTCAAAATGACCCTCAGGCGTATTAAATGCAGTTTTCCATTCATCGCCTCGCCTGATTCGCACCAGATTATACGCACCATGAAGATCTATCTTGGTGAACTAGCCCCCTTAATCCGAGCAAACAAATCAGATAACAATGGCAAGGGGTACTGAAATTTAACAGTGATCTTATTAAGAAGGCGGTAATCTATACAAGGTCTCAGCGAACCATCCTTCTTGGCTACAAAAAAAACCCCTGCTCCTAATGGCGACGATGACGGGCGAATATGCCCCTTCTCCAGGGATTCCTTCACATAACTGCGCATAGCGGTGTGCTCAGGCACGGATAAATTAAACAGTCGACCTTTTGGGAATTTACTACCAGGAATCAAATTGATAGCACAATCACAATCCCTATGCGGAGGTAGAGTATCGGACTTGGGCTCATCAAATACATCCCGGTAATCAGACAAGAACTCTGGAACCTCAGAAGGGGTGGATGACGAAATTGACAGAAATGGAACATCACCATGTACCCCCTGACAACCCCAGCTGGACACCGACATGGATTTCCAATCCAATACTGGATTATGGGCTTGTAGCCATGGCAACCCCAACACGACCACATCATGCAGATTATGCAACACCAGAAAGCGAATAACCTCCTGATGTGCAGGAGCCATGCACATGGTCAGCTGGGTCCAGTATTGAGGCTTATTCTTGGCCAAAGGCGTAGCATCAATTCCTCTCAATGGAATAGGACACTGCAAGGGCTCCAAGACAAACCCACAACGCCTAGCATACTCCAAGTCCATCAAATTCAGAGCAGCGCCTGAGTCCACAAATGCCATGACAGAATACGATGACAAAGAGCAGATCAAGGTAACGGACAGAAGGAACTTTGACTGTACCGTACCAATGGTGGCAGACCTAGCGAACCGCTTAGTGCGCTTAGGACAATCAGAGATAGCATGAGTGGAATCACCACAGTAGAAACACAGCCCATTCAGACGTCTGTGTTCTTGCCGTTCAACTCTGGTCATAGTCCTATCGCACTGCATAGGCTCAGGTTTAATCTCAGGTAATACCGCCAAATGGTGCACAGATTTACGCTCACGCAAGCGTCGACCGATCTGAATGGCCAAAGACATAGACTCATTCAAACCAGCAGGCATAGGAAATCCCACCATGACATCCTTAAGGGCTTCAGAGAGACCCTTTCTGAATATAGCTGCCAGCGCAGATTCATTCCATTGAGTGAGCACGGACCACTTTCTAAATTTCTGGCAATATACCTCTATCTCATCTCATGAAGACAGACCTTTAATGTCCATTGCTACACCTGTGTCCTGAACCACCCAAATGTCTAGGGGAAAAAAAAGGCAAAACACAGTGCAAAGAAAAAAAAAATGGTCTCAGAACTTCTTTTTTCCCTCTATTGAGAATCATTAGCACTTTTGGCTTCCTGTACTGTTGTGATAGGCAATTCAGTATCACAATGGACATAGCGGTCAGAGCACATACAGTGATCTGACAATAACCCAAAATAATAGAACGAGCTCTGAGACGTGGGAACTCTGCAGACCGCAATCCCTAATCCTCTCCAAACAACACTAGAGGCAGCCGTGGATTGCGCCTAACTCTGCCTATGCAACTCGGCACAGCCTGAGAAACTAACTAGCCTGAAGATAGAAAATAAGCCTACCTTGCCTCAGAGAAATACCCCAAAGGAAAAGGCAGCCCCCCACATATAATGACTGTGAGTTAAGATGGAAAGACAAACGTAGGGATGAAACAGATTCAGCAAAGTGAGGCCCGACTTTCTTAACAGAGCGAGGATAGGAAAGATAACTTTGCGGTCTACACAAAACCCTAAAGAAAACCACGCAAAGGGGGCAAAAAGACCCTCCGTACCGAACTAACGGCACGGAGGTACACCCTTTGCGTCCCAGAGCTTCCAGCAAAACAATTAGACAAGCTGGACAGAAAAAATAGCAAACAAATAGCAAAGAAGAACTTAGCTATGCAGAGCAGCAGGCCACAGGAATGATCCAGGGAAAAACAAGTCCTACACTGGAACATTGACAGGAAGCATGGATCAAAGCATTAGGTGGAGTTAAGTAGAGAAGCACCTAACGACCTCACCAGATCACCTGAGGGAGGAAACTCAGAAGCCGCAGTACCACTTTCCTCCACAAACGGAAGCTCCCAGAGAGAATCAGCCGAAGTACCATTTGTGACCACAGGAGGGAGCTCTGCCACAGAATTCACAACACTGTGCGTCCTCATCTACTCTGCCCTCGGAGTCCCCTTGTGTCCTCTTGTGCCTTTCTCCCTTGCCCCCGAGTCCCCATGTGTCCCCTTGTGCCCTTCTCCCCTTCCGCCTATTCCCCATGAGTCCCCTTGTGCTTGTGTCCCTTGTCCCCTTGTGTCAGTCTCCCTTGCTCACTAGTCCCTGTGTGTCCCCTTGTACCTGTCTCCCTTGTGCTTGTATCCCTTGTCTGTGTGTGTCCCCTTGTGTCAGTCTCCCTTGCCCACTAGTCTCTGTGCGTCTCCTTGTGCCTGTCTCCCTTGTCCCCTTGTGCTTGTGTCCCTTGTCCCCGTGTGTCCACTTGTCAGTCTCCCTTGCCCACTAGTCCCCTTGTGTCAGTCTCCCTTGCCCACTAGTCCCCGCGTGTCACCTTGTGTCAGTCTCCCTTGTCCCCTTGTGTCAGTCTCCCTTGTCCACTAGTCCCCTTTTCCCCTGCCTCCTACCCCTGTGTGTCCCCTTGTGCCTGTCTTCCTTGCTCCCTAGCCCCCCTTTCTCACTCTTGTGCCTGTCTCCCCTAGCCCCCTTGTGTCACCCTTGTGCCTGTCTCCCCTAGCCCCCTTGTGTCCTTCTCCCCTGCCCCCTAGTCACTATTTGCCCGTGTCTTTCTCACTGCCCCTGCATGGAGGGGCTGCATTATACTATGAGGGGGCTGCATTATATTCTATGTGGGACTGCACTATACTTTTGGGGGTGGCTGCATTATACTCTGTGGGGTAACTGCATTATACTTTGTGGGGTGGCTGCATTACACTATGTGGGGTGGCTGTATTATACTATATGAGGGTTGCATTATACTGTATCGAGGACTATAGGGAATACATTATACTATATATATATATATATATATATATATATATATATATAACTCTGGGGTGCATTATACTATGGGAAGTGAATTGTACGACATCGATGACAATGGCAGTGCATTATACTATATGGAGGACTATGATGGGTGCATTATACTTTATGAAGCACTATGAGCAGTGTATTATACTATATGGAGGACTGAGGAGTGTATTATATATGTCACGATTCACACCGTGACTGTCACCCCTATGTCACGGATCGGGGTGACCTTAAGCCAACAGATGTCTATCACATGTGCAGGAGGCTTATCTTAGTTATCCCTCCACTGCTACACTGTGATGAAAACACACACAAGGCTATTGACCTTTTAGTTTACCGCAGGGGCTTATTTTAGTTATCCCACCGCTCTGCAATATAACACGAACTGCAGGGATTTATGTATATCCTGTTTTACAGTTCCGCTTGAAAACTTGCAGCTCTCTGGCGTGCCCCCCCCCCCCCAGGTCAGATTAGGTACTGCACCTAGGGTAATTAGTCACCAGAAAGGTGGCCTACTATGCAGTGGCGTAACTACAAAGTTAGGGGCCCCGGTGCGAACTTCCAAATGGGGCCCCCCCCCTGCAGCCCTGCCATACAACTCAATGTAACCCCCATAGAATAATGACCACAAATGATGCTCCATACTGTATAACGGCCACACATGATGCTCAATACTGTATAATGACCCCCCTCCTGTATGCATGGCTCATCTCCCTCCTATCCCATATACATAGCTCATATTACCCCTCCTGCATGCATGACTCATATCTCCCCATGTATGCATGGCTCATATTCCCCCCCTGTATGCATGGCTTATATTCCCCCCTGTATGCATGGCTCATATTCCCCCCCCCCTGTATGCATGGCTTATATTCCCCCCTGCATGGCTTATATCCCCCCCTGCATGGCTCATATTCCCCCCTGCATGGCTCATATTCCCCCCTGCATGGCTCATATTCCCCCCTGCATGGCTCATATCCCCCCCTGCATGGCTCATATCCCCCCCTGCATGGCTCATATCCCCCCCTGCATGGCTCATATTCCCCCCTGCATGGCTCATATTCCCCCCTGCATGGCTCATATTCCCCCCTGCATGGCTCATATTCCCCCCTGCATGGCTCATATCCCCCCCTGCATGGCTCATATTCCCCCCTGCATGGCTCATATTCCCCCCTGCATGGCTTATATTCCCCCCTGCATGGCTTATATTTCCCCCTGCATGGCTCATATCCCCCCCTGCATGGCTCATATCCCCCCCTGCATGGCTTATATTCCCCCCTGCATGGCTCATATCCCCCCTGCATGGCTCATATTCCCCCCTGCATGGCTCATATCCCCCCCTGCATGGCTTATATTCCCCCCTGCATGGCTCATATCCCCCCCTGCATGGCTCATATTCCCCCCTGCATGGCTCATATTCCCCCCTGCATGGCTCATATTCCCCCCTGCATGGCTCATATTCCCCCCTGCATGGCTTATATTCCCCCCTGCATGGCTCATATCGCCCCCTGCATGGCTCATATTCCCCCCTGCATGGCTCATATCCCCCCCTGCATGGCTTATATTCCCCCCTGCATGGCTTATATTCCCCCCTGTATGCAGGCTTATCTCTCCGCTCCTGCTCGGCGCGCCGGCTTATGTCCTCCTTCATCCCCCGTCCCCCCGGCCCTCATACTCACCTGTCCCACTGCACGGCCGTGCCGACATCCCTCGCGCTCTGTCCCGACTCCAGGCGGCGGCGCCGGCGCAGCACCTTCTTCCTGCTTGAGCGGTCATGTGACACCGTTCATTAAGATCATGAATATGCGCATATTCATGATCTTAATGAGCGGTGTCACATGACCGCTCAAGCAGGAACGAGCTGCAGTGCAGACGCCGAGACCATCGCTGGAGCAGGGTGAGTATTCAAGGCGGCGGCGGGGCGGGGCGGGGCGGGGGGGGGTCACTGCCAGTCCGAGCCTGCCTGCCGGGCCCGGGCCCCTGACCTGCTGGGCCCGGTCGCACTGGCGACTGCTGCGACCGCGGTAGTTACGCCACTGCTACTATGTACTAGCTATTGTGCACACTGCAGCGAGGCGATATAACTACTTCCACTCAGGCAGGAACAATAATTATCAACGCCGCCGTCGCTACAACGACTCCCAAAGGCACAGAACAAGGTATGCTGCCACCAGCTTCGATTAAACGGGTCCGAAGCTAACCCAAAACAGTAGCGTAATTCCCTTCAGAAGACTTAGGGTACGCTTTAGAGCAGGAAGAACCAAACTAGTAATTTAGATGTTTTACTCCGAAGATAAGGCAGTGTTTATAAAAAGGTATATAAATATGTTACAATATGAGACAATTGAAAATATGTACACAGGTAATTATACAAATAACAGGGATTAAAGAAGAAAGGTAAAACTCACATGTTCTCCGATACTTTCAGGTAAAACCATGCTGGCAGGCAGAGCCCAGATGTCCCAGTGCATAGTACAGCTCCTCAGGCAAAAACTCAAGGCTGGGTTAAGTGTAGAGGCTTATATACTGCAGCCTCGGGACATCACTAAAGGGCTGGTTAATGATATTCACTGAGGTCAGAGATATTTATGTTCTCAGACCTTGGAGACAAAAGACATTCCTGACTGAGAAGGGAGGGACAACAGGTGGCTTTGCAGGATTGGTCACCTGCAGTTTAAAGCCACACCCTGCTCACACACTAGCTTCAAGTTACCCACTGTCTGCCATATGGCTGGTTTGTTGTATTCAGGGGAGGGGGAGATGGAGAGGGGGGGGGTCACAGTTGCCATGTGCTTTCAGGACCATGGTCAGAAATGCAAAAATCCCTCAGCTATGGTTTTTACATGTCACGATAATCCTCACACTTATATTATACATTATCCTCACATATACTATATGGAGGACCAGGGCCGTATTTGCCACTAGGCACGCCAGGGCACGTGCCTAGGGCGGCGACATTGCGGGGGGCGGCACCTGAGAAAGGTGTTTTTTTTTTGTTTTTTTTTTATAAGTCCTGGGTCAAAAACACGATCGACGGCCCCGCCCCCCCGCCTCCGAGTCCCCCCCACCTCCAAGTCTCCGAGTCCCCCCGCCTCCGAGTACCACCCACCCTCCTTGAAGACGATACTCACCTGCTCCAGCGATGCCTGGTCTCAGCGTCTGTAGCACGTCCTGAGTGAGCGGTCATGTGGTACCGCTAATTAAGGTCATGAATATGTGCATATTCATGACCTTAATTAGCGGTACCACATGACCGCTCACTCAGGAAGAAGGCGCTGCGGCGGGACAGAGCCGGAGGGATGTCGGCGCGGCGTGTGGGACAGGCAGCTGATAGGTGAGTATGAGGGATGGGGGGCGGGGAGAGGATGGTAAGCCACCCGCGCCATGCAAGATGGCCCGGGAGAAGGAGCGGGGGAGGGGGTGGAGAGATGAGCCATGCATAGGGAGGGAGGGGAGGGAATTATGAGCCATGAGCCATCAGCCATGCATAGGGAGGGAGGGGGGAATTATGAGCCATCAGCCATGCATACGGGGGGGGGATTATGAGCCATCAGCCATGCATACAGGGGGGGGATTATGAGCCATGCATACAGGAGGAGGGGGGATATGAGCCATGGCCATTATACAATATGGAGCATCATGTGGGGCTATTATACAGTATGGAGCATCATGTGCGGTCATTATACAGTATTGAGCATCATGTGGGGCCATTATAAAGTATGGAGCATCATGTGTGGCCATTATACAGTATGGAGCATCATGTGTGGCCATTATACAGTATGGAGCACTGCATGGCCATATTTTTTTGGTTTTAAATATTGTATATGAAACAGTGTGATCAGCAGTGCTGAATGGGTGTGGTTGGGACCTGGATATGGGTGTGATTAGTTGTGAAATGGGTGTGGTCAGAGGCGTGGCCTACAATTTGCCGCAGCGCCTTTTTCCCTTCTTCAAAAGTTGGGAGGTATGGTACCGCATTTCCCAGATCACAGCAAGTGCCGCAAATCCCATAGGGAATGAATGAAACCAAACACAGTGTTGCCGTAAGTGATCCGTTACGTGGCAGATGCAGAAAAACTGCCAGATCTGCTGCAAAAGGTGACTTTCACATCAGCGATTCTTGCCAAAGTCACTGCGGATAGTGTCATACTCACCAATGGGGGAGGCAGCACTAAAAGTGCCTAGGGCAGCAGAAACTCTAAATACGGCCCTGTGGAGGACTGAGGAGTGTATTATACTATATGGAGGACTGAGGAGTGTATTATACTTTATGGAGGACTGAGCAGTGTATTTTACTATATGGAGCACTATGAAGAGTGTATTATGCTATATGGAGCACTATGAGGAGTGTATTATACTATATGGAGGACTATGGGGAGTGTATTCTACTATATGGAGGACTATGGGGAGTGTATTATGCTATATGGATGACTATGAACTGTCAGTATATTATATATAGGACTACGGGGGTGCATTATAAGGAGGACTATGGGGGTGCATTATACTTCTTATATGGATTCCCATGACTTCTATGTAAGCCCCTGATGAGTATAATGGTTTATTTTCGTTTGTTCATTACATAACAACGGCAGTACGGGGGACAAATATATACCAGGATGGGTCACCGGATAGTTACGCCACTGAGGTCACACTATACAATTTTGTAATAAAGCTATAGTGTGCGAAATGAATAGGGAAAATGTGAATTTGGAGTGGAAAATATTTTGGCATGGTGGGGGGGCCCCATTTGAAAGTTCGCAACGGGGCCCATAACTATGTAGTTACGCCACTGGCCTGCAGGCAGTGAGTACATTGTGTGGGTGACATTGGAACTTACCGCCATTTCGGTAAGTGGTGGCAGCATTGATCATCTTGGGTGTGTAGACTGGTTTGAGGTACATGTTGTGTTTAATCTGCAGCCTGGTAGAGGGCCGAATGCGAGATTGAGCTGTCGAGTAACAAAGACCCCTTATAGTCACTCCCTGCGACACTGAGGCTAAGCGATGACCTGTCCATGACAAATAATTAATAGTGAGACAAAGAACACTATTTATTATTTATTTAATATGCGTCTCTTATAAAGCGCTATCATATTCCGAAGCACTTTACATGCATTATCATCACTGTCCCCATTGGGGCTCACAATCTAAATTCCCTATCAGTATGTTTTTGAAGTGTCGGAGGAAATCGGAGAACCTGGAGGAAATTCACGCAAACACAGGAAGAACATACAAACTCCTTGCAGATGTACTCCTTGGTTGGATTTTAACCCACAATCCCAGCGTTGCAAGGATGAGCCATCGTGCTGCTCACTAGGAAACAGAGCAACTAATTAATAAATATCAGTGACCGTCACCAAACCAATACCAACAAGTAATGCCAGAGCATTAAAACACCTGGGCACAGTAATCCTGGGGTCACCACATTTGAAAAGGAGTTAAAGGTGAACTCCAATAATAAAATGTAGTTTCCCATTGTAAGTGCTGGGTTGTCCTCTAATGAACTCATCTTTTCTAAGTCCGATCCCATAAGATGTCCACAGTGAAGCATCCCAATCCCCATCATATTGTAAGCTTCTACAATCATGGCTTTCTGAGTTTTATTTTTGCTAAAGTGGTGAATTCTTTTTCTTCTTGTTTAAGCCGCAGACAGCAGCACATCCCATTTTGAGCAACTCATGATCCTTTCTTTGGCATCAACATCAAATTCGTGAAGCAACGGTGGCCAAAACAGAGTATTCATTGACTGCAGCCCTTGGCTACGTTACTGTGATATCTACAGCAGGAACGGACGACAGACTGAAGCTGGGCAAGAATGAAATATTTCACCGAATAAATACAATACAGGGGAACATACGTGGCAATAACACACAAATGCAAAACTGTCTATATTGTAGAAGATGTGAAGTGCGAATTTACATATGTGGAACATGCAGTCGTCTTTCCTTCTGGTTAGCAAAATCCTTAATCGGATCTTTAAAATTCAGGCGACTGGTGAGCTGATGTTCAACTGATAGAAGTTCTAGGCTGTTCAACCATTGTCCATCATTGTAGAACGCAGATAGTTTTTGACCAATGAAAGTTTGCTAAATGCTCTCTCTCCTTCTGAAACTGAAAGTGGTAAGGTGATAATAATTGTGACTGCAATATAAATATCTCCAAATATTCCTTTAAGCTCAAATTTGTAGATGGTGTTTAGCAAATCCAGTGGACCTATGTTTTCTGTAAATGTAGCAGCTCAGAATGTAACGATAATAAGAGATCTTAAGGGTACAGTATTCAGAGATTCTTTATGAATGCAACCAGATTTTCTTCACTAATTGTCTAATTGTCCTCATCTTAAGAATTGACGCAAACAAATTATAGACATCTTCCATTGATCTGAAGAGCAGGTGAAGACCAGAAATTATAGTGTCCATTGCCACAAGAGAGACATTAGCTATGAAGTGCTCTTCAGGATGTCCAGCTTCATGATGCTTTGATTTTTTTCCGAGCAATTGTTGAGCATTCAATAGGTCCTTCAGAATACCTATGCAATCTGCTGCTAAACTAGTTTCAGAAAGCGCAGTGAGACACTTTTCCCAGGGTTATTTCAATTCTTCCGAGAGAGTTTTAATGTTGGTAGCTCCAACTTCCAAGAAATCAGATCTAGGGCGTAGTATTTTGTTTCTCTCCGCAAAACTGGTAAGAACTTTTATCCATGTCACTAAAACAACTCACCTGAAAGATGAACAAAAGTCAGAGACCTTCAACACAAGTAGATATGGTATGGGAAGATCTTTAAACCCATATGTGTGCTATAACCACAAAAGAAGACATGGAAAGTTACATCTCTAGGCTTGAATCCTCTTACAGATCTGAGGTGCAGCAAGTTTCGGAATGGGTATCTGAGGTTGAAGGACACACATAAGCTCTTTCTCTGAAAATACTTGTTCACATGAATAGAAATCTCATATCAATTGGAATGATTGGTAGATCTTGTGTGTGATATGGAGAACAGAGAAAGACTTAATAATATCAGGATTAGAGGTCTTCCTGAAACAGTGGAACAGGCTAAGCTGGAAGAGTCCATACGACATATATTTAACTCTATTTTGAATGTCCCTTATGATTCCAACTTTGACAGAGTCCACAGGTCCTTGGGCCCCAATCCTACTGATATAAATAAACTTAAAGATGTGATATGGCAAGTTCACAGATATAAAGTAAAAGAAAATATTTTGGTTGAAAACTGTAGTATGTACTCTATCACCTATCAAGATCATTCTATCCAAGTTATGCATGAGCTATCTCATCACACGCTTCAAAAAAGAAGGGGACTGAGACCTCTATTGGACATATTGAAAAAACAGAACATGCTTTATTCTTGAGGCTTTCCCTTTTGTCTTCAAGTGTGCCACCCTGGCACCATGCATGTTTTGAGACATCCAGGAGATTTATTTCCGGATTGGGAATCCCAGCCATCTGGGTGTCACCTTCGGACTGGCCAGGCCTACCTAGGGGTCCTGGAATTGATGATACACCTCGTTCCCTTAGATGGATTAATATCGTGGCTATGCACACTTACTACAGCTAATATTATCCCTGTTTGCAAAACCTATTGACCTAGATGTATTTCAATTGTTCATAAGTCCACTTATGTTACTATGGTCATTTTGTACATAGGTCATTGTCATTCATGAATCTAGAACTGGGTTCCTTCTAGGCTTGAGGCACCTTTTCATATCATTTTATTTTTATGTATTGTATTATTCAAGCTAACTAATAGAAAATCAAGTTTTTTTTTATATACGGTACTATACATTCGTAAAGACACTTCTTGATCCTCTATGACTCATAGTTGTGAGGATCATTATGGTTTGGGTATTTTCTTTGCCTGAGGATTCTACAGTGTTTTCCTCTATTGACCCTTTTTTTTCTCTGCTTTGGGGCTCATTTATGATGACCTAGATAAAATCGGGGTTGCCAAATCAATGATCCGTAGGTTGGCTCAGGAAAATCGTAAAGTGGTTAAGACACTGAGCAGTGGAGACCTCCTGGAATGACCTAGCTCTCCACAGTCAATTCTGCCAGGGTCTCATAAAATATGTTCTTCCCTCGCATATATCATATGTCACTGATGGCAAGAACGAGCAGAGGTGCTGCGGTTTGGCTCCGCTATGCAGCGCAGCCATCATTTTGACAGCCTGAACAAAATAATGGACAATTTTATGGCCTGATTGACAATTAGGATAGTTAGTTAGGATAATTGCTGTCATTGTAGACCAAGATTAACCAAAGAAAGTGCATTAGCTGACGTTACACATGAAGATGATGAATTAATAAATGATGACGGTGAGAAATAGCGTGATTTCATACCATTTATAATAACACATCGGATTGTCTCCGAGTCAGAAAAAAATCTTGAAGATGGTAGTGCATTATTTGAGCAGTGACTATTCCATCCCGATTACTTCACACAGACTCCCACAGCTAGAAATACTGAACATAATCACTTGGCTCTGTTCCCGAGCTTTCAGAAGCCATATAAGGGCTGCGGGGCTCTGAGGACTGATGTCACTGGCAACGAGTGACAAGTGGGTGGGCTGCAGGTATTACGGCGATGTGTCACCGTTGTGCTCTGTCAAATTAAACACTGTAATAGTTTAATATCTTAAAGTCGGAAATCAAGAGAACGGAAAACAAGGATGAGTGGAGAGATGGATGTGAAGGCTGCTATAAGCCACAGAACAACACGTTACATAGCAGATCAAGTGTGCAGAAGAAAATGTTCTTAAAACGAATAAGAAGCAGTAGAGCTGTAAATCTGTGACTCCGGATGCAAAGATCATGGCTACAGGGGCAAAAAGAAACATGATGGGTGGGCTGCAGCCATGCAAACAACTTCTGTTATATTCTTGTAAATAGGGGAAAGCATTATAGTAGTTATATTCTTGTATATAGAGGCAGTATTATAGTAGTTATATTCTTGAACATAGGGGCAGTATTATAGTAGTTATATTCTTGTACTAGCTGAAGAGCCCGGCGTTGCCTGGGCATAGTAAATATCTGTGGTTAGTTGTAGCACCTCACTTCTCTTATTTTCCCATCACGCCTCTCATTTTCCCCCTCACATCTCTCATTTTCTCCCTCACTCCTCTCATTCCCCCCTAACACTTGTCATTTCAACCTCACATCTGTCATTTTCTGATCACTCCACTATTTTTCCTCACTTCTCTCATTTTGCACTCACACCTTTTCATTTTCACCTCACACCTCTCATTTTCACCTCATCACCTCAGTATATACATGTTTGTCATCTCCCTTATATATAGTATACATCTGTATGTCATCTCCTGTATATAGTATATACCTGTATGTCATCTCCCCTGTATATAGTATATACCTGCTGTGTGTCATCTCCCCTATATATAGTATATACCTGAATGTCATCTCCTTCTATATATAGTATATACCTGTATGTCATCTCCTCCTGTATATAGTATATACCTGTGTGTCATCTCCCCTGTATATAGTATATATCTGAGTGTCATCTCCTCCTGCATATAGTATATACCTGCATGTCATCTTCTATATATAGCATATACCTGTATGTCATCTCCTCCTGTATATAGTATATACCTGTATGTCATCTCCTCCTGTATATATATGTACCTATATGTCATCTCCTCCTCTATATAGTATATACAGTGGGGCAAAAAAGTATTTAGTCAGTCAGCAATAGTGCAAGTTCCACCACTTAAAAAGATGAGAGGCGTCTGTAATTTACATCATAGGTAGACCTCAACTATGGGAGACAAACTGAGAAAAAAAAATCCAGAAAATCACATTGTCTGTTTTTTTTATAATTTTTTTTGCATATTATGGTGGAAAATAAGTATTTGGTCAGAACCAAACAATCAAGATTTCTGTCTCTCACAGACCTGTAACTTCTTCTTTAAGAGTCTCCTCTTTCCTCCACTCATTACCTGTAGTAATGGCACCTGTTTAAACTTGTTATCAATATAAAAAGACACCTGTGCACACCCTCAAACAGTCTGACTCCAAACTCCACTATGGTGAAGACCAAAGAGCTGTCAAAGGACACCAGAAACAAAATTGCAGCCCTGCACCAGGCTGGGAAGACTGAATCTGCAATAGCCAACCAGCTTGGAGTGAAGAAATCAACAGTGGGAGCAATAATTAGAAAATGGAAGACATACAAGACCACTGATAATCTCCCTCGATCTGGGGCTCCACGCAAAATCCCACCCCGTGGGGTCAGAATGATCACAAGAACGGTGAGCAAAAATCCCAGAACCACGCGGGGGGACCTAGTGAATGAACTGTAGAGAGCTGGGACCAATGTAACAAGGCCTACCATAAGTAACACACTACGCCACCATGGACTCAGATCCTGCAGTGCCAGACGTGTCCCACTGCTTAAGCCAGTACATGTCCGGGCCCGTCTGAAGTTTGCTAGAGAGCATTTGGATGATCCAGAGGAGTTTTGGGAGAATGTCCTATGGTCTGATGAAACCAAACTGGAACTGTTTGGTAGAAACACAACTTGTTGTGTTTGGAGGAAAAAGAATACTGAGTTGCATCCATCAAACACCATACCTACTGTAAAGCATGGTGGTGGAAACATCATGCTTTGGGGCTCTTTCTCTGCAAAGGGGCCAGGACGACTGATCCGGGTACATGAAAGAATGAATGGGGTCATGTATCGTGAGATTTTGAGTGCAAACCTCCTTCCATCAGCAAGGGCATTAAAGATGAAACGTGGCTGGGTCTTTCAACATGACAATGATCCAAAGCACACCGCC
Organism: Ranitomeya imitator; assembly: GCF_032444005.1. Taxonomy (NCBI): domain Eukaryota; kingdom Metazoa; phylum Chordata; class Amphibia; order Anura; family Dendrobatidae; genus Ranitomeya; species Ranitomeya imitator. The sequence continues at coordinate 73,289,754 of NC_091282.1, read as the reverse complement.
AGGGCAATGAAGGAGTGGCTTTGTAAGAAGCATTTCAAGGTCCTGGAGTGGCCTAGCCAGTCTCCAGATCTTAACCCTATAGAAAACCTTTGGAGGGAGTTGAAAGTCCGTGTTGCCAAGCGAAAAGCCAAAAACATCACTGCTCTAGAGGAGATCTGCATGGAGGAATGGACCAACATACCAACAACAGTGTGTGGCAACCTTGTGAAGACTTACAGAAAACGTTTGACCTCTGTCATTGCCAACAAAGGATATATTACAAAGTATTGAGATGAAATTTTGTTTCTGACCAAATACTTATTTTCCACCATAATATGCAAATAAAATTATAAAAAAACAGACAATGTGATTTTCTGGATTTTTTTTTCTCAGTTTGTCTCCCATAGTTGAGGTCTACCTATGATGTAAATTACAGACGCCTCTCATCTTTTTAAGTGGTGGAACTTGCACTATTGCTGACTGACTAAATACTTTTTTGCCCCACTGTACCTGTGTGTCCTCTCTCCTGTATATAGCATATATCTGTGTGTCATCTCCCCTGTATATAGTATATACCTGTGTGTCATCTCCTCCTGTATTAGACCTCGTTCACACGTTATTTGCTCAGTATTTTTACCTCAGTATTTGTAAGCTAAATTGGCAGCCTGATAAATCCCCAGCCAACAGGAAGCCCTCCCCCTGGCAGTATATATTAGCTCACACATACACATAATAGACAGGTCATGTGACTGACAGCTGCCGTATTTCCTATATGGTGCAATTGTTGTAGTTTGTCTGCTTATTAATCAGATTTATTTTTGAAGGATAATACCAGACTTGTGTGTGTTTTAGGGCGAGTTTCGTTTGTCAAGTTGTGTGTGTTGAGTTGCGTGTGGCGACATGCATGTAGCGACTTTTGTGAGATGAGTTTTGTGTAGCAACATGCGTGTAGCAACTTTTTGTGTGTCGAGTTACATGTGACAGGTTAGTGTAGCAAGTTGTGTGCAGCAAGTTTTGCGCATGGCGAGTTTTGCGCGTTGCGAGTATTATGTGTGGTGCCTTTTGAGTATGTGCAAGTTTTGTGTGAGGCAACTTTTGCATGTGTTGCAACTTTTGTGCATGTGGCAATTTTTCCGCGTGTGCAAGTTTTGCGTGTGGCGAGTTTTTCATGAGGAGAATTTTGCACTTGTGGCGAGTTTTGCAAGAGCCTAGTTTTTGCATGTGGCGAGTTCTGCGCGTGGCGAGTTTTGAGTGGCGACTTTTGTGTTTTGACTTTTATGTGGCGAGGTTGGTGTATTTGTGGTGAAATGTGTGCTGAGGGTAATATGTGTTCAAGCACGTGGTAGTGTGTGGCGCATTTTGTGTGTGTTCATATCCCCGTGTGTGGTGAGTATCCCATGTCGAGGCCCCACCTTAGCAACTGTACGGTATATACTCTTTGGCGCCATCGCTCTCATTCTTTAAGTCCCCCTTGTTCACATCTGGCAGCTGTCAATTTGCCTCCTACACTTTTCCTTTCATTTTTTCCCATTATGTAGATAGGGGCAAAATTGTTTGGTGAATTGGAAAGCGCGGGGATAAAATTTCACCTCACAACGTAGCCTATGACGCTCTCAGGGTCCAGACATGTGACTGTGCAAAATTTTGTTGCTGTAGCTGCAACGCTTCCAACACTTTTCCTTTCACTTTTTCCCCATTATGTAGATAGGGGCAAAATTGTTTGGTGAATTGGAACGCGCGGGGTTAAAATTTCACCTCACAACGAAGCCTATGACGCTCTCAGGGTCCAGACGTGTGACTGTGCAAAATTTTGTTGCTGTAGCTGCGACGCCTCCAACACTTTTCCTTTCACTTTTTTCCCCATTATGTAGATAGGGGCAAAATTGTTTGGTGAATTGGAAAGCGCGGGGTTAATATTTCACCTCACAACGTAGCCTATGATGCTCTCAGGGTCCAGACGTGTGACTGTGCAAAATTTTGTTGCTGTAGCTGCGACGCTTCCAACACTTTTCCTTTCACTTTTTTCCCCATTATGTAGATAGGGGCAAAATTGTTTGGTGAATTGGAAAGCGCGGGGTTAATATTTCACCTCACAACGTAGCCTATGATGCTCTCAGGGTCCAGACGTGTGACTGTGCAAAATTTTGTTGCTGTAGCTGCGACGCTTCCAACACTTTTCCTTTCACTTTTTTCCCCATTATCTAGATAGGGGCAAAATTGTTTGGTGAATTGGAATGCGCGGGGTTAAAATTTCGCCTCACAATATAGCCTATGACGCTCTCAGGGTCCAGACGTGTGACTGTGCAAAATTTTGTGGCTGTAGCTGCGACGGTGCAGATGCCAATCCCGGACATACACACATACACACACACACACACACACACACACACACACACACACACATTCAGCTTTATATAGTAGATATAGGGGCAGTATTATAGTAGTTATATTCTTGTATATAGGGGCAGTATTATAGTAGTTATATTCTTGTATATAGGGGCAGTATTATAGTAGTTATATTCTTGTACATAGGGGCAGTATTATAGTAGTTATATTCTTGTATATAGGAATCTCCTTTATTGCCTCCAAATGTAACATCACTCCCCCCTAGAGGAAAATGACAATACTGCAACGACCAGGACCCTGGGGCGCTGCACACACTGCGCTGAAGGCACTTTGATCTACTATTTACCTTCTGACAAACATTATAGTAGTTATATTCTTTATGCATTAAGAAAGAAGAGAATAATGCGGCACTCACCCCGACTTGGCTGTGAAGATTGTGATCTTTATTGAAGAAAAAATAGAAATTACATCCGTCAGGACATCAGGTATGGGAGAGGGTGCGGTATAGGAGAGGGTGCTCCTATACCGCACCCTCTCCCATACCTGATGTCCTGATGGATGTAATTTCTATTTTTTCTTCAATAAAGATCACAATCTTCACAGCCAAGTCGGGGTGAGTGCCGCATTATTCTCTTCTTTCTTAATGCATATGGATTACTTGCTGGATTCTATGCTGAGCACCATTACCCTTCATGATTGTGACGCCTGAATACACAGCTGCCTACTACCAGTCCCAGGGCTGCCACTAGAAATTTCGGGGCCCCATACTGGCAAAATTTTCGGGGCCCCCTTGAAACTCCGCCCAGGCTCCACCCCAGCCCCGCCTCCAGGCTCCACCCCTCGAACTGTCCACAGTCCCACCGCTCTCTCTTGGAAAATCTCCACTTCTCACCTATCACACATTGACAGTTCCCATCACCAGATCACACATATAGCCGGCAGCTTTTGTTTTGGCGAAAAGATTTTTTAAGCCGCCACCATAACACGGTAGACACTTTTGGCCGGGCCCTACTCTACTGTAACCTACTAAATATTTGTTAAAATATGCAATACAATTTAGGTATATTTTTATTTATTTTTCAATTTTTAAAATGACCTATAATACTACATACAAGGAACAAATACCACCGCACTATGACCAGATGACATATTACCACCACAGTGATCGAATAATATAAAATACAAGGAACAAATACCGCTACACCATGACCAGACCGCATATAACCACAAATGACTGAATACTACAATACTGATCAGTAATTAAAAAAACCCCACAATACTATCACCATCAGTGCCATTATACACAGGAGATCTGTAATTAGTAAGCAGTGTCTGTGTACAGGTAATACAGTGATCACTGGTGACATTGTACACAGGACCTCTGTATATAGTATACAGTGTATAGTGTCAGTGTATAGGTAACACTGACTCACCAGTGACGTCTCTAGGTGAAGTCCTTCATCTTTCATCCAGCACAGACCGCCATCACTTCATCCAGCCAGGACTCGTCTCTGCAGGAAATAAAACAGTTAACTCGAGTTCCGCTTGTAGAACACATTACTTAATTTTCCCAACTTATACATTACACCACATGAAGAAGGCAACATAGTATCACTCTACACAGTAACAGGACCTCCCCCCATTTAAAGCAGTATACTCAAAAAATAAAATAAGTACATCACTGCAATAATAATATCCCTTAATTAGCCCCTATGGTAATATTCGCCATCCTAGCCCCCGTGTGTCTCATTCCAGGCTCCAGCCATATGTTCTCCCATCCTGCCCTCATGGGTATCCATTCTGCCCCATATGATCTCCCCATCCTGCCCCATCTGTCTCCATCGTATCCATCCTGCCCCATCTGTCTCCATTCTGCCCCATCTGTGTCCAGCACTCTGCCCAGTCTGTGTGCAATCCTGCCCCATCTGTGTCCAGCACTCTGCCCCATCTGTTTCCAATCCTGCCCCATCTCTGTCCAGCACTCTGCCCCATCTCTGTCCAGCACTCTGCCCCATCTCTGTCCAGCACTCTGCCCCATCTCTGTCCAGCACTCTGCCCCATCTCTGTCCAGCACTCTGCCCCATCTCTGTCCAGCACTCTGCCCCATCTCTGTCCAGCACTCTGCCCCATCTCTGTCCAGCACTCTGCCCCATCTCTGTCCAGCACTCTGCCCCATCTCTGTCCAGCACTCTGCCCCATCTCTGTCCAGCACTCTGCCCCATCTCTGTTCAGCACTCTGCCCCATCTCTGTCCAGCACTCTGCCCCATCTCTGTTCAGCACTCTGCCCCATCTCTGTTCAGCACTCTGCCCCATCTCTGTTCAGCACTCTGCCCCATCTCTGTTCAGCACTCTGCCCCATCTCTGTCCAGCACTCTGCCCCATCTCTGTCCAGCACTCTGCCCCATCTCTGTCCAGCACTCTGCCCAGCACTCTGCCCCCCCCCGTGTCCAGCTTTACTGCCCCCCGGCCCCCACCCTGTGTCCAGCTTTACTGCCCCCCGGCCCCCACCCTGTGTCCAGATTTACTGCCCCCCTGCCCCCACCCTGTGTCCAGCTTTACTGCCCCCCGGCCCCCACCCTGTGTCCAGCTTTACTGCCCCCGGGCCCCCACCCTGTGTCCAGCTTTACTGCCCCCGGCCCCCACCCTGTGTCCAGCTTTACTGCCCCCCGGCCCCCACCCTGTGTCCAGCTTTACTGCCCCCCGGCCCCCACCCTGTGTCCAGCTTTACTGCCCCCGGGCCCCCACCCTGTGTCCAGCTTTACTGCCCCCCGGCCCCCACCCTGTGTCCAGCTTTACTGCCCCCGGGCCCCCACCCTGTGTCCAGCTTTACTGCCCCCGGGCCCCCACCCTGTGTCCAGCTTTACTGCCCCCCGGCCCCCACCCTGTGTCTAGCTTTACTGCCCCCCGGCCCCCACCCTGTGTCCAGCTTTACTGCCCCCCGGCCCCCACCCTGTGTCCAGCTTTACTGCCCCCCGGCCCCCACCCTGTGTCCAGCTTTACTGCCCCCCGGCCCCCACCCTGTGTCCAGCTTTACTGCCCCCCGGCCCCCACCCTGTGTCCAGCTTTACTGCCCCCCGGCCCCCACCCTGTGTCCAGCTTTACTGCCCCCGGTCCCCCACCCTGTGTCCAGCTTTACTGCCCCCGGCTCCCACCCCCCCCCGCATCGCTGCTCTCAAAATAACAAAAAAGTTCTACTTACCTGCCGCGCTCCTCTCTCCACGCAGCTGCACCGTGCACTCGCCGGCGACTGACGTCAGACGCCGGCGACCTGCACGCTGCGGCTGGCGGCTGTTAACTATTGACGTGCGGGCGCGGGCCCGCACGTCAATAGCGTACAGCTGTAGCGCCGGCCGCCGCTAAGGGCCCGGTTCAGCCTCTGCTCACCGGGCCCCATACGCCAGTCACGGCTGTAGTGCCCTGATGGCGGCCCTGACCAGTCCTATTTGTTTGAAGACGTCTTAGCTCTAGTGCCGTTCTGCTCTATATTCTACTACGTTTATGTAGTTATATTCTTGTACATAGGAGACAGTATTATAGTAGTTACTAGATGGTGGCCCGATTCTAACGCATCGGCTATTCTAGAATATGCATGTCCACGTAGTATATTGCACAGCCCAAGTAGTATATTGCCCAGCCACATAGTATATTGCCCAGCCACGTAGTATATTGCCCAGCCACGTAGTATATTGCCCAGCCACGTAGTATATTGCACAGCCCACGTAGTATATTGCACAGCCCACGTAGTATATTGCCCAGCCACGTAGTATATTGCCCAGCCACGTAGTATATTGCCCAGCCACGTAGTATATTGCACAGCCCACGTAGTATATTGCCCAGCCACGTAGTATATTGCCTAGCCACGTAGCATATTGCCCAGTCATGTAGTATATTGCCCAGTGACATAGTATATTGCCCAGCCACGTAGTATATTGCCCAGCCACGTAGTATATTGCCCAGCTACGTAGTATATTGCCCAGCCACGTAGTATATTGCCCAGTGACGTAGTATATTGCCCAGTGACGTAGTATATTACCCAGTCACGTAGTATATTGCCCAGCCACGTAGTATATTACCCAGTCACGTAGTATATTGCCCAGTCACGTAGCATATAGCCCAGCTACGTAGTATATTGCCCAGCCACGTATTATATTGCCCTGCCATGTAGTATATTGCACAGTCACGTAGTATATTGCCCAGCAACGTAGTATATTGCCCAACCACGTAGTATATTTCCCAGGGACGTAGTATATTGCGTAGCCACGTAGTATATTGCCCAGTTATGTAGTATATTGTCTAGTGACGTAGTATATTGCGCAGCCACGTAGTATATTGCCCAGTTACGTAGTATATTGCCCAGTGACGTACTATATTGCCCAGTGACGTAGTATACAGCACAGAGCCACGTAGTATATTGCACAGCGACGTAGTATACAGCACAGAGCCACATAGTATATTGGCCAGTTACGTAGTATATTGCCCAGTGATGTAGTATACAGCACAGAGCCACGTAGTATATTGCCCAGCCACGTAGTATATTGCCCAGTCACATAGTATATTGCCCAGCTACGTAGTATATTGCCCAGCTACGTAGTATATTGCCCAGCCAGGTTTGTCACAGTTTAAAAAATAAAAAATAAACATATACTTTCTGAGGGAGCCCTTGTAGTCCACGGCAGCTTCCGGTCCCAGGTTTGGTATGTGCGCAGGACCTGTGATGATGTCGCGGTCACATGACCGTGACATCAAGGCAGGTCTCTCTAGCGCAGGCGCGCAGGGCCTGTGATGACGTCGCGGTCACATGACCGTGACGTCATGGCAGGTTCTTCTCGCGCAGGCACGCAGGGCCTGTGATGACGTCGCAGTCACATGACTGTGACGTCATGACAGGTCCTTCTCCCATACTATCTTTGCCACCGGAACCTGCAATGGAAGATGGCGGCCAGCGCGAGCGGCTACAGAGGGTCAGTATAGCAGGTTTTTTTTTATTATTATTTTTAACATTACATTTTTTACTATTGATGCCGCATAGGCAGCGTCAATAGTAAAAAGTTGGGGACACACAGGGTTAATAGCGGCGGTAATGGAGTGCGTTACCCGCTGCATAATGCGGCCCGTTACTACCGGCATTAACCCTGTGTTAGGGGTGACCGGAGGGGAGTATGCGGTTGACAGGCACTGACTGCGGGGAGTAAGGAGCGGCCATTTTCTTCCGGACTGTGCCCGTCGCTGATTGGTTGCGGCAGCCATGACAGGCAGCTGCCGAGACCAATCAGCGAATGAATAACCGTGACAGAAGGACAGACAGACAGACAGACGGAAGTGACCCTTAGACAATTATATATAAGATATGCTTGTACATAGAGGCAGTATTATAGTAGTTATATTCTTGTTCATAGGAGCAGTATTATAGTAGTTATATTCTGGTACATAGGGGCAGTATTATAGTAGTTATATTCTTGTACATAGGACACAGTATTATAGTAGTTATATTCTTGTACATAGGAGCAGTATTATAGTAGTTATATTCTTGTACATAGGACACAGTATTATAATAGTTATATTCTTGTACATAGGACACAGTATTATAGTAGTTATATTCTTGTACATAGGAGCAGTATTATAGTAGTTATATTCTTGTACATAGGAGCAGTATTATAGTAGTTATATTCTTGTACATAGGACACAGTATTATAATAGTTATATTCTTGTACATAGGACACAGTATTATAGTAGTTATATTCTTGTACATAGGAGGCAGTATTATAGTAGTTATATTCTTGTACATAGGAGCAGTATTATAGTAGTTATATTCTTGTACATAGGAGCAGTATTATAGTAGTTATATTCTTGTACATAGGAGCAGTATTATAGTAGTTATATTCTTGTTCATAGGAGCAGTATTATAGTAGTTATATTCTTGTACATAGGGGCAGTATTATAGTAGTTATATTCTTGTACATAGGACACAGTATTATAGTAGTTATATTCTTGTACATAGGACACAGTATTATAGTAGTTATATTCTTGTACATAGAGGCAGTATTATAGTAGTTATATTCTTGAACATAGGCAGGCTCGGACTGGCCCACCGGAGAACCGGAGGATTCTCCGGTGGGCCCAGGCACTGACACCTGCTGTGTGGGCCCCCACTGCTCTAGGGCCCCCCCGCCTCCCTCCTTGAAGACGATACTCACCCTGCTCCAGCGATGGCTGGTCTCGGCGTCTACAGCTCAGCTCCTCCTGAATGAGCGGTCACGTGGTACCGCTCATTAAGGTCATAAATATGCACATATTCATGACCTTAATTAGCGGTATCACATGACCGCTCAAGCAGGAAGAAGGTGCTGCGCCAGAAGTCGGGACAGAGCCTGGAGCCATGTCGACGCGGCTGCGCGGTATATGGGGCCAGGACAGGTGAGTCTGAGGGACGGGTCAGGTCAAGTGAGTATGAGGGATGGGGGCGGGGCGTCCTCCAGTGCAGCGCTGATAGCAGCAGGAGACCTCCTGTGCTGTGGAGAGAGGCTGAGGAGCGGCGCAATGGTGACGGCTCTGTACACAGGAGTACTCAATGGGGCTGATCTGAGGGTTGTGGGGGCACAGATAAGCGGACGTTCCTACATGGGGGCTGTACAGAGAGCAGGGTGACTTTTGAATATGGGGGAGGGGGTGCTGTCACATGGGGGTCTGTGGGGAAGGAGGGGGTGCTGTCACGTGGGGGTCTTTGGGGAAGGAGGGGGTGCTGTCACGTGGGGGTCTGTGGGGAGGGAAGGGTGCTGTCACGTGGGGGTGTGTGGGGAAGGAGGGGGTGCTGTCACGTGGGGGTCTGTGGGGAAGGAGGGGGTGCTGTCACGTGGGGGTCTGTGGGGAGGGAGGGGGTGCTGTCCCGTGGGCGTCTGTGGGGAAGGAGGGGGTGCTTTCACACACATGGGGGGTCTGTGGGGAAGGAGGGGGTGCTGTCACACACATGGGGGGGGGTCTGTGGGGAAGGAGGGGGTGCTGTCACACACATGGGGGGTCTGAAGGAGGACATAAGCCGGCACGCCATGCAAGATGGGAGAGGGGGGGGGTGGAGAGATAAGCCATGCATACGGGGGGGATAAGATCCATGCATTTCGGGGGGGGGGGGGGGAAATACGAGCCATGCATTCAGGGGGGGAATATGAGCCAAGCATAGAGGGGGGAATATGAGCCATGCATTCAGGGGGAAGGGATATGAGCCATGCATACAGGAGGAGGATATGAGCCATGCATACAGAAGGGGGGGTCATTATACAGTACTGAGCATCATGTGGGATCATTATACAGTATGGAGAACTGTGTGTGGCCATTATACAGTATTGAGCATCATGTGTGGCCATTATACAGTATTGAGCATCATGTGGGGCCATTATAAAGTATTGAGCATCATGTGTGGCCAATGAACATTATACAGTATGGAGCATCATGTGTGGCCAATGGACATTATACAGTATGGAGCATCATGTGTGGCCGTTATACAGTATGGAGCATCATTTGTGGCCATTATACAGTATGGAGCATCATTTGTGGCCATTATACAGTATTGAGCATCATGTGGGATCATTATACAATATGGAGAACTGTGTGTGGCCGTTATACAGTATAGAGCACTATGTGTGGCCATTATACAGTATGGAGCGCTATGTGTGGCCATTATACAGTATGGAGCACTATGTGTGGCCATTATACAGTATGGAGCACTGTGTGGCCATTATACATTATGGAGCATGATGTGTGGCCATTATACAGTATTGAGCATCATGTGTGGCCATTATACAGTATGGAGCATCATGTGTGTGGCCATTATACATTATTGAGCATCATGTGTGGCTATTATGTGTGGCCATATTTTTTTTTTGTTTATAATTATTGTATATAAAACAGTGTGATCAGCAGTGCTAAATGGCTAAGTGGTTGGGACATGGATATGGGTGTGACTAGTTGTGAAATGGGTGTGGTCAGAGGTGTGGCCTAAAATTTGCCGCGGCGCACTACGCGCATCGCAAACTTTATACCTCCTTCCCTTCTTCAAAAGATGGGAGGTATGGTACCGCATTTGCCAGATCATGGCAAGTGCTGCAAATCCCATAGGGAATGAATGAGGCCGAATGCAGTGTTGCTGTAAGTGATCCGTTACGCGGCAGATGCAGAAAAACTGCCGGATCTGCTGCAAAAGGCGACTTTCACATCAGCGATTCTTGCCAAAGTCTCTGCCGATAGTGTCATACTCACCAAAGGGGGAGGCAGCACTAAAAATGCCTAGGGCAGCAGAAACTCTAAATACAATCCTTGGGGGCTACATTATATTCTGTGGGGGGACTGCATTATACTCAGGGTACTACATTGTATTATGGTGGGGCTACATCATACTATATGAGAGGTTACAGTATACTCTATGGGGGGCTGCATTATATTCTGTTGTGGGGCTGCATTATTCTCTTGGGACTACATTATATTATGGGGGGCTACATCATACTATATGAGGGGGCTACAGTATACTCTATGGGGGGCTGCATTATATTCTGTGGTGGAACTGCATTCTCTCAGGGGACTACATTATATTCTGTGGTGGGTTGCATTATACTATATGAGGGGGGCTGCATTATACCCTATGGGGGTGCTACATTATATTCTATGGTGGGGACTGTGTCATACCTGAAGGGGTTGCATTATATTTTGTGGGGTGCTGCATTATATTCTATGAGAGGGGACCGCATTATATTTTATGAGGGGGCTACATTATATTCTGTGAGGGGGCTACCACAACCCTTGCTACATTATTAAGACGTGAACTACCTTATATTATACCCTGATATTGGCGCTTTTTACCGCACAATTGGTGGTCTTGTATCTATTTCTATGTAGCTACATAGTGGGCCCCAAGAATGATTTTCTCTGGTGGGCCCAAGGTGCTCCAGTCCGACGCTGTACATAGGACACAGTATTATAGTAGTTATATTCTTGTACATAGGACACAGTATTATAGTAGTTATATTCTTGTACATAGGGGCAGTATTATAGTAGTTATATTCTTGTACATAGGGGCAGTATTATAGTAGTTATATTCTTGTACATAGGACACAGTATTATAGTACTTATATTCTTGTACATAGAGGCAGTATTATAGTAGTTATATTCTTGTTCATAGGAGCAGTATTATAGTAGTTAAATTCTTGTACATAGCGGCAGTATTTTTATAGTTATAAAATTGTACATAGGGGCCATATTACAATAGGTCTGGAAAGTATGAAGAGGCTGCTCACTCTGATGTCCACTCTGTCTGTCAAGTCTAACACTGGAGATACTATGAGTGCTGAGGTAACAAGAGGCTGCTCACACTGCTGTCCACCCTGTTTATAGAATCTAATACTGAAGTTACCAGGGATGCTGAGGTAAGAAGAAGCTACTCACACTGCTGTTCATCCTGTCTGATTTAATTAAGGAGACGCTGCTCACACTGCTGTCCATCTTTTTGATCTAGTACTGGAAATACCAGGGATTCTGAGGTAAGAAGAGGCTGCTCACACTGCTGTCCATCCTGTCTATATGATCTAATACTGGCGATATCAGAGTATTGAGGTAAGAAGAGGCTGCTCACACTGCTATGCACCTTGTCTATCTGATCGAATACTGGAGAGACCAGAAATACTGAGATAAAAAGAAGCTGCTCACACTGCTGTCCACACTGTCTATCTAACCTCATGCTGAAACAGCGGTGCTGAGGTAAGAAGAGACAAGCTTAGCATAAGGGCTTGTCTCCTATCTAGCATATCTGGCATGTCATCGGTTGGCAATTGCAAAAGGAGCTGCCAGCAGGTAATCTTGATAATTTCTGTGTTCTAGTATATTCAGCGTGGCAAAACATTCCTCAGACAACTATTAATAACCTCATTGATAGCAGTCACGGTGTGTAAGTGTGGGGATTTCTGCTCACAGCACTCACACTTGATTCTGAATAAATTGTGGTGTTTTGAAAATTTTATTTCCATTTTTACAAAATTCACATGACATAAACATGTCTATCGATCTGGCAATTACTATAACTCCCTGACTTTACTACTAAGTGTGGGAATTTTAATGTTGATGAGTGTATTTATTATATCGAAGTTAAAATACAAGTTGGCTGAAGGGGCACCATTGCACAACACCAGATCTAGATGAGCCCAGAGATCATGAATTTTTTATACTTACTAAACACCTGTGTGGGCAGCTGTCATTTGTCAGCTAGGGCTGATTATTCTTCCCAGCCCAGCCCGGATTTCCGTTGTGCTGTATTCATGTGTATGCTGTATATGATGAGTGTGTGGGTGTGAGAGTGTTGGAGTCACGTCAGTGTTATCATAGACTTTAATTCATTATCTGCAAATTTCCATTCAGAGTGAAAAATACAGAATAGCTAATAAACTTCGCATGAAGTGCTGCCGGTCCTACCATGAACAGGAGCGTGAATGATTGACATTCTTTATACTGTCAAGTTCATTGTAGGAACCGTGGTATATCACTGGCATGTGCAAGATTTCTGTCGGCGCTGCCGTGAAGTAGAGTGTATGGAAAATGTAAAGTCCTGGTTCATATACATATGATGACCTGCAGAGCCTTCCACTCCGACCCAGATGGTTGAGCATAGGGTGATGGACACTACTCCCTCCCCAGGTCAATAGAGACCTTGGTCCCCCCCCCCAGAATGCAGACAACTTGGTCGGCAGGGTTGAGAGATACCAGATTGTGGAGAACTCCATCGGGAAACCAGGCCTTGCTACTTCCAGGAACTGGGATACCCAAAAATGGGGTGGGCTCACCACAGAGGGTGGCTAGACCATCAAGTGGGGGGGCATCCCAACCCTGCTGAAGGGTCACCTAAGGCTGTTATGAAGGATGTGGTCTGTTGGCGGTGTCATAATCCTGGACACATCACCGCCCGGTGTTATATGCCCCCTGAGCCTATGAACTGTAGCCTAGGCAGGCCCTGCCCCTACTATGCCTACTCAGTCGTGTGCTGTGTGCTTCAAAGGGGTGATGGTTCTGGGACTGTTGGACTCTGGGAGTCTGGTGACCCCAATCAGCACTACACTGCCCCACCAGTTAATCTCTAACAAGTTTGTGGTTGTCCGCTGCACACACGGAGATGCCAAGAATAAACAATGGAAACAGACTGTGGTAATAAGACCCATGAGGTTTGGGTGGTAAAAGACTTAGTTCATCTGGTCATATTGGGGCAGGATTTTGCTCTGTTCTGGCACTGTACAGAGGGCCTTGGTCAAAAGCCAGGCCCCTCTGAAGGAGACCACATCAGAATCAGAGGTGAAAGAGTTTCCCCTATGTATCCTCGCTGGAGAGCAGGATGAGACGGTAACAGAGGAGCCCAGCTTCCCTAATTTAGAGGTGCCCGAAGTTAACTTTGGGACTGCTCAACTTCGGGACCTAACATTTTTTTAAGCGGGCATTTTAGAGTTTGACTGTATGTAATGGGGTTGTTCAAGAGCCGGGGGCAGCCGAGGGCAGCTTCCCTCATTTTGCAGTCCATGGTGAGTTGTTGTATCGGGTGGCCAAACTGAGGGGAGGAGCGATAGTAGAGCAGTTGTTAGTTCCAGGACCCTACGAAGGGTTTTAGACATGGCCCATTCGCATGTTTTGGGTGGACATCTGGGGGTGGTGAAAACACAGGAGAGAATGCTACAGAGGTTCTATTGGCCAGGGTGTTACCAAAACATGCTATATTACTGCAGGTCCTGCCCCACCTGTCAGATAACTGTTCCTACCTCTTAGTTTCGAAGCCCCTTTGTCCCCTTGCCTTTGATAGCAATCCCCTTCGATGAACCTGGTAGGTCCAGTCGTTAAATCTGCACTCAGCCATCAGAACATCTTAGTGATCATGGACTACGTGACCCAGTACCCAGAAGCAGTTCCCCTGAGGAACTCTTCGACTAAGAGTATCACTCGGGAGCTTGTCCATATCTTCACCAGGACCTGTTTGCCCAAGGAGATTTTGACTGACCAAGGGATTCGGTTTATGAGCAAAGTAATGCGGGAGCTGTGTAGACTCCTCCAGATCACCCAATTACGAACCTCCGTGTACTATCCACTGACCGATGGCCTGGTGGAGCGCTTCAACAAGGCCTTGAAGGCCATACTCAGGAGGGTTGCTGAGAAGGACAGTCCGGACAGGGACTATCTGCTCCCGCTCCTGCTCTTTTGTGTCAGAGAAGTCTCACAGGCCTCCACTGGCTTTTCGCTATTCGAACTCCTGTACGGACGACGTCCACGAGGGCTCCTGTATATCGCCAAGGGAAGCTGAGGTCACACCGCATCGAAGTGTCATTGAGCATGACGCCCAGTTGCAGGAAGCTGCAACAGGTATACCATGTGAATCTGCTCAAACCTTGGTGGGACCGTGAACCATTGGAAAGCCCATCCCAAAGCCAAGGTCGAGAAGGTCGTGATTGCTGAGACGCTAATGCTCGCCCAGAAGCAACAATGTTGAGAACTGCTGCAGCAGAACCGTGACCTGTTTTCGGAATTGCCAGGGCCCACACAAGTCGTGGAACACTACGTGCTAACAAAGCCACATGTAAGGGTAAACTTCAAGCTCTGCAGAATCCATGAAGCATGCTGGGAGATAATCTCAAAGGAGGTGAAGAGAATGCTGGACCTCGGGGTGATAAAGGAATCAAGAAGTGGCTGGTCAAGTACCATTGTCCTCGTATCGAAGCCCAATGGCTTGTCAATAGTGTCAGTTATGTAAGGACTACCGCAGGCTCAATGAGGTGTCAAGTTTTGATGCTTACCTGATGCCCCACGTGGATGAACTCATTGAGCAACTGGGACCCACAAGGTACATTACAACTCCCGAACTGACGAAGGGGTACTGGCAGATCCCCATGTTCCAGAGTGCCACGGAGAAGATGGCCTTCTCGACGCAGGATGGGGGTTTTCAGTACACAAGGAATGCCCTTCGGACTGTAGGGGGCCCCAGCTACCTTCCAGAGGGAGATGGATTGAATCAAATCTTGGCTCCACTTAAGACATATGCCGCAGCCTACTTGCATGACATTGTGATCTTTAGCCCTGACTGGAGATCTCATCTGCCAAAGGTATAGGCGATCCTCGATGCTTTGAGGAAAGCGGGATTCACCATAAATCCAAAGAAGTGTGCCATAGGGAAGGAAGAGGTAAGGTACTTAGGCTACATCATCGGGAGATGCAAAATCAAGCCCCAGTTAACTAAAATAGAGGCAATTCAGAAGTGGTCGCAACTGCTCTCCAAGAAATAAGTGAGGATGTTTCCTGGGATTGTGAGGTATTACCGGCGTTTTATCCTGAACTTCGCCATAAATGCCACACTTTTAACCAATCCCCTGGTGGGCACCAAGTCGACGATGGAAAAATGGACTCCTGACTCAGAGATGGTGTTTCAAGAGCTTAAACGGGCTCTGTGAAAGCATCTGGTACTGGTTACACCCAACTTTAGCAAAGTCCAGACCAATGCCTCAGAGGTCAGGTTGGGAGCTGTGCTGTCACAGGAAATCAATGGGAAAGAGCATCCCATCTTATATCTGAGCCGGAAACTCTCATCTTGCGAGAAGAACTATTCAATATTTCAGAAGGAATGCTTAGCCATAAAGTGGGCATTAGATGCCCTGAAGTACTACCTGCTTGGCCGTAGGTTTAAGTTTTTGTTGGACCATGCCCCTCTGAGATGGTTGAGATAGAAGAAGGGTAAAGCTATGTGCACATGTTGCGGATTGGGGTGCAGAATTTTCTGCACAAAATCCGCATCTCCTGGCAGAAAACGCATGTGCAGATTTGATGCGTTTTTTTATACGGATTTTGTGCATTTTTGTTGCGGATTTTGTGCAGATTTCATGCATTTTTTACCCCTGCGGATTTCTATAATGGAATGGTTCAGAAACGCTGCAGATCCGCACAAAAGAAGTGACATGCTACTTCTTTTGATCCGCAGCGTTTTTCATGTGGAATTTTCAGCACCATTAGCACAGCATTTTTTTTTCTATTGATTTACATTGTACTGTAAATCACTTTGCAGATCTGCAGCGTTTCTGTGTGGAAAAAAACGCTGTGGATCTGCACTAGGGTGACTTGTTGGTTCTCAGCTCTTCAAGATTTTGCTTTCCACATGGAGCATTGGCCGGGGAGGTTACATGGCAATGCGGATTCTCATTCCCAAATTCCCTGTTTAGTGTCTGAAGGTGCCAAAACCCCCAACTTTGGGCAGAGGGGTGTAATATGTGACAAGGTCAGTGGCACAGTGTATGAAGGGAGATATGTGTCACTGCGCATAGTAGCCATAGTGATGTAAAGCCAAAATAGTTTTCCTCCCACACGCTATGTAGTAAGAGGATTAAGTTATGTTATGGGTTGGTTTTAGTGGACCTTCATAGAGCGGGTGGGAAGAGGTCCACCATATCTCCACTTGCAGAGACCTGACAGGACCTGTGTGATGTCAAGGTCATGTGATCATCACATGGGTTAAATACCTAGACATAACAGTCAGGCTGGTGGTGGTGTCTTAGGAGGAGGTGGAACTCTGACGTGGCTGTGGCTCCTGGACGAGCTAAGGACACTGCGTGCGTTATCTGCGGTGAAGCCTGCAGGGAAAGGACACTGATGGACTTTATCTTTGTTTTGTTTTACCATTATGCCAGAAAGGCTTTGTTTATTTTCCTGAACCCTGCTAAGGTTTATGCTGTCTATAATAAACCAGCAGATGAACTACTACCGTTCTGGTCCCTGTGTCTATCTTGTGAAGCAGCTGAGTGAGTCAACCCCTCACAATACACACATACAGACAGCATATGTCAGTGCATATATTGTGAGGCAGTGAGGGGGATTGCATTGCAGTCACATGCGTAGCTGTGGTTGCAGTGCAATATAAAGTAAGTCAGTCTTGGACAAACTATTTGCCTAAGGCAGATTTAATAACACCCCGCATGGGCTTTTATTTTTGGAGTGAACTACAGGATGGTAGTGGGGCGGTTCGCTTTCTCCAGCCGGGTCTTACAAGTGACCCATGGCCACAGATTCAATTTAAAAACCCTGCAGCAAAGGGTTGGGTGGGTCAGTCTTGGTTTACAAACTGCAGAGAAAGTGGCTCTGCAAAGCTTAGCCTGTGTGAGGCTAAACAGAGCCAAGCAAAGCCAAAAGGCCTGGCACCCCTCAGCATGACACAGTGGTGCAGTCGCCCACAGCAACCGGTCTCGGATGCGGACTGTCTTGACACCCCGACTGCATTCCTGAGGATACCATTTGCTTTCCATTTGGGAGTTTCTTTTGACATTAAAGACATTTGCTTTGAACTTTTTCTGTGGTCCCAGCCTATCGGTCGCACTGCACCAACCCCGCTGCACTACATATGGTTGGAGAATGCGGGCAGTGTGAACTGAGGCATACCCCAAAACATGCTGCATGTCAGTGATTAAGCCTGCAATGCTACAGCTAATACAGCTAAAGCCTGCTAACAAGATGGAGGAAATACTCAAGCAGTTGGCCCTCACCCAGCAACGGCAGCAGGAGTAGCAGCAGCTGCAGATTCAACAGCAGCAGCAACGGCAGCAGGAGCAGCATCAATGGCAGCAGGAGCAGCACCAATTGCAGCAGCTGCACATTCACAAGCAGCAGCAGAGAACTAATGAGCTGATCCTACAACAGATTGCAGCCCTACGAGAGACATCAAGGTCAGGTCAACATTGAGGAAGATGAGTCTTGAGGAAAATTTGGAGTCTTTCCTCACAGTGTGAGCGCACAGCGGAGCGGGAGAGCTTGCCGATGTCCCAGTGGGCTGAAGTGGTGGCCCCCTTCCTGATGGGAGATGCCCATAAGGCCTACTTGGACCTCAGTCGGGATGATGCCCTAGACTATGAGAAACTGAGAAGTGAGAACCTTGCCCGACTGGGGGTTAATACATATGTGTGGGCCCAATGGGTGTTTCAGTGGACCTTTGCAGAGTCTCGCCCCGCTAGGTCTCAGGCATAAGACTTGCCACGGCCCAAAAATGGCTTCAGCCTGAGACCTTAACCCCTTATCAGATGGTGGAGAGGGTGGTGGTCGACCAGCCAGTAAGAACTCTGCCAGCCACTATTCAGCATAGGGTGGACCAAGGGGATCCCGGCACCCTAGACCAGGTGGTCAGCCTGATTGAGCGGTCTACGGCCACTCAGGTTTTTTTGTACAGGACTCTGCTCCAGTACGGTTATCACGTTGAGCCCCGCCAGACCAGGAGCCTGGGAAAGGTCCACGACCCTCTGCTGGGGCCAATCAGGACCAGTCCCGTACTGAGGAGGTACCCTGAAGTGAGAGTGACAAGAGACCCGGTTCTCCTAAATTGGCCTCAAGGTCCAGTCGTGCAGCAGCTATTAAATGTTTGCGGTGCTAAGGGCCAGGACATGTGGCTGCCAACTGCTCCCTGACAGCTGAACCTATGGACTGCGGTTATATTCGCCATATGTCAATGTACGCACAGGCCGTTTTAACTGCGTATCCGTTCGACACAGCGGGTGAACTGCGTCTGTGCCAGGTGTGCATCAACGGACACCAGGCCGAAGCCCTCCTGGACTCAGGGAGCCTAGTGACACTTGTGCATGGGTCATTAATCTCGATCTTAGAACCCACTGGTAAAAATGTGGGTGTTGTTTGTATTCATGATGAATTCCGCGAGTACCCGACAGTGGAGGTCTCATTTGTTACACCCTGCGGGGATATTAAACATGTGGTGGTGGCTGTTTTTAAATTTACAAATCCCTTCGGACAATGTTGGCAAAAGGGTTGTGGTATCATTGGACGCCCACAAGGCCTTTGACTGTGTGGAGTGGGGCTATTTGTGGTCAGTGTTGGAACGTTTGGGATTTGGACCTAAATTCATCTCATGGGTGCGGCTGTTGTACTCTTCCCCAGTGGCCAAAATTAGAGTGAATAATGTCCTTTCTGAGACTTTCTCTCTGTCTAGGGGAACTAGACAGGGATGTCCTTTGTCCCCACTGCTATTTGCCCTGGCGGTGGAGCCCCTTGCTGCGAAAATTAGAGGCTCCCGGGAGGTGAAAGGATTTATGTATGGGGTTTCGGAAGAAAAGATTGCGTTATACGCAGATGATATTTTGCTATTCTTGGAGGATTCAGGGGAGACCCTGGCAGGGGCGGAGGCCATTATTGAGGAATTTGGGAGTTACTCTGGTTTGAGAATCAACTGGGAAAAGTCCAATATGATGTTAGTAGATGGGGACTATGAGAATAGTGAAATACGGGACTCTCCTACAAAGCTGAGGTTAGTAGATAAATTTAAATACCTGGGGATCCAGATCGCGTTGCCTCTGACTAGCTTTGAGGAACTAAATTTGGCGCCACTTTTGCGGAAGATACGCACTAAGGTTCAGGCGTGGAAAAAGCTACATTTATCGGTTATTGGTAGAATAAATCTAATAAAGATGATTGTGATGCCGCAACTTCTCTACGTGCTACACAACTCCCCTATGTGGATA
Source organism: Ranitomeya imitator (assembly GCF_032444005.1). NCBI lineage: Eukaryota > Metazoa > Chordata > Amphibia > Anura > Dendrobatidae > Ranitomeya > Ranitomeya imitator. Next base: position 73,269,921 of record NC_091282.1, on the reverse strand, counting down.
TCGCAGAATAGATTTAGGAGGATTAAATCTCTATTTGGCGAGCTGATTTGGGATGGGAAAAGTTCTAGATTTAAACAAGAAATTCTACAAAGACCAAAGACGGAAGGAGGAGTGGCATTGCCCAACCCATGGTTATACTTTTTGGCTGCACAATGTCAACATTTTAGGGGATGGGGTGAGGAATCGGGTTGGGAGCGGACACCCTGCAGTCTGAGGAATTTGATTGGGTCAAGGGTACTGAGTGAGGGCCTGGAGGGTGGGCATTTTCGAGAGAAGGGTACTAAATTCTGCACTATTAGGCTTATCCAAAAGGTTTGGGACAAAGTTAAGGGAATTAGGGGAGTGAGGGCACTTACTAGGTTCTCGCCCTTGTGGAATAATTGTCTCCTACAGGAGTTTAGACAGATGGAGGGATTTCAGGTTTGGAAGGGAGCGGGAATCTCTCGGATGAGCCAGGTTTTGCACCAAGGTAGAATTAAGGATTTCAAGACATTACAGGAGGAATTTCTGCTGCCAAGCTCTGAACTGTATCAGTATAATCGCATCTCTCATGCATATCGGGCACAATGTAGGAGGGGGCCTATAGAGATTCAGGTGGACCTGATGCTAGACTTTATCCTTATGGGGGAAAGCACAAGGGGGGTGATCTCGGGAATATATGAGTTCCTGCTATTTTCCTTTTTAGAGAAACATCCTATCAGAGCCAGGGCGAAGTGGGAGGCCGATTTGGGGGCGATTGACGGCGATCGGTGGGACTCAATATTGGAATACGTGCCCAAGATCTCGATGAGTGAGCCTGGGAGGTTGTCACAATTGTTTGTTATTCATAGGGCCTATAGAACTCCGGATATGCTGTTCAGGGCAGGTTTAAGACCTAATTCTGAGTGCCCTAGGTGCTCGCAATCCGAGGCGGGTATCTTCCATATGATGTGGCAGTGCCCTAGGCTGGCCTCGTTTTGGATTGTAGTGATAAACACAGTGGGACTAACATACAATTGTTCGGTACCACGGGACCCTCTGGTATGCATATTAGGTTACGTGGAGGAAATTGTAACTGATAACTTGTATAAAACAGTTATTGCTAGATTGCTGTTTATTGCACGAAAGTTGATCGCTAAGTTCTGGATTAGGGTTGAGCCACCAACGAGAAGAGATTTCATGATGCAAGTAGACCATATTGTTGCATTGGAGAGGAGCATCTATTCTAAAAGAAACAAGATGGACCTTTTCAACAGGTTATGGAATCCCTGGATCGAGTCGACGTGATCTGGAGACCTTGCTCGTGCTTTTGGAACATATATCCCCGTGGGAGCAGTATTGATACGACGCCTTCTTGTTCCTGGTTAATAATGGACATTCGGGTAGATCGGAGTGGTTCTTGTTAGGTCTCCAGGGGTGGGGGTGAGGGGGGGGAGGGAGGTTGGTTTGGGGCTGAAAGTTTATTGAAAATGCAAAACATAGATGTGTACTGTTTGCAGTAATGTAATCTGCATATATTTTTCTCACTGTTTAATAAAAACATTTGATTAAAAAAAAAAAACATGTGGTGGTGGTAATGAAGACCCTTCCTTACTGGGCTGTCCTGGGAAGGGCTTTGCCCCTCTTCTGGTGTCTGTGGAACAATAAAACTAACCCTCCCAGGGTACATGTCATACCGGGCACGGAACCCGAAGATCCCGAGTCAGGGATACCTGCTGTAGGGGTCACCAACCTAGGGACAGAGTGTAACCCAGATAGGTTTCCCCTAGAGGAGATGTTAGGAGAGGTCGAGGAAACCCCAACAATCCCCAAGCTGGAAGTGCCCCGGGGAACCTTTGGGACCGCCCAGTTACAGGATCCCACACTGACCTGTGCACGGGGAAGAGTAATCGAGGTAAACGAAGTGGTTCAGAAATCGGGTGTGGAGTCGCTGTTCCCACGCATGACAATCAACCAGGAATTACTCTACAGGGTTGATAAAATCCGGGATGAGGTGGTAGAACAACTGGTAGTGCCCCAATCTTACAGTAGGGTGGTGCTCAAAACGGCTCACACCCACATGATGGGAAGGTACCTGGGGGCCAAAAAGATGCAGGAGCACATACTGCAGCATTTTTTTGGCCTGGGGTCTATGCTGAGGTACAGAGGTATTACGAAACGTGTCCTGAGTGCCAACTAACCTTACCCACCGCAAACTACTGGAGTCCGCTGGTACCTCTGCCCATTATAGAGGTACCTTTTAAGTGGATTGCGATGGATCTGGTAGGGCCGATAGTAAAATCCGCCCGGGGCCACCAACACATATTAGTGGTCGTAGACTACACCACCCGGTACCCGGAGGCCATTCCGCTTCGGCACACCTCAGCTAACCTTATCACCCCGGAGCTGTTTGCCATGTTCTGTCACCTTAGGCTACTGAAGGAGATCCTTACTGATCATGGGACTCCATTTATGTCCAATGTGAGAAAGGAACTGCGCAAGCTCTTCAAGATAAAGCAGTTGCGCACGTCAGTGTACCCCCCACCAGACCGACGGATTAGTTGAACGCTTCAACAAAACCCTCAAGTCCATGCTGAAGAAGGTAGTTTCCAAAGATGGAAGGGGTTGGAACATGTTGTTGTCCTACTAACCGTTCACCATTCGCAAGGTACCGTAAACTTCCACTGGATTTACACCCTTTCAGCTACTGTATGGCAGACATCCTATGGGTCTGCTGGATGTGGCCAAAGAGACAAGGGAGCAGGAACCTACGCCACATAAAAGTGTAATGGAGCACATGGCCAATATGCAGGACCGGATCACAGTGGTCATGCCTATCGTAAAGGAGCATTTGGTGGATGCTCAGGCGGCGCACTCCTTTAAAGCAGGAGATAAGGTTTTAGTCTTGGTACCCACTGCCGAAACTAACTTATGGCCAAGTGGCAAGGGCCATACGCAGTTCGGGAAAAGTTTGGGGAGGTGAACTACCGAGTATACCAGCCCAGGAAGAGAAAACAATAATAATAATAATCTTTATTTCTATATAGCGCTAACATATTCCGCAGCGCTTTACAGTTTTCACACATTACCCCAAACAGTTGTACCACATTAATCTTTTAAAGGCGTGGAAGGACCGGGAGTGTATGCTCATTGATGCAACTCCAGAAGTGTCATCTGGGGACCCTCCGACAACAGCCCAGACGGAGACTGAGAGAGAGTGTAGGGAGGAGAGCCAAGCTAACTGTCTCTCCTGTGTGTCTGGGCCGGAGCCGTTGGGGCTGTCACCAGTGTTTCAGGAGGGAGAGATTGTGGACTGGAGCAGTTCAGGGCACCAGACTGATGGGGCGGGTCCGACATAAATAGCAGTTTGAGCGGGTAGACGGGACACTTGGAGGGGAACGAGCTTGTGAGTAGTGAGACGGTTGTCTCCCTCTCCACAGACCCACGCCCGCTGGTTGCGCCTAGACCCCCAGCTAGCCAGACTGCCGACACATCCTACCCCCAGCCCAGAGAGACTTCCGCACCGGTAGTGACCAGGATAGAGTTCACCACCGCGGAGGCACCGCTTAGTCCCATCCTTGTGGTGGAGAAGAAGTGCATGGCCATTAAGTGAGCCTTGGAGTCCCTACACTATTATTTGCTCGGTCAACCATTTTGCTTGGTGACAGATCATTCACCCTTGGTCTGGATGAGAAATGACAAGGAGAGGAATGTTGAGGTCACCAGATGGTTCCTCTCTCTCTGCAAAATTTTAATTTCACCGTGGAATATTGAGCAGGGAAGTCGCAGGGAAATGCAGATGCCCTGTCACGGGCCCCCTATATGGTGACAAATGTTCATCCCCACAAGTTTGAACGGAGGGGGGATATGAGAGGCAGAGAGGGAGATCATATGTGAGGGGCGGTATATATCCCCCAGGATGCGCATAGAAGCGTATTGAGACCGCTGGAGTGTATTGCAGTCACAGAACTTTTTCTGTGGTCCCTGCCTATCTGTCGCACTGCACCAACCCCGCGACACTACAATATATATTGTAACAATGTCGCTGACAAAGTGCTGGAGGGGAGATACTTTTAATTGAGGCTATTAGCTTCAGTGATTTGAAACCCAGAAGTTTCCTAGAGCACACTATGTATTGAGAGGGGTTAATAGCCCATTTTAAGTGATAGGTTTTTTGGACAACTACAGTGGGGCAAAAAAGTATTTAGTCAGTCAGCAATAGTGCAAGTTCCACCACTTAAAAAGATGAGAGGCGTCTGTAATTTACATCATAGGTAGACCTCAACTATGGGAGACAAACTGAGAAAAAAAAAATCCTGAAAATCACATTGTCTGGTTTTTTATCATTTTTTTTGCATATTATGGTGGAAAATAAGCATTTGGTCAGAAACAAACAATCAAAATTTCTGGCTCTCACAGACCTGTAACTTCTTCTTTAAGAGTCTCCTCTTTCCTCCACTCATTGCCTGTAGTAATGGCACCTGTTTAAACTTGTTATCAGTATAAAAAGACACCTGTGCACACCCTCAAACAGTCTGACTCCAAACTCCACTATGGTGAAGACCAAAGAGCTGTCAAAGGACACCAGAAACAAAATTGTAGCCCTGCACCAGGCTGGGAAGACTGAATCTGCAATAGCCAACCAGCTTGGAGTGAAGAAATCAACAGTGGGAGCAATAATTAGAAAATGGAAGACATACAAGACCACTGATAATCTCCCTCAATCTGGGGCTCCACGCAAAATCCCACCCCGTGGGGTCAGAATGATCACAAGAACGGTGAGCAAAAATCCCAGAACCACGCGGGGGGACCTAGTGAATGAACTGCAGAGAGCTGGGACCAATGTAACAAGGCCTACCATAAGTAACACACTACGCCACCATGGACTCAGATCCTGCAGTGCCAGACGTGTCCCACTGCTTAAGCCAGTACATGTCCGGGCCCGTCTGAAGTTTGCTAGAGAGCATTTGGATGATCCAGAGGAGTTTTGGGAGAATGTCCTATGGTCTGATGAAACCAAACTGGAACTGTTTGGTAGAAACACAACTTGTCGTGTTTGGAGGAAAAAGAATACTGAGTTGCATCCATCAAACACCATACCTACTGTAAAGCATGGTGGTGGAAACATCATGCTTTGGGGCTGTTTCTCTGCAAAGGGGCCAGGACGACTGATCCGGGTACATGAAAGAATGAATGGGGCCATGTATCGTGAGATTTTGAGTGCAAACCTCCTTCCATCAGCAAGGGCATTGAAGATGAAACGTGGCTGGGTCTTTCAACATGACAATGATCCAAAGCACACCGCCAGGGCAACGAAGGAGTGGCTTCGTAAGAAGCATTTCAAGGTCCTGGAGTGCCTAGCCAGTCTCCAGATCTCAACCTTATAGAAAACCTTTGGAGGGAGTTGAAAGTCCGTGTTGCCAAGCGAAAAGCCAAAAACATCACTGCTCTAGAGGAGATCTGCATGGAGGAATGGGCCAACATACCAACAACAGTGTGTGGCAACCTTGTGAAGACTTACAGAAAACGTTTGACCTCTGTCATTGCCAACAAAGGATATATTACAAAGTATTGAGATGAAATTTTGTTTCTGACCAAATACTTATTTTCCACCATAATATGCAAATAAAATGTTAAAAAAACAGACAATGTGATTTTCTGGATTTTTTTTTCTCAGTTTGTCTCCCATAGTTGAGGTCTACCTATGATGTAAATTACAGACGCCTCTCATCTTTTTAAGTGGTGGAACTTGCACTATTGCTGACTGACTAAATACTTTTTTGCCCCACTGTATAGAGCGGGTGGGAGGTTGTCCACCTTATCTCCACCCCAGGGTGTGGTCTGGGGTTTAAAAAGTCAGCCTTCTGAGGCATTCAGTTGTAATGATGGTGGAAGCTCATGGATTGCTTCCAGATCCTCAAGGGTTGAATATGTTTATGTACTTGTATGTGATACAGGTAGAATATCCCTCATGGGCTGCAGTTAGCTAGGAAAGGGTTAACTGTAGTGACCAAGCCAGATGGGAGGGGGGAAACTGAGTGTTAGAGGCAGAGGCAGGAAGTGATAGTTCAGTTAATGCAAGGCAGGAGTGCATATGCAGCAGGCATAGTAGGCTGCTAAGGGAAAACGTGAGCTCAATTTTCGGGACAGCAGATTTCCATAAATACCTTTTGCGTGATTCCATCTAATGGCCATGGGCAACTTCGAGATGGACGTGGGGGGCCAGGGGCACACTCAGCTTGCGAAGCTAGATAGAAAGATGGATTTAGACTACATGTGGTGGAAGGTACTGCAATCCAGAAATGCTGCTAGAGATTAGGAAAATCCCCAAGGGCTAGAAAAGCCAGAAAAGGGGATATGACACCTATCACGAGAACCAGGGCTAAAGTTGTATCAGGTACCTGTGGGAAAGATGACAACAAGTTGGACCTTATCCTTTAAACCTGTTTGTAAATATTATGCAAACTGCCATTCTCTCAGTAAAAGTTTGTTTTTTGTGACCCTCGTGTCTCCTGGACTGTTTGCTGCCCTGTTTCCAGAAGAGGGATTCCTGGACTCAGAACAGGCCTGCTGGCCACAAGTAAGTGGAGAGCAACACATAAACAGCAGCACACCAGGACTGAGACTCCCTTGTCAGTAGGATGCTACAGCGAGTAGGGACCAAAGATCACCCACGACAACCTCGCATGGGCATCTTACACAGTGTCCAGTGGGTCTGGAGCAAGCAGCTCCAGAGAAGTGGTTTTTGGTGTTATTCTGTTCTGATCCCGATTGTTATATCCTGAGCAGTTGTATTTTCACTTCGCAATGGTTTATGCCTAATGTATAATAAACACATGGAAGATTAGACTGACCCACCGGAACACCGGTGAATTCTCCGGTGGGCCCCGAGGTTTTGGCGGGCCCCCGATCAGGACATAGAGGGGCCCTGCTTGTGTAAACTGAATGTGCATCCTCAGGCGCGGGGCAGGATGTATGTATGGGGGAGCGAGAATGGATATATTGGGGGCCAGGATGGATATATGGGAGGGTTAGGACGGATACGTGAGGGTTAGGATGGATATTTGGGGGGCAGGACAAGGGACCATGATGGATATATGGGGGAACCAGGATGGATATATGAGGGAGCCAGGATGGATATGTGGGAGGGCCAGAACAAGGGAAATATGAGGGCCTGGATAGATATATAAGGGGAGGCGAGGCTGGCAAGGGACATATGAGGGTCAGGATGGATATATGGGGGGGGGGGGCTCAGGACAAGAGACACATGGGGAGCAAGGATGGATATATGGGGAGCAGGATGCACATATGGGGGCCAGGATGGATATATGGGGCAGGATGCACATTTGGGGGGCAGGATAAGGGATATATGGGGGGCAGGATAAGGGATTTATGGTGCCAGGATGCACATATGTGAGACAGGCTGGACAAGGTACATAGGGGGCCAGGCTGGGGCATATTATTAAATAAAGGGAACCAGGCTAGATGAGATTATTAAATAAAGGGGGCCAGAATGAGGAACATGCTATATTAGTTTATGGTGACAAGTGAGGAACATAATTTCCTTAGGGTCCAATTAGGGAAATTATTACTACTGTAATATAATTTACTTTTTAGGAAATTATTTTCCATGAATGATAACAAAAGGGGGGTGCTGTTACTGTGCACTGCTTTTTTCATTCATCTGAAGTAGTGTAGAAGTCGGGATAAAAGTAGAGAATGTGCTCTGGAACCAATCAGCTATTGATGACTGAGTTGTTTTCTTCCGGACTCCTGGTTGGAAGAAATGATGGTGGTCTGTGCCAGATAAAGAAGAAAAGCAAATATGAAGGACTTCAACTCCAGACGTCACTGGTGAGTAAGTGTGTTACATGTACACACACACTGTACGCTGCATACTATATACAGAGTTCCTGTGTACAATTTCACTGGTGATCCTTGTATTACTTGTACACTATGCTCTATAGACAGAGCTCCTCTGTATAATGTCACTGGTGATCACTGTATTACTGTACACTATAATCTATATACAGAGCTCCTGTGTATAATGTCACTGGTGATCATCGTATTACCTATACACTATATACAGTGCTCCTGTGTATAATGTCACTAGTGACCACTGTATTACCTGTACACTTAACTTGCACTATACACTGTATAGTATATACTGAGTTCTCGTGTATAATGTCACTGGTGGTATTAACAGTGTTGTTAGTATTGTGGTTTGTATTCATGATCAGTATTGTAGTATTTGGTCACTATGTGGTGGTCATTTGTGGTCTGGAAATGGTGTGGCTGTATTTGTCCCTTGTATGTGCTATTATTCAGTCATTGTGTGGTGGAATAGGTAGTCCAGTCATGGTGTGCCAGTTTTTCTCCTTGTATGTGGTATTATTCGGCCACTATGTGGTGGTAATATGTGGTCTGGTCATGGTGTGTTGGTATTTTTCCCTTGTGTGTGGGATTATTCAGTCACTATGTGGTCTTGTCATGGTGTGGCAGTATTTGTTCCTTGTATATTGTATTATTCGGCCACTATGTGGTCTGTTCATGGTGTGTGGGTATTTCTTCCCTATATGTGGTAGTATTGGTCTTTTTTATAGTGGATTGTGTTGTGTATGGTGCTCATTTGGTCTCTTTGATATTAATTAGGAGAGGATTCTTTATTGCCATTAGAGATGCACTTACAGGTGTTTTCCTGTGAAAAAAAGGATCTCCACAGCATAGTTGATAACGTATTGATTGGTGGGGGTCTGACTGCTTGGACCCAATTGGTAAAATGTGGAGTTTTTATCCCCATGACTGGTGTGGCAAGTGCAATTTGACCACTGATCCATTCACTCCCTCAGTCACTGTGAGCACTGCACTTGTTTTTTTTTCTGGAAACAACAAGGAGAATAAATTGAGCTGCAGTCAGACATCCCATCTTTTAAAATGCGGATAAGTGTCCTTAGGGATAAAACTTCCTCATTCTTCCGATCGGTGCAGTTTCTAATGGTCAGATTTAAGTGATCACCTATCCTGTGGAGCCCATGAATCGGTGATAACTTATTTTAACCAAAGATCCCATTTAATGTAAACTACCGTAATTGTACATCCCAGTTATGGTGCCGCACAATAGATGTGCAGGAGCCGCCTGTGTTTTACAGTCGGCGCTCCACTATAATGGGGATAACGGCTAAAAGGTATTTGCATATAGCTGTAGGATGGGCCCCTAGCGTCAATTCCTCCTGTGGCCCCAGACACCCCAGTCTGACCATGCCTGTGTCTACCTCCGTGTGCAGCCAAGTGAGCCAATATATATATATATATATATATATATATATATATATATATACATATATATATATACAGTGGGGCAAAAAAGTATTTAGTCAGTCAGCAATAGTGCAAGTTCCACCACTTAAAAAGATGAGAGGCGTCTGTAATTTACATCATAGGTAGACCTCAACTATGGGAGACAAACTGAGAAAAAAAAATCCAGAAATTCACATTGTCTGTTTTTTTATCATTTTTTTTGCATATTATGGTGGAAAATAAGTATTTGGTCAGAAACAAACAATCAAGATTTCTGGCTCTCACAGACCTGTAACTTCTTCTTTAAGAGTCTCCTCTTTCCTCCACTCATTACCTGTAGTAATGGCACCTGTTTAAACTTGTTATCTGTATAAAAAGACACCTGTGCACACCCTCAAACAGTCTGACTCCAAACTCCACTATGGTGAAGACCAAAGAGCTGTCAAAGGACACCAGAAACAAAATTCTAGCCCTGCACCAGGCTGGGAAGACTGAATCTGCAATAGCCAACCAGCTTGGAGTGAAGAAATCAACAGTGGGAGCAATAATTAGAAAATGGAAGACATACAAGACCACTGATAATCTCCCTCGATCTGGGGCTCCACGCAAAATCCCACCCCGTGGGGTCAGAATGATCACAAGAACGGTGAGCAAAAATCCCAGAACCACGCGGGGGGACCTAGTGAATGAACTGCAGAGAGCTGGGACCAATGTAACAAGGCCTACCATAAGTAACACACTACGCCACCATGGACTCAGATCCTGCAGTGCCAGACATGTCCCACTGCTTAAGCCAGTACATGTTCGGGCCCGTCTAAAGTTTGCTAGAGAGCATTTGGATGATCCAGAGGAGTTTTGGGAGAATGTCCTATGGTCTGATGAAACCAAACTGGAACTGTTTGGTAGAAACACAACTTGTCGTGTTTGGAGGAAAAAGAATACTGAGTTGCATCCATCAAACACCATACCTACTGTAAAGCATGGTGGTGGAAACATCATGCTTTGGGGCTGTTTCTCTGCAAAGGGGCCAGGACGACTGATCCGGGTACATGAAAGAATGAATGGGGCCATGTATTGTGAGATTTTGAGTGCAAACCTCCTTCCATCAGCAAGGGCATTGAAGATGAAACGTGGCTGGGTCTTTCAACATGACAATGATCCAAAGCACACCGCCAGGGCAACGAAGGAGTGGCTTCGTAAGAAGCATTTCAAGGTCCTGGAGTGGCCTAGCCAGTCTCCAGATCTCAACCCTTTAGAAAACCTTTGGAGGGAGTTGAAAGTCCGTGTTGCCAAGCGAAAAGCCAAAAACATCACTGCTCTAGAGGAGATCTGCATGGAGGAATGGGCCAACATACCAACAACAGTGTGTGGCAACCTTGTGAAGACTTACAGAAAACGTTTGACCTCTGTCATTGCCAACAAAGGATATATTACAAAGTATTGAGATGAAATTTTGTTTCTGACCAAATACTTATTTTCCACCATAATATGCAAATAAAATGTTAAAAAAACAGACAATGTGATTTTCTGGATTTTTTTTTCTCAGTTTGTCTCCCATAGTTGAGGTCTACCTATGATGTAAATTACAGACACCTCTCATCTTTTTAAGTGGTGGAACTTGCACTATTGCTGACTGACTAAATACTTTTTTGCCCCACTGTATGTATTGTGAGACAGTGACCGGCTTTATTGTGAATTACCGGTATGTGTCGCAGAGGCGGAGGTCCTCTGCGCTGTAAGCCTGGAATGTTTCTCTGGGACCTGTAGTTCCACAAGCCTTGTTTAGTTTATGAGGGCTGGGTTTGCAGGTTAGGAGACTGTTGTTTGGTCACATGGTCTCTGTGTTGAAAGGGCCTGGAAGAGGACAGGTTTCCTGGAAAGCACATGGAGGAGGACATGTGCCTGTGTGACTAAGAATTCCAGGTGACCATGAAGACCAAATACCCAGAGAAAAGGGTATGGTTCCATTCTTTGTTGTGGGTACGGTGGAGAATCTTAGCGATATACGGACTCTGCTGGAGTATCGTGTGGCATATCTAAGATAGAGCAGTTAAGGCTTGAAAGGCTGCGCCTTACAGCAGAGGTGTCAAACTGCATTCGTCCGGGGACGTAAACAGGTCATGTTTTCAGGATTTCCTTGTGTTGCACAGGTGACAATTTAATCACCTGCACAGAATGATTCCAGCACCTTGTGCAATACAAGGAAATCCTGAAAACATGACCTGTTTGCGGCCCTCGAGGAATGCAGTTTGACACCTCTGCCTTACAGGACTGCTTTGCCAAATTGGTGTAAGATGGCGGCCGCCTTCAACTGAAGCTACAGGGAAAAGAAGGAGCCCTCTAAATGATAGAGAGGCCTTGGTAGTTCAGCAAGACAAGGATGCCGATAATCTGAAAATGGCAGATCTGCTATCAGTACAAAGCTGAGGAACCTGGACAGTAGCCCCTGTAGTGTACTAGATAGGTCACACTCAGACCAGACAGTAGGCTCGACTGTGAGTGAGTCTCACTGCCATAGAAACCATTGGAGGCAGTCATGGAGAAAGAGGTCGGGAAAAAGGGCGTACATGAGAGGTGTGACTAAAAAGGGTCTGGTGACACGGACAGACTGTGACTCAAAGGCTGAAGCCCAAGGCCAGACAGTAGTTATGGGTGCAAGGGAATTGTGCCTACATATTGACCGCTGGAGTCGGTGGAGGCCTAACAAACTTATGACTTTAAAACCTGAGGCGACAAAGTCTGAGAGTGCATTGTTCACAGATAGAAATATAGTGGCAGTGATGGAATATGTTTCAGGAGCTGACGCTCAAAAACGACTGAGAAGGCCCTCTCGACTGGTAGGAAAAGGTAACATGGGTGCCCTGTCTCAGGGCCCCTGGTTTATGACAGGTGTTCGACCCCACAAAATTGAACAGGGGAGGAATATGCGAGACAGTGACCGGCGTTATTGTGAATGGCCGGTATGTGTCACAGAGGCGGAGATTCTCTGCGCTGTAAGCCTGGAATGTTTCTCTGAGACCTGTAGTTCCACAAGCCTTGCTTAGTTTATGAGGGCTGGGCTTGCAGATTAGCCAGAGAGTTCGGCGTGTCTGGCTAACCACCTACCTGCCATCAATGGGTGTGTCTCATGGGATATAATGAGACTGTTGTTTGGTCACATGGTCTCTGTGTTGGAAGGTCCTGGAAGAGTACAGGTTTCCTGGAAAGCACATGGAGGAGGACATGTGCCTGCAGAGTCCGTGACGGCTACCTGAGTTGGGGAACGCTACCGTCCTTTTGAGGGTCTGGAACTGACAGGTTGGAGCTTGACCTCACTCCTAATGTCATTGTTTAATAGTGTCTTAACTCGTACCGAATTTATTGTTTGTACATGTCCCCGCTTAATTGTAAAGTGCTTTGGCGCTATATAAATAAAAATTATTATTATTATTATTGTCAAGCAAGTAATAGAACGGGTTAGTGGTCCCAGGAAGGCAGCTTCCCTGGAAGTCAGTGTGTGGCGCTGAGCTCCTGGAAGGTAACATTGGACAAGGGGGTTGTAAGAAAGGCAGACAGGTGTAGCTGTTATTGGAACAGACAGGTGGTCATAACATGTTTCACTGATGTAATGAAATGGACTGTACTTTAGGCGGTTTATGCTGTGTCTAAATAAACCGCATGGACTGTTTAAGTGGAAAATCGTTCCTGTGTGCCTTAATCCCGCTGCCAAGGGAGTCTTCCCCAACACATTCAGTGAGCGGTATCTCAAAAAAAAAAATATATATATATATTTATATATATATATATATATATATATATATATTAGTATATATTGTATATATGCCCGATTTTAAATCTGACGAAGGATTTCATTCTGTTATTAGGAACCGGCATACCATTAAAGGTATTCAGCCCCTTCTATCAATTCTGCAATTTCACTTGTTGCACTTAAAGCTCTTTATGTGTTGCATTGGCCTCTCTTCTGTTTTTGCACCCTGCACTTAAATCAGTTCTATTGGAGAGTGAGCTCTCCCTACATGTTTATTCTGATTATTCTTTTTGGCAATTTTTATTTTTGACTTTCCTAGATATATATTTTTTGATGATGTGTATTGTCTCTTGGTTCCATAGTATGTATGTAAATGCACAGTAACTATACTGGCAGCTTCTAACACTTAGGCTGGGTTCACATTGCGTTATGGCAGTCCGTTAACGCTGCCATTAACCCCTATTATCGTGCGCATCGCCAACGCATGCCATAATGGGCATGCGCTAGCGATGTGCCGTCATTCTGTGATGGAACCTCGGACGTGGGCTGCAGCGTTTCCAGGTCCATCACCGCTTGCGCAGATAGAGCATCTGCGCTAGCGTGCTCGCATAACGCGATCTTTTTCGGCACTTGCGTTAACGCAGTCCGTTTAATGCATGCGTTGAATGGACTGCAGTAAAGCAATGTGAACCCAGCCTAAGTGATGAGTGAGCGTGCTTGGAAGAGGTGTTATCTGAGCATGCTCGTGTGCTAGCCAAGTGTCTTTGGTGTGTTCGAATACTATGTTCGAGTCCGCGCGGCTTCATATCTTGTGACTGTTCGACAGCTGAAACATGCAGGGATTTGCCTGTTTGTTTTGCTTTCCCTTCTTTAAAAGTCATAACCTTTTTCGTATTATTATTTCTCGTTTTATGTAGGACGAGTTGCAGTTTTGAATAACCCAATTCACTTTAGTCTGGAGGAGGTGACATGCAATGTGGTGAACAATGGGAAAACAATTCCAAGTATGGTGAAATTAAAATTCCAATTTTTGGATTTAGTTTTTTTCGATGTTCGTTGTGCTTTAAAGGGAACTTGTCGCCAGAAATAATGCTTTTTACCTGCGGATATGGGGTTAATCTGCAGGTTAACAGGGTTATTATACTGCCCGGCGCATGTAGTCAGGAGAATGCAGCGGGGAGAAAATGATCTTTATTCTCCCTGCCAGCAGTCTATGTTAAGTCATGGAGGCGGGACACCGCGGGTTCAGTCACAGGGGCGGCACCGGATCAGTCACGCTCTGACTATGCAGAGTGCCCACTGTACCTGCGCCCCCGATCTTGAGTTACAGCTGAGCCCCAATGCACAGGAGTGTCAGTCAGAGCTGGGGGCGCAGGTACAGGGCCGGAGGTGCAGGTACAGGTACAGGGCCAGGGGCGCAGGTACAGGTACAGCGCCGGGGGCACAGGCACAGGTACAGCATGGGGGGCACAGGTACAGGGCCGGGGGCACAGGTACAGGTACAAGGCCGGGGGTGCAGGTACAGGAACGGGGGCGCAGGTACAGGGCCGGGGATGCAGGTGCAGGTACAGGGCCGGGGGTGCAGGTACAGGGCCGGGGCACAGGTACAGGTACAGGGCTGGGGACGTAGGTGCAGGTACAGGGTCGGGGGCGCAGGTACATGGCCGGGGACGCAGGTACAGGGCCGGGGACGCAGGTGCAGGTACAGGGCCGGGGGTGCAGGTACAGGGCCGGGGGTGCAGGTGCAGGTACAGGGCCGGGGGTGCAGGTACAGGGCCGGGGGTGCAGGTACAGGGCCGGGGATGCAGGTGCAGGTACAGGGCCGGGGGCGCAGGTACAGGGCCGGGGGTGCAGGTACAGGGCCGGGGCACAGGTACAGGTACAGGGCTGGGGACGCAGGTGCAGGTACAGGGTCGGGGGCGCAGGTACATGGCCGGGGACGCAGGTACAGGTACAGGGCCGGGGACGCAGGTGCAGGTACAGGGCCGGGGGTGCAGGTACAGGGCCGGGGGTGCAGGTACAGGGCCGGGGGTGCAGGTACAGGGCCGGGGGTGCAGGTACAGGGCCGGGGATGCAGGTGCAGGTACAGGGCCGGGGGCGCAGGTACAGGGCCGGGGTGCAGGTACAGGGCCGGGGGCGCAGGTACAGGGCCGGGGACGCAGGTACAGGTACAGGTCCAGGGGTGCAGGTACAGGTAGAGGACCGGGGGTGCAGGTACAGGTACAGGGCCGGGGGCGAAGGTACAGGGCCAGGGGCGCAGGTACAGCGTCCGCTCTGTATACTCACAGCCATGACTGAACCGGCAGCATGGGAGGGGAGTATAAGCTTTTTTAATTTTATCGGGGCCAAACATTTAGATGAAGAAGGGTTGTCCTAGTAATGGACAACCTTTTAATGATAAAAGACCCGTATTTAGCAGAGTGTAATTTCATAAATATATAGATATATGTAGAAAATCAATAGATGAGCCTGGATACAATGAGGGTCCTGTGCTCCCCCAGTCTTGGACGTGTTCCTGCAGCCTAGTACATGGCGTATTGGGGTCCTGCTGGCCGCAGCTCTCCGGCACTGCCCCCTCCCGCTACCTCCTACTCTTTCTCGCTCAGATATTCTGATCTGTTCCATAAGAGGTTCCGGCGGCGTTCAGACTGAGCACTCGCTGTACCAACTGTTTTCCCCGAGCCTCTTACCTGTTGCCATGGAAACCATCGCAGCCGTTACAAATTACAAGATGACATGTGGAGAAAAGAAGAGGAAGGAAGTGGATGAATGGATGGGGACAAGGTGGGATGGAAGCGCGGCGGGCGTAGGAAGAAGGGCCATGTCTGCTAAGCAGAGGGTGATTACGTAAATTGGATGGATACAACAAGCATGTCTGATGTTACAGAAGCTGCAAAGTAATAGGAAAGATCTACAATGTTCAGACTCGGATACTCGGACAATTTAGCATCCACATCACAGTCATAATGTCCGGAGAGAACCAGCTACATTCACATATACATGTTTCCGGGTCTGAAGTCAGACAGGCCCCCGGTCTCCCCTGAAAGCCATATATGAGGCTGCAGCAGCATAGTGGACGCTCAATACTGCAGCATGTCCATTTCTCTTTCGGAGACTCAAGTGCCCTCAAGAGAAATATCACCCACAGAACGTAATGAAGGCGGTGAATCCAAACAGTTCTATCAACACATGCGGATTCACCTGTGTTCAATAGGTGGCAGCACTTTGGATGCCGCGAACATATGCAGTGGGCAGTATTATGGTAGTTATAGTCTTGTATATAGGGGCAGTATTATAGTAGTTATATTCTTGTACATAGGGGCAGTATTATGGTAGTTATATTCTTGTACATAGGGGGCAGTATTATAGTAGTTATATTCTTGTACATAGGGGCAGTATTATGGTAGTTATATTCTTGTACATAGGGGGCAGTATTATAGTAGTTATATTCTTGTACATAGGAGCAGTATTATGGTAGTTATATTCTTGTACATAGGAGGCAGTATTATAGTAGTTATATTCTTGTACATAGGAGCAGTATTATGGTAGTTATATTCTTGTACATAGGGGGCAGTATTATAGTAGTTATATTCTTGTACATAGGAGGCAGTATTATAGTAGTTATATTCTTGTATATAGGGGCAGTATTATAGTAGTTATATTCTTGTACATAGGGGCAGTATTATAGTAGTTATATTCTTGTATATAGGAGCAGTATTATAGTAGTTATATTCTTGTATATAGGAGCAGTATTATAGTAGTTATATTCTTGTATATAGGAGCAGTATTATAGTAGTTATATTCTTGTATATAGGAGCAGTATTATAGTAGTTATATTCTTGTATATAGGAGCAGTATTATAGTAGTTATATTCTTGTACATAGGGGCAGTATTATAGTAGTTATATTCTTGTATATAGGAGCAGTATTATAGTAGTTATATTCTTGTACATAGGAGCAGTATTATAGTAGTTATATTCTTGTACATAGGAGCAGTATTATAGTAGTTATATTCTTGTACATACAGAGCAGTATTATAGTAGTTATATTCTTGTATATAGAAGAAATATCATAGTAGTTATATTCTTGTACATAGGAGCAGTATTATAGTAGTTATATTCTTGTACATAGGAGCAGTATTATAGTAGTTATATTCTTGTACATGCGGCAGTATTATAGTAGTTATATTCTTGTATATAGGAGCAGTATTATAGTAGTTATATTTTTGTATATAGAAGAAATATCATAGTAGTTATATTCTTGTACATAGGAGCAGTATTATAGTAGTTATATTCTTGTACATAGGGGCAGTATTATAGTAGTTATATTCTTGTACATAGGGGCAGTATTATAGTAGTTATATTCTTGTATATAGGAGCAGTATTATAGTAGTTATATTCTTGTATATAGAAGAAATATCATAGTAGTTATATTCTTGTACATAGGAGCAGTATTATAGTAGTTATATTCTTGTATATAGGAGAAATATCATAGTCGTTATATTCTTGTACATAGGAGCAGTATTATAGTAGTTATATTCTTGTACATAGAGGCAGTATTATAGTAATTATATTCTTGTACATAGAGGCAGTATTATAGTAGTTATATTCTTGTACATAGGAGCAGTATTATAGTAGTTATATTGTACATAGGGTCAGTATTATAGTAGTTATATTCTTGTACATAGGAGCAGTATTATAGTAGTTATATTCTTGTACATAGGGGGCAGTATTATAGTAGTTATATTCTTGTACATAGCAGTATTATAGTAGTTATATTCTTGTACATAGGGGGCAGTATTATAGTAGTTATATTCTTGTACATAGGGTCAGTATTATAGTAGTTATATTGTACATAGGGTCAGTATTATAGTAGTTATATTCTTGTATATAGGAGCAGTATTATAGTAGTTATATTCTTGTACATAGGAGCAGTATTATAGTAGTTTTATTCTTGCACATAGGAGCAGTATTATAGTAGTTAGATTCTTGTGCATAGCAGTATTATAGTAGTTATATTGTACATAGGGTCAGTATTATAGTAGTTATATTCTTATACATAGGGGCAATATTATAGTGGTTATATTCTTGTACATAGGGGCAGTACTATAGTAGTTATATTCTTGTACATAGGGGCAGTATTATAGTAGTTATATTCTTGTACATAGGAGCAATATTATACAAAAGAAAATGAGAAAAAAGATCCACATGGCCGTACGAATAAAAATGTACACATTTTTATTTCACGTGATTAAGAAAGATTGTCCAGATAGTTAAAAAACATGCTCATTCTTAGAGATTGACAGCAGCATTTAATATTTTAACAGGGATTAGTGGTGGATCGCAATTCCACCTGCGACTGTTAGGGGCACATGTGCCGGAAAAGTTCACTACCGGAGCCCGCATCAAAGAGAGGGAGGCGACATATGATGTACCTATATGTCATAGGTCATAAAAAGGCTACAGGAAACCCAAACACTATTATCCTGAAGATATAGGTTTAATCTGTAGATTAATAGCGTTACAATGCTGTCCTGTTGCCTTCCTGAAAGTGCAGCTACTGGGAAAAAACAAACTTTATTCCTCCCGGGAGACACTGGCTTTCAGTCTTTGCACAGATAGGGGCAGTTGTAAGCACACCCCCTTTAATTGACAGCTCGCTCTACAGCGCAGGTGTGTTAAGCAAGCTGTCAATCATAGTCCAGGGGATGCTTATAGTTGCTGTTCAAAATGCTGTGAGCGATGACTGTAGCCGCTCAGAGAACATGTAAAGGACTGGGAAGCAAAAGATGAAACTAGTCAACATTCTACAGCACTCACAACCAAACGCTGCCATCTGCTTGTTAAACCTGACAGGCAGGAACTGAAAGTTGGGAAGAGTATTCCTGGAGGCAAGAGCTTAACGGGAATGCCGAGTCAGGTGACAGCTGTGGTGCAGCTGATAAATATGGGATGACGAAGCGGGAAAGCAGTTGGCTCCATTATGTGCGAAGGGGAGGACGCTTGAACAGTGCAACAAGCTTCTGAGCATCCCCAGAATTGAGCTATCGGAGAGTGACTTGGTACCTGAGCAGGTGAGAAGGCGATGGTCAAGCTCCAAAGTCTAGACTATGCCAGTCAAGACCCAACGTCCAGACTCCGCAGGTCATGATCCAACGTCCAAACTCTGCAGATCAAGACCCAACGTCCAAACTCTGCAGATCAAGACCCAATGTCCATACTCCGCAGGTCAAGACCCAACGTCCAGACTCCGCAGGTCAAGACCCAACGTCCAGACTCCGCAGATCAAGACCCAACGTCCAGACTCCGCAGATCAAGACCCAACGTCCAGACTCCGCAGATCAAGACCCAACGTCCAGACTCCGCAGATCAAGACCCAACGTCCAGACTCTGCAGATCAAGACCCGGCATCCAGACTCCGCAGGTCAAGCACTGAAAGTCGAACATTGATTGTTGGATGGGATAGAGCTGCAGTCATGCTGAAAAGAAGTGATGGGTGAATCGGGATGTTTCTTCCAGGGCAGACATACGGTACAGAGTGTGGACCCGAGCCGCCCTTCAGGGAACGCAGGTAGCCAGTAAGGTGAATACACTACGTATCAAGTGACTCACATATTGGGGACTTATGGCCTAACAGAAAGTACTGGAGACCCCCATTAAGGCCAATGTAACAACTATGTGCGCCTAGACGAACATACAGTGGTGACGGGCCTAGTACTAGGAGTGGCGCCTACTCAGTAGAGACATACAGGCTCTACTAGGTGCCAAACTACTAGCTAATAAGGACATTGTATATAAAGCGTGTTGCATAAGGTATTGCATTTTATGTAGTAAGTGTCATACTCTGTTATTCCTGTTATTACTCATAATATTTTGTGTGCTTCCATATACAGTGAAGATCCCCTTTTTGTGTCAGACAAATAACCACCGTTGGTGACTACTACAGTATTCCATTGTCTGTGTTGTTGCATCCAATTAACCTGTTCACATGCACCTCAATGACTGAAAGCCGGTGGCTCCTGGGAGGAATAAAGCTTCTTTTCTCCTAGCAGCTGCAGTTTCAGGACAGCGGCCAAACAGCATTTTAATGCTATTAACCTGCAGATTAACCCTATATTTGCAGGATGATAGTGTTCGGGAACAAAATGACAGGTTCCCTTTAACCATTAAATCCCTGGCCACATTCCCACTGCACAGATGATGCACGGTAATATTTGGCGCATACGTACATACATATGTAGAAACAGGAGATGTTGATGTCTGTTATCACTTTTCTACTTACATTTGAGCATCCCTACCAGAGACAATCCCATGTTACTACTGCTGCCTGCATCAGATCCCAGTGAACCTCTTCATGGCCCAATGGACACAGCAGAGTTCAGCACTCGGCCGCTTTTATCCGCCCCAATGACACTGATTGATACATCAATTCTAGTTATCATGGGGTCCTTGCGGTGGGAACCTCAGATATCATGATTAGGAGATGAATGCCTATTATGGGAACATCCCTTTAAGCAGGATTTTAATTTTCAGGACACACGGCTGTATTAACTGTGTATAAGTGCCAGGGGTCTCACATATCCAGCTGTCTCCTTAGGGGACCACGGTTACCTGATCAGCTGTCTGACAGTCAGAACGAGCTGTATCTTCAGATCATCCGCTAAGACCTGAAATAGCATCAGAAAGAGGTTTGGAGGGAGATGAGGACACGGAGACAAATTAGGCAAGTTGAAATGAGGACGGGAGACATATTAAATCCACCCACACAGGAACACAGCTGGTACAGTACATAGGCCCGCTCTCCACAGCCCAAACTGACAGTATACAAAGGGTTTATGTATATGGGACACTCAGACCTCAACATAGTACATACCCTCATATCACCATATACGCACCTCACACCACCAAATGACCCGTACACCTCCACATAACCACCTCACACCACCAAATGACCCGTACACCTCCATATAACCACCTCACACCACCAAATGACCCGTACATCTCCATATAACCACCTCACACCACCAAATGACCCGTACACCTCCATATAACCACCTCACACCACCAAATGACCCGTACATCTCCATATAACCACCTCACACCACCAAATGACCTGTACATCTCCATATAACCACCTCACACCACCAAATGACCTGTACATCTCCATATAACCACCTCACATCACCAAATGACCCATACATCTCCATATAACCACCTCACATCACCAAATGACCCGTACATCTCCATATAACCACCTCACACCACCAAATGACCTGTACATCTCCATATAACCACCTCACATCACCAAATGAACCGTACATCTTCATATAACCACCTCACACCACTAAATGACCCGTACACCTCCATATAACCAGCTCACATCACCAAATAACCCGTACACCTCCATATAACCAGTTCACATCACCAAATGACCCATACACCCCCATATAACCACTTCACACCACCAAATGACCCGTACATTTCTATATAACTACCTCACACCACTAAATGACCCATACACCTCCATATAACCACTTCCCAACACCAAATGACCAGTATACCTCCATATATGCACCTCACACCACCAAATGACCCGTACACCCCCATATAACCACCTCACACCACTAAATGACCCGTACACCTCCATATAACCACCTCACACCACTAAATGACCAGTACACCTCCATATAACCACCTCACATCACCAAATGACCAGTACACCTCTATATAACCACCTCACACCACTAAATGACCCATACACCTCTATATAACCACCTCACACCACTAAGTGACCCGTACACCTCCATATAACCACCTCACATCACCAAATGACCAGTACACCTCCATATAACCACCTCACACCACTAAATGACCCGTACACCTCCATATAACCACCTCACACCACTAAATGACCCATACACCTCTATATAACCACCTCACACCACTAAGTGACCCTTACACCTCCATATAACCACCTCACATCACCAAATGACCAGTACACCTCCATATAACCACCTCACACCACCAAATGACCAGTACACCTCCATATAACCACCTCACACCACTAAATGACCCATACACCTCTATATAACCACCTCACACCACTAAGTGACCCGTACACCTCCATATAACCACCTCACATCACCAAATGAACTGTACACCTCCATATAACCACCTCACACCACCAAATGACCAGTACACCTCCATATAACCACCTCACACCACTAAATGACCCATACACCTCTATATAACCACCTCACACCACTAAGTGACCCGTACACCTCCATATAACCACCTCACATCACCAAATGACCAGTACACCTCCATATAACCACCTCACACCACTAAATGACCCGTACACCTCCATATAACCACCTCACACCACTAAATGACCCATACACCTCTATATAACCACCTCACACCACTAAGTGACCCTTACACCTCCATATAACCACCTCACATCACCAAATGACCAGTACACCTCCATATAACCACCTGACACCACTAAATGACCCATACACCTCTATATAACCACCTCACACCACTAAGTGACCCGTACACCTCCATATAACCACCTCACATCACCAAATGAACTGTACACCTCCATATAACCACCTCACACCACCAAATGACCAGTACACCTCCATATAACCACCTCACACCACTAAATGACCCATACACCTCTATATAACCACCTCACACCACTAAGTGACCCGTACACCTCCATATAACCACTTCACATCACCAAATGACCTGTACACCTCCATATAACCACCTCATACCAATAAATGACCCGTACACCTCCATATAACCACCTCACACCACCAAATGACCCGTACATCTCCATATAACCACCTCACACCACCAAATGACCCGTACACCTCCATATAACCATCTCACACCACCAAATGACCCGTACATCTCCATATAACCACCTCACATCACCAAATGAACCGTACATCTTCATATAACCACCTCACACCACTAAATGACCCGTACACCTCCATATAACCACCTCACACCACTAAATGACCCGTACACCTCCATATAACCACCTCACACCACTAAATGACCCGTACACCTCCATATAACCACCTCACACCACCAAATGACCCGTACACCTCCATATAACCACCTCACATCACCAAATGAACCGTACATCTTCATATAACCACCTCACATCACCAAATGACCAGTACACCTCCATATAGCCTCATATATACCTGTATAACCAGTACACCGCCACATAGCCTCATATATACAGTACAGACCAAAAGTTTGGACACACCTTCTCAGTTAAAGATTTTTCTGTATTTTCATGACTATGAAAATTGTAAATTCGCACTGAAGGCATCAAAACTATGAATTAACATATGTGGAATTATATACTTAACAAAAAAGTGTGAAACAACTGAAAATATGTCTTATGTTCTAGGTTCTTCAAAGTAGCCACCTTTTGCTTTGATGACTGCTTTGCACACTCTTGGCATTCTCTTGATGAGCTTCAAAAGGTAGTCACCGGGAATGGTCTTCCAACAATTTTGAAGGAGTTCCCAGAGATGCTTAGCACTTGTTGGCCCTTTTGCCTTCACTCTGCGGTCCAGCTCACCCATAATCATCTCGATTGGGTTCAGATCTGGTGACTGTGGAGGCCAGGTCATCTGGCGTAGCACCCCATCACTCTCCTTCTTGGTCAAATAGCCCTCACACAGCCTGGAGGTGTGTTTTGGGTCATAGTCCTGTTGAAAAACAAATGATGGTCCAAATAAACGCAAACCAGATGGCATGGTATGCTGCTGGAAGATGCTGTGGTAGCAATGCTGGTTCAGTATGCCTTCAATTTTGAATAAATCTCCAACAGTGTCACCAGCAAATCACCCCCACACCATCACACCTCCTCCTCAATGCTTCACGGTGGGAACCAGCATGTAGAGTCCATCCGTTTACCTTTTCTGCGTCGCACAAAGACATGGTGGATGGAACCAAAGATCTCAAATTTGGACTCATCAGACCAAAGCACAGATTTCCACTGGTTTAATGTTCATTTTTTGTGTTCTTTAGCCCAAACAATTCTCTTTTGCTTGTTGCCTGTCCTTAGCAGTGGTTTCCTAGCAGCTATTTTTCCATGAAGGCCTGCTGCACAAAGTCTCCTCTTAACAGTTGTTGTAGAGATGTGTCTGCTGCTAGAACTCTGTGTGGCATTGACCTGGTCTCTAATCTGAGCTGCTGTTAACCTGCGATTTCTGAGGCTGGTGACTCAGATAAACTTATCCTCAGGAGCAGAGGTGACTCTTGGTCTTCCTTTCCTGGGGCGGTCCTCGTGTGAGCCATTATCTTTGTAGCGCTTGATGGTTTTTGAAACTGCACTTGGGGACACTTTAAAAGTTCTCACAATTTTTCGGACTGACTTTTCTTTACTTAGTTGCTTTTTTCTTGCCATAATACAAATTCTAACAGTCTATTCAGTAGGACTATCAGCTGTGTATCCACCAGACTTCTGCTCAACACAACTATTGGTCCCAACGCCCATTTATAAAGCAAGAAATCCCACTTATTAAACCTGACAGGGTACACCTGTGAAGTGAAAACCATTCCCGGTGACTACCTCTTGAAGCTCATCAAGAGAATGCCAAGAGTGTGCAAAGCAGTCCTCAAAGCAAAAGGTGGCTACTTTGAAGAACCTAGAATATAAGACATATTTTCAGTTGTTTCACACTTTTTTCTTAAGTATATAATTCCACATGTGTTAATTCATAGTTTTGATGCCTTCAGTGTGAATTTACAATTTTCATACTCATGAAAATACGGAAAAATCTTTAAATGAGAAGGTGTGTCCAAACTTTTGGTCTGTACTGTACCTGTATAACCAGTACACCTCCATATAACCTCGTATATACCTATATAACTAGTACACCTCCATATAACCTCATACCTCTCTATATAACCAGTACACCTCCATATAGCCTCATATATACCTGTATAACCAGTACACCTCCATATAACCTCGTATATACCTATATAACCTCATACCTCTCTATATAACCAGTACACCTCCATATAACCTCGTATATCTACTATATAATTGTTTAAGGGTCATTTCCGTCTTTCTGTCCTTCTGTCTGTGTGTCTGTCACAGATATTCATTGGTCGCGGCCTCTGTCTGTCATGGAAATCCAAGTCACTGATTGGTCGTGGCTGTTTTGCCATGACCAATCAGCGACGGGCACAGTCCGGCGGAAAAATGGCCGCTCCTTCCTCCCCGCAGTCAGTGCCCGCTCCGTGCTCCCCTTCAGTCAGCGCTCACACAGGGTTAATGGCAGCGTTAACCGTGGTGTAACGCACTCGGTTACGCTGCTATTAACCCTGTGTGACCAACTTTTTACTATTCATGCTGCCTATGCCGCATCAATAGTAAAAAAATCTAATGTTAACAATAATAAAAAAATTTAAAAATAGTTATATACTCACCGTCCGTCGGATCAGGAACCGGCCTTTCCCGCTCCTCGCGACGCCCCGGTGACCGCTCCATGCATTGCGGTCTCGCGAGATGATGACGTGCGGTCTCGCGAGACCGCTACGTCATCATCAGCACTCTTCAGACCGGAGCGCGTGAGGAGCGTCGGTAAAAGCTTCGATCCGGGGGCCAATGGAGGGTGAGTATGTAACTATTTTTTATTTCAATTCTTTTTTTTTCTTTAACAGGGATATGGTGCCCACATTGCTATATACTGCGTGGGCTATGCAATATATTACGTGGGCTGTATTATATACTACTACGTGGCTGGGCAATATACTACGTGACTGGGCAATATACTACGTGGGCTGTGCAATATACTACGTGGACATGCATATTCTAGAATACCCGATGCGTTACAATCGGGCCACCATCTAGTACCTATATAACTAGTATGCCTCCATATACCTCTCTATATAACCAATATACCTCCATATAACCTTGTATATACCTATATAACCAGTATACCTCCATATAACCTCATACCGCTCTATATAACCAGTACACCTCCATATAACGACATACACCCCTATATAACATCATGTCTCCACATAACCCTATTGGCTACTACAGGGGCGGACATATCTTGGTGCTGCCTGTGCGGTCACACACAGTGGCGTAGGAAGGGGGTGCGGGGGGGGCGGTCCGCCCCGGGCGGCACAATGCTGGGGGCGGCCGGCGCTGCAGGAGAAGAAGATAAAAAAAAAAAAAAGACGCCCCTTTAAATCTTCGGGCGGCACCGTCCGCCGCCACAACCAGGGCCAGCTCCCCCCACCCCCGGGTCCCGCCCCCGCCCCCGCCCCCCGCTCTATACTCACCTCTCCTGGTTCCTGCGGCGCCGGCAGCTGCAGCCTCCTCTGACTCTGCGACGTCTCAGAGCAGAGGGCGCGATGACGTCACTACTGTGCGCGCCGCTCTGCCTCTCTGTCCTGAGCGTCGCAGAGCCGGAGAGACGCTGACTGCACCGGACCTGCGCTGGGAACGGGAGAGGTGAGGATTTTACTTTTTTTTTTTTTTCTTTATTTCTGACTGTCTGGGGCTGGGGCAATGCTGGAGACCATGGGGCAGAATGCTGGACACACTGGGGCAATACAGGAGACCATGGGGCAGATTGCTGGACACACTGGGGCAATACAGGAGACCATGGGGCAGATTGCTGGACACACTGGGGCAATACAGGAGACCATGGGGCAGATTGCTGGACACACTGGGGCAATACAGGAGACTATGGGGCAGATTGCTGGACACACTGGGGCAATACAGGAGACCATGGGGCAGATTGCTGGACACACTGGGGCAATACAGGAGACCATGGGGCAGATTGCTGGACACACTGGGGCAATACAGGAGACTATGGGGCAGATTGCTGGACACACTGGGGCAATACTGGAGACCATGGGGCAGATTGCTGGACACACTGGGGCAATACTGGAGACCCTGGGGCAGATTTCTGGACACATTGAGGCAATGCTGGAGACCCTGGGGCAGACTTCTGGACACACTGGGGCAATGCTGGACACTGGGGCAGATTGCTGGACACACTGGGGGTAATATACTGGACACACTGGGGCAATGCTGGACACTGGGGGTAATATGCTGGACACACTGGGGCAGACTGCTGGACACACTGGGGAAAGGCTGGACACTGGGGCAGATTGCTGGACACACTGAGGGCAGATTGCTGGACACACTGGGGGTAATATGCTGGACATACTGGGGCAGATTGCTGGACACACTGGGGGTAATATGCTGGACACACTGGGGCAGATTGCTGGACAACATGGGGGTAATATGCTGGACACACTGGGGCAGATTGCTGGACAACATGGGGGTAATATGCTGGACACACTGGGGGCAGGACTTGAGGCATGGGCAGAATGTAGATACGGGGCATGATTGGAGACACGGGGCAGGATTGGATCATGGGGCAGGACGGATACGATGGAGGCTGGTGGGGCAGGATGGGGAGATCATATGGGGTAGAATGGATACTCATGAGGGCAGGATACGACAACATATGGCTGGAGCCAGGAATGAGATAAACGGGGCCAGGGTGGGGAATATTATTACCATAGGGGATAATTAAGGGATATTGTTACTGCAGTGATGTATTTATTTTATTTTTTGAGTATACTGTTTTAAATGGGGGGGCGGTCCTGTTACTGTGCAGAGTGACACTATATCACCTTTTTTTCTTCATGTGGTGTAATGTAGAAGTTGTGAAAAATTAAGTAATGTGTTCTGCAAGCGGAGCTCGAGATAACTGTGTTATTTCCTGCAGAAACGAGTCCTGGCTGGAAGGAATGATGGCGGTCTGTGCTGGATGAAAGATGAAGGACTTCACCTAGAGACGTCACTGGTGAGTCAGTGTTACCTATACACTGACACTATACACTGTATACTATATAGAGGTCCTGTGTATAATGTCACCAGTGATCTCTGTATTACCTCTACACAGACACTGCATACTAAGTACAGATCTCCTGTGAATACTGGCACTTATGGTGATAGTATTGTGGTTTTTTTTTTATTACTGATCAGTATTGTAGTATTCAGTCACTATGTGGTGGTAATATGTGGTCTGGAAATGGTGCGGTGGTATTTGTCCCTTGTATGTAGTATTATTCGGTCACTATGTGGCCTGGTCATGGTGTGGTGGTATTAAGTCACAGGTGTGGCATGTGGGGGTGACACCATTAGGCCCAGTTTAAGTTCTACAAAACAGGAAAACCATTTTTGGTAACCTTTGTGTGTATTGAGCTGGGGGGTGGGGATGGGGGGGGGGGGGGCGCCAAACTCGGGAACAGCCCCGGGCGGCAAAAGCTCTAGCTACGCCTCTGGTCACACAGGAGCCCTAAGAAGTGAGGGGGCCATTCCTACCTCCAAAGCTGATGCAATTTCCCATTTTCAGGAGCTCTTGTGCTGCATATATTTTGGCCCCATAAATCGTTCTTGCACAGGGGCCCTCTTCTGTCTGTCTCTGCCAGTGAGCTACTAACTGTACCGACCTTACAATCATGTGTAATTTCCCTGCGGGCCGTGGTTACCCGGTGATGCCGGCAGTCAGCGGCCTTGGTTACCATGGAGATCAGTGAATGGCTCCCCTCATGTTATTCACCGCTCACCTTTATCCGGCATTTCGCTCATTGTCTCTCAGTGGGATCACGTATAACTCGTTATCGCGCTTCGTTAATCCCACGTGTGACATCCCACTGTTGTGGGGGATCTTCACCAGCCTGACATCAGCAAATGACACAATTCTCCTGTTTATCATATTTTTCATCCTTCCCCAGCAGTGACTCACCCACCCCTCCAATTATCATCTCCAGAGCTGAAATCTGACATGTACCAGCGTCGCTACAGTAGGCTGCACTTACATTGGAAGATAATCGCTGAGTGAGCGTTCATGATAATCTCGCCGTGTAAACAGGCTGCCGATCATCCAATGAAGGAGCAGACGGCTCATGTATCAGGAAGCTGAGCTCTTGGGCTTCAACAATGGCAGTCTATGAAAATCACAGAGAAAAACAGACAAATTGAATGTATTACTTAAAGGCGTCCACAGTGTGCGCTGTCGAGATCCTTTGGTCTCACATACATGTGGTCACATGTCGACAGGACGTGCACAGTCTCGCACTATAGAAGTATATTGAGTGAGACCGGACATGTCTAGTCGGAATGTGACCAGAGAATCCTCACAGAGTGCAGTGCGCGCAGTGAGATGATTCACAAGTCTGCAGTCACTGTAGATTTGTGCCCCAAGGCGGGAGAACCTCTTTAACATCAAATACTGAATGTACCATTGACTATAAGACACCAAATGCTGCATGGACTATAGACCACGAATGTGATCTGTACTACTGAACATCAGATATTGAATACTGAAAGTGTTCCCAACCATCAGACAAATAATGAATGAAGCATTGATCACCAGATGCCATGTACCGCTGACCACCAGCCACCAAACACCGAGGCCCCGATTCATCAACACTGACATTTTGTACCCAAGTTTTAATGAAGAGTGGGTCTCTTAATTAATTTGTGTTTGTGACATTTCAGACCATTTTTCATCAGAATTGCAGCAAAATCTGATGAATAAGATACCATTGACCACCAGGTAACATAGACTAGACCCGGATTTCCAAAAATGGGAGGAGCTCGTTCAAGCAAAACGTAAGCGGTATCAGAAGAATCTCAATGACTATAAAGCTCATAGAGTTTATAGATGGTGTAACTTGACTACACAAAGCCGTAAGAGAGCTCCGTCCCAAACTCGATCAAATTCTTTTTCCTCCGCCTCATCTGTGGATGAGGATTCATTGCTAGGGACGAGTACTGGTGTCAATGGGAACGAGAGATTTGGTTCAATTAGGTCCGTAAATATATCAAAGGGGAAGTCAATTAACAAACGCAAGATAACCCCGCCACAATCCACGGAAAAGAAAAGTAAAACTAATAATTTCGAGGTAATGAATCTATCCTCACATATTTTTATCAGACATTCAACGTGAGGTTTTGCAGTTAAGCTTAACATTTGTCCAAATAACAACTTTGATTTTTTCACCACAGTGAAGGACCTTTATCTCTTTTCAAGAAAACTTATTAAAAAAAACTGCATTCTAAGACCATGGATGTGACCAAAACAGGAACTCCGCTTCCCACTCACCTATCACAATAGGCCAACAATGAGCTAAGCGCACCTTACCGACGGTCCCCACATCCATGTCACACTGTATACTGCCACCACTCGCGAGAGTCAAACACTACACACGTTCACACCCAGCTTGTGGCTACAAGGTGACACAACAAAGCCATTTTCTCTCCTCGAAATTGTGGGTTAGAGAAACAAGGGACAAAGTTATTACATTTTTTATTTAATATATACAAAGAAGTACAGTGCTTAAAACGGTTACAAAAAAGATGTTTAATCTTTTTTAGATTGTCTAAATTGCCTTCCTCCTCTGATTTGGTGCCATTGTTTTTCCAGCATGTGGTTCGTTTGCATGGCATTCCAGAGAACATCGTCTTGGACAGAGGTTCCCAGTTTGTTTCGAGGTTTTGGCGGTCCTTTTGTGCTAAGATGGGCATTGATTTGTCTTTTTCTTCGGCTTTCCATCCTCAGACTAATGGCCAAACCGAACGAACTAATCAGACTTTGGAGACATATCTGAGATGCTTTGTTTCTGCTGATCAGGATGATTGGGTGTCCTTCTTGCCTTTGGCTGAGTTCGCCCTTAATAATCGGGCCAGCTCGGCTACTTTTGTTTCTCCTTTTTTCTGTAATTCTGGTTTCCATCCTCGTTTCTCTTCAGGGCAGGTTGAGCCTTCGGACTGTCCTGGTGTGGATGCGGTGGTGGACAGGTTGCAGCAGATTTGGACTCATGTGGTGGACAATTTGACATTGTCCCAGGAGAAGGCTCAACGTTTCGCTAACCGCCGGCATTGTATTGGTCCCCGACTTCGTGTTGGGGATTTGGTTTGGTTGTCATCTCGTCACGTTCCTATGAAGGTTTCCTCTCCTAAGTTTAAGCCTCGTTTCATTGGGCCATATAAGATTTCTGAAGTTCTTAATCCTGTGTCATTTCGTTTGAACCTTCCAGCTTCTTTTGCCATCCATAATGTGTTCCATAGGTCGTTGTTGCGGAGATACGTGGCGCCTATGGTTCCCTCCGTTGATCCTCCTGCCCCAGTGTTGTTCGAGGGGGAGTTGGAGTATGTGGTGGAGAAGATTTTGGATTCTCGTGTTTCGAGACGGAAACTCCAGTACCTGGTCAAGTGGAAGGGTTATGGTCAGGAAGATAATTCCTGGGTTTTTGCCTCTGATGTTCATGCTGCCGATCTGGTTCGTGCCTTTCATTTGGCTCATCCTGATCGGCCTGGGGGCTCCGGTGAGGGTTTGGTGACCCCTCCTCAAGGAAGGGGGGTACTGTTGTGAATTCTGTTGTCAAACTCCCTCCTGTGGTCGTGAATGGTACTTCGGCTAGTTCTGTCTATGGGCTCCCTCTGGTGGTTTTGAGTGAAGCTGCTGCTTCTGAGGTTCCTTACACAGGTGACGTGGGTTATCCTTTGGTTGGCTGCTCTATTTAACTCCTCTCAGATCGTTACTCCATGCTAGCTGTCAATGTTTTTGCATTCGTTCAGTTCGCTCCTGGATCTCTCTGGTGACCTGCCTTCTCCTGCAGAAGCTAAGTTCCTTATAGTCTTATTTTGTTCTCTGTTTTCTTGTCCAGCTGGTTTTCATGATTTTGTCTTGCTAGCTGGAAGCTCTGGGATGCAGAGTGGCCCCTCCGCACCGTGAGTCGGTGGGGAGATCTTTTTTGCACACTCTGCGTGGTCTTTTGTAGGTTTTTGTGCTGATCGCAAAGTTACTTTTCCTATCCTCTGTCTATTTAGTAAGTCTGGCCTCCCTTTGCTGAAACCTGTTTCATCTCTGCGTTTGTGACTTTCATCTTACTCACAGTCAATATATGTGGGGGGCTTCCTTTACCTTTGGGGAATTTCTCTGATTCGTGACATTCCAGCGATATCCATACGATATCGCTGTGTCTGACACGCAGCAGCGATCAGGGATCCTGCTGAGAATCGTACGTCGTAGCAGATCGTTTGGAACATTCTTTCGTCGCTGGATCTCCCGCTGTCATCGCTAGATCGGTGTGTGTGTGACACCGATCTAGCGATGTGTTCGCTTGTAACCAGGGTAAACATCGGGTTACTAAGTGCAGGACCGCGCTTAGTAACCCGATGTTTACCCTGGTTACCAGCGTAAATGTAAAAAAAAAAAACAGTACATACTTACATTCCGGTGTCCGTCAGGTCCCTTGCCGTCTGCTTCCCGCACTCACTGATTGCCGGCCGTAAAGTGAAAGCAGAGCACAGCGGTGACGTCACCGCTGTGCTGTGCTTTCACTTTACGGCCGGCAGTCAGTGAGTGCGGGAAGCAGACGGCAAGGGACAGACACTGGAATGTAAGTATGCACTGTTTGTTTTTTTTACGCTGGTAACCAGGGTAAACATCGGGTTACTAAGCGCGGTCCTGCTTTTAGTAACCCGATGTTTACCCTGGTTACCTGGGGACCTCGGCATCGTTGGTCGCTGGAGAGCTGTCTGTGTGACAGCTCTCCAGCGACCACACTACGACTTACCAACGATCACGGCCAGGTCGTATCGCTGGTCGTCATCGTTGGTAAATCGTATAGTGTGACGGTACCCTTAGGCTGTGACGAGGCGCCTAGGTCTGGTCAGGAGCGCTCCACGGCTATTTTTAGTGTGTGTGATAGGATTAGGGCTTGCGGTCAGCAGAGCTCACACATCCCAGAGCTCGTCCTGTATGAGGTTTAATTATCAGGTCATTCCGGGTGCTCCTAACCACCAGGTCATAACAATGCCCCTGTGTTTAAAACCTATGTGCCAGAGGAGCCATACAGGGACACATGGGAAGAGGGAATCAATATCACCATTACACACTGAACGGGAAACCACTGGGTAAATCTGACAGGGAGAAGGACTTGGGGATCCTAGTTAATGATAAACTTACCTGGAGCAGCCAGTGCCAGGCAGCAGCTGCCAAGGCAAACAGGATCATGGGGTGCATTAAAAGAGGTCTGGATACACATGATGAGAGCATTATACTGCCTCTGTACAAATCCCTAGTTAGACCGCACATGGAGTACTGTGTCCAGTTTTGGGCACCGGTGCTCAGGAAGGATATAATGGAACTAGAGAGAGTACAAAGGAGGGCAACAAAATTAATAAAGGGGATGGGAGAACTACAATACCCAGATAGATTAGCGAAATTAGGATTATTTAGTCTAGAAAAAAGACGACTGAGGGGCGATCTAATAACCATGTATAAGTATATAAGGGGACAATACAAATATCTCGCTGAGGATCTGTTTATACCAAGGAAGGTGACGGGCACAAGGGGGCATTCTTTGCGTCTGGAGGAGAGAAGGTTTTTCCACCAACATAGAAGAGGATTCTTTACTGTTAGGGCAGTGAGAATCTGGAATTGCTTGCCTGAGGAGGTGGTGATGGCGAACTCAGTCGAGGGGTTCAAGAGAGGCCTGGATGTCTTCCTGGAGCAGAACAATATTGTATCATACAATTATTAGGTTCTGTAGAAGGACGTAGATCTGGGTATTTATTATGATGGAATATAGGCTGAACTGGATGGACAAATGTCTTTTTTCGGCCTTACTAACTATGTTACTATGTTACTATGTTACTAATTGCTGGCCCAAATGATTATCCAACAATGATGACTACTTGTTAATTACTCTGTGTACGCACTCCATGTCTGCTCTCCATCAGATAACTGGCTTCAATTACCAGTGATCCAACGCCCCGAGGCTTTGATCTGTATAACTCATAACCCCACTCCTCATTTGCGTTTGTCAATTATATATTTTTTTTGTTTTATGATATTTGTTGCCCTTATATTTTCCTCCAAATTCTTCAAAATGGTGCACACAATTAATTAAAGCGAACAGGTCATCAGGAGTTTGCTAAGTAAACTACAGGTATTGTCAGGTTGGCAGTGTTAAACTGACTAAAATGATATCTGGGGTCAAGAAATCTGTCTTGTGGTTCTTGTGAAATCAGTGTTAGAAGTTTGCAGCTAATTATACGCTCGTGCTCCAGGGCGGGATGTAGGCAGAGTCTTCCGGCTCTAAGCCAGAGAAACCAAGGATAGACCTTCCCACAGGCCGCCCCGAAGCACAAACAGCCTGTCTGTGATGAGGAACATGTTTGTGATTCGGGGCAGCCTGTGGGCAGGTCTTTCCTTGGTTTCTCTGCCTTAGAGCCGGAAGATCAGATTCTGCCTACAGTCCTGCCCCAGAGCACTAAGCATTAACTAAAAATAGAATTATTCTTACCGTTAATTCGGTTTCTAGGAACCTTCCACGACAGCGGTACTGGAGGATGTCTCCCCGCCCTAATGGGGGACAGGAAACACAAAGAGGTTAAATACCCTCCCCTTCCTGCCACCTCCAGTGTTTTTTCTGGACACAGTAGTATGAATAGTTACCACTTAAGTGCAGGAATCATCCAATAAAATTATCAGATAGGGAGGGAAATTAGTGCTGTCGTGGAAGGTTCCTAGAAACCGAATTAACGGTAAGAATAATTCTATTTTCTCCAGTCACCTTCCACGACAGCGGTACTGGAGTAGTACCAACAAATAATTTCTAAGGGGGGATAACCGCCTGCAGTTGAAATCAAGCCTGTAGTGCCTGGTGAACGTATGGACTGATGACCAGGTGGCAGCTCTGCAAATCTGCTCCGTAGAAGCGTCACCTCTCTCTGCCCATGATGTTGACACCGACCGTGTAGAATGGGCCTTCAGTGATGGAGGAGGTGGTAGATTCTGGGATGAGTATGCCAGAGATATGGCTTGTTTAATCCAGTTGGCGATTGTATTTTTTGTCGCCTTTCTACCTTTGTTCTTTCCGGAGAGTTGAATGAAGAGATTTTGATCAATCCTCCAACTCTCTGTTTGTGAAAGATAATATAGAACCACTCTGCGGACATCCAGAGTGTGGAAGGACTCTTCCCTCACATTAGAAGGATCCGGGTAGAATGAGGGCAACACTATGTCCTGACCTCTATGAAAGTCTGATGTTACTTTAGGTAAGAAGGTAGGGTCTAGACGAAGGATTATACTATCAGATGTTACCCTCAAGTAAGGGTACCGTCACACAGTGGCATTTTGATCGCTACGACAGCACGATTTGTGATGTTCCAGCGATATATCCGTGACGTTCCAGCGATCTCGCTGTGTCTGACACCCTCCTGCGATCAGGGACCCCGCTGAGAATCGTACGTCGTAGCAGATCGTTTGAAACTTTCTTTCGTCGTCTAGTGTCCCGCTGTGGCGGCATGATCGCATGGTGTAACAAAGGTGTGCACGATATTGTATACGATGTGCGCATAGTAACCAACGGCTTCTACATCGCACATACGTCATGAAATTATCGCTCCAGCGTCGTACATTGTAAAGTGTGACAGCAGTCTACGACGCTGGAGCGATATTGTTACGATGCTGGAGCGTCACGGATCGTGCCGTCGTAGCGATCAAAATGCCACTGTGTGACGGTACCCTTAGGCTCCTGTATGGATAGGGCATGTAGTTCTCCTATCCGTCTGGCAGAGGTAATAGCCACTAAAAAGACCATTTTTAGGGTAAGAACCTTTAATGAAGACTGAGATAAAGGTTCGAAAGGATCCAGAGTTAGACTATTAAGGACCAAATTAAGGTCCCAAGGAGGAGTATTGTTGAGAACTCTGGGGTGGATTCTACTTGCTGAAGTTATAAAACGCCTGATCCACCGATGTTTGGCTAGTTCCTGGTCAAAATAGGAGCTAAGTGCTGAAATTTGTACCTTTAACCCCTTCATGACCATGGGATTTTTCGTTTTTCCGTGTTCGTTTTTCATTCCCCTCCTTCCCAGAGCCATAACATTTTTATTTTTCCGTCAATTTGGCCATGTGAGGGCTTATTTTTTGCGGGACGAGTTGTACTTTTGAACGACATCATTGGTTTTAGCATGTCGTGTACTAGAAAACGGGAAAAAAATTCCAAGTGCGGTGAAATTGCAAAAAAAGTGCAGTCCCACACTTGTTTTTTGTTTGGCTTTTTTGCGAAGTTCACTAAATGCTAAAACTTACTTGACATTATGATTCTCCAGGTCAGTACGAGTTCGTAGACACCTAACATGACTAGGTTATTTTTTATCTAAGTGGTGAAAAAAAATTCCAAACTTTGCTAAAAAAAAAATAAAAAAATAAAAATTGCGCCATTTTCCGATACTCGTAGCGTCTCCATTTTTCGTGATCTGGGGTCGGTTGAGGGCTTATTTTTTGCGTGCCGAGATGACGTTTTTAATGATAGCATTTCGGTGCAGATACGTTCTTTTGATCGCCCGTTATTGCATTTTAATGCAATGTTGCGGCGACCAAAAAAACGTAATTCTTGTGTTTCGAATTTTTTTCCCGCTACGCTGTTTAGCGATCAGGTTAATGCTTTTTTTTAATTGATAGATCGGGCGATTCTGAGCGCGGCGATACCAAATATGTGTAGATTTGATATTTTTTTTATTGATTTATTTTGATTGGGGCGAAAGGGGGGTGATTTAAACTTTTATATTTTTTTTATTTTTTTTAACATTTTTTTCAACTTTTTTTTTACTTTTGCCATGCTTCAATAGCCTCCATGGGAGGCTAGAAGCAGGCACAACGCGATCGCCTCTGCTACATAGCAGCGATCTGCTGATCGCTGCTATGTAGCAGAAATGCAGGTGTGCTGTGAGCGGCGACCACAGGGTGGCGCTCACAGCCACCGGCGATCAGTAACCATAGAGGTCTCAAGGACCTCTATGGTTACAATGGAGACGCATCGCCGACCCCCGATCATGTGAAGGGGGTCGGCGATTACGTCATTTCCGGCCGCCTGGCCGGAAGCGGTAGTTAAATGCCGCTGTCTGCGTTTGACAGCAGCATTTAACTAGTTAATAGGCGCGGGCAGATCGCGATTCTGCCCGCGCCTATTACGGGCACATGTCAGCTGTTCAAAACAGCTGACATGTCCCGGCTTTGATGCGGGCTCACGGCGGAGCCCTGCATCAAAGCAGGGGATCTGACCTTGGACGTACTATCCCGTCCAAGGTCAGATAGGAGTTAAGGTATTGGGCCTAAGACCCAACTCTAGACCCCTTTGCAAGAAGTCCAGAATTTTGGCAATATTTGGATGAAATGGGTCTGGAATATCTGGAAGATACCACGATGAAAACTTCTTCCAGATTTTGGCATAAATGGCATTGGTTACGGGTTTTCTACTGTTTTGGAGAGTATGAATTACTTCATCTGAGAGACCTCTTGCCTTTAGTATTTCGGCCTCAGAAGCCATGCTGAAAGATTTAACCTGTGAAGGTTTGGATGCAGCAAAGGTCCTTGATGAAGAAGATTCTCCTCCTGAGGTAGAGATACTGGGCCTTCCTGAGCCATGTCTAACAGGGCGCTGTACCAACTCCTCCCCGGCCATGTTGGCGCGATTAGAATCGCCGTCACTCGCTCTGATCGGATCTTCTGTAGAGTTTTTGATAGTAATGGGATCGGAGGAAAGGCATAGACGAGGTTGAACCTCCACGGGTGAGAGAACGCATCCATGCCCAGTGCTCTGTCTGCCATATTTAGGGAGAAATATGTTTGCAGCTTGGCATTCTGACTGTTGGCAAAAAGGTCCACTTCTGGACTCCCCCATCTGGAAATCAGGGAGAGGAAGACCTCCTGGTCCAGACACCATCCCCCTGGATGTACATCCCTTCTGCTCAGGAAATCTGCCTGGGTATTGGCCGACCCTTTCAGGTGAACTGCCGAAATAGAGAGGAGGTGCTTCTCTGCCCAGAAAAAAATGTTTGAGGCTAAGGTTCTTAGTTTCTTGAATCTTGTGCCTCCCTGATGACGAAGGTATGCTACCGTGGTCATATTCATATGCATGTAAAGAAGCTGCGGAGACACCATCACGTGTTTCTCGACGCAAGCAGTGAATAGCCAGGCCTTTCCCCGGGAAGGAACAACCACGGGAAGGGCAGCATCCTATGAAGGAAAGCCACCTATGCCAAGCATGGTATCCATCCCCAGACAGCTGTTTCGGGGTGTTTGCCCCTCATCAGTGTGGAGTAGGAATCTGGCTATTAGGAGCAGTGCCTAGTAAAAAGGCTATAAAGGCACAGATGATTGGCCTCGGGGAGACCAAAACATCCAACACTGCGGAGACACCATCACGTGTTTCTCAACGCAGTGATTCCAGAACACTGCCCCCATCCCTTATGGGAAATATGCAGATGCATGTAAAGAAGCTGCGGAGACACCATCACGTGTTTCTCGATGCAAGCAGTGAATAGCCAGGCCTTTCCCCGGGAAGGAACAACCACGGGAAGGGCAGCATCCTATGAAGGAAAGCCACCTATGCCAAGCATGGTATCCATCCCCAGACAGCTGTTTCGGGGTGTTTGCCCCTCATCAGTGTGGAGTAGGAATCTGGCTATTAGGAGCAGTGCCTAGTAAAAAGGCTATAAAGGCACAGATGATTGGCCTCGGGGAGACCAAAACATCCAACACTGCGGAGACACCATCACGTGTTTCTCAACGCAGTGATTCCAGAACACTGCCCCCATCCCTTATGGGAAATATGCAGATGCATGTAAAGAAGCTGCGGATTCACCATCACGTGTTTCTCGACGCAAGCAGTGAATAGCCAGGCCTTTCCCCGGGAAGGAACAACCACGGGAAGGGCAGCATCCTATGAAGGAAAGCCACCTATGCCAAGCATGGTATCCATCCACAGACAGCTGTTTCGGAGTTTTTGCCCCTCATCAGTGTGGAGTAGGAATCTGGCTATTAGGAGCAGTGCCTAGTAAAAAGGCTATAAAGGCACAGATGATTGGCCTCGGGGAGACCAAAACATCCAACACCGTGGAGACACCGTGGTCATATTGTCGGAATATATTCTGACATGGTGTCCCTGAACAATAAAGGATGCGGCTTTTAACGCCTCTTCCACCGCCTTCAGTTCTCTGAAGTTTGAAGAGCTTGCTCCGATGTCTGGGGCCCAGGTGCCCTGGAAATGAGTTCCCTCGACTTTAGCTCCCCATCCCCTTTGACTGGCGTCCGATGTGAGTGTCTTTAGCGGGACCTGGTCCCAACTGACCCCCCGTTGGAGGTTTCGGAGCCGTAGCCACCATGTCAGGGATGTCTTGACATGACTGGGGAGGGAAATTCTCTTCGAAAAAGAGAACTCTGCTGTCTGTCCCAGGATGATAGGACATGGGTTTGGAGGATTCTTGTGTGGGCTTGGGCCCAAGATACCATCTGGATACAAGATGTGAGAGATCCTAGAATAGACATGGAATGTTGTAGAGTAGGAGCCTTTAGGGTTCTGAATGCTGTTATCCTCTGTACCAGATCGAGTTGACGTTCTCTGGGCAGAAAGGATTTCCTCAACTCCGAGTCCAGAAAGACCCCTAGGGACTTCTTCCTCCTGGAGGGAAGTAGGTCCGATTTCTCTAGATTCGGGATCCAACCTAATGACTTTAGGATTTCTAGAGATTTTGTTAAGTCCGCCTCGAGGCGGGAGACTGAAGGAGCGACAATGAGTAGATCGTCTAGATAGGGTACTATGCAGATCCCCTGAAGACGAATGAATATAATGGCTTCTGTCATGATCTTTGTAAAGACTCTGGGAGCTGAGGCGATTCCGAAGGGAAGGGAGTTGAACTGATAGTGTACTATCTCCTGATCCTGAGATATTGCGAATCTTAGGTATTTCCGGAATTCTGGATGGATTGGGACGTGGTAATAAGCGTCCCTCAGATCCACCGTAGCCATCACCCAGTCCTGTCCTATCAGAGGGATCGCTGTTTTGACCGACTCCATCTTGAACCTCCTGTAGGTTATTACTCGATTCAGAGGTTCCAAGTTGATTATTATTCGGTGCTTTCCCGAAGGTTTCTTGATCAGAAACAAATGGGAATAATGTCCTCTGCCCATTTCTTGTTGAGGTACTGGGGAAGTTACTCCTGCCTGGAGTAACTCTTGAAGTCCGGAAAGGAATGCGCCCTGAGGGCTGAGACTCTGTAATGAGGTTATCCTTATGTGATGAGGGAGAGGGCTCTCGAACTCTAATTTTAGTCCATTCTGAATAGTGTCGAGTACCCACTGGTTCGACAAAATGGAACTCCACTGGTTGATGAAGCTCGAGAGTCGACCCCCGACGCCCTGGGCGTAGTCACTGCTTGTCCGGGACCTGCTGGGACTGGGGAACCAGGATGTTCCTACCCTTCCCTCCTTTAGGATAGCTCCAGCGTCCTGACTTGCCTTTCCCTTTGAACTCTCGTTGGAAGGGTTGTTCTTTTGAGGGACGAAAAAAAACGTTTTTTCGGATTCCTCTGTTCAGGAAGCACTTTTTTCTTGTCTGTTGCCTTTTCCAGTATATCGTCCAGAGCCTGCCCGAATAGATAGCGGCCCTGAAAGGGAATGGCACAGGGCTTTGTTTTGGACGTTATGTCCCCACTCCAAGACTTCAGCCATAGAGCTCTTCTGGCTGAGTTAAGGTACCTTCACACTAAACGATATCGCTAGCGATCCGTGACGTTGCAGCGTCCTGGCTAGCGATATCGTTCAGTTTGACACGCAGCAGCGATCAGAATCCTGCTGTGATGTCGTTGGTCGGGGCTAGAAGGCCAGAACTTTATTTGGTCGCTGGCTCTCCCGCTGACATCGCTGAATCGGCGTGTGTGACACCGATTCAGCGATGTCTTCGCTGGTAACCAGGGTAAACATCGGGTTACTAAGCGCAGGGCCGCGCTTAGTAATCCGATGTTTACCCTGGTTACCATCCTAAAAGTAAAAAAAACAAACGCTTCATACTTACCTTCCGCTGTCTGTCCTCCGGCCGCTGTGCTTTCCTGCACTCACTGTGAGCACAGCGGCCGGAAAGCAGAGCGGTGACGTCACCGCTGTGCTTTCCGGCCGCTGTGCTCACAGCCAGTACAGAGAAGCACAGCGCCAGGGACAGACAGCGGAAGGTAAGTATGAAGCGTTTGTTTTTTTTACTTTTAGGATGGTAACCAGGGTAAACATCGGGTTACTAAGCGCGGCCCTGCGCTTAGTTACCCGATGTTTACCCTGGTTACCGGCATCGTTGGTCGCTGGAGAGCTGTCTGTGTGACAGCTCTCCAGCGACCAAACAGCGACGCTGCAGCGATCCGGATCGTTGTCGGTATCGCTGCAGTGTCGTTTAGTGTGAAGGTACCTTTAGAGAGAACTGCCGATTTAGCAGCCACTCTAACGGACTCTGCCGAAGCATCGGCGAGGAAGCCCGTAGCTTTCTGGAGAAGAGGGAGGGAATCTAAGATTACTTCCCTAGATGTTCCCTGGGTAAGGTGATCTTCAAGCGTGCGGAGCCAACGGAATAGGGATCTAGCCACGCAGGTGGACGCAATGTTTGTTTTAAGGAGATTGGTGGAAGTCTCCCAAGATCTTCTTAGTAAACTCTCCATTTTGCGGTCCATAGGGTCTCTGAGTTGGGAAGAACCCTCGAAAGGGAGGGTTGTCTTTTTTGATACTCTAGAGACTTGTACATCTACCTTAGGAGTATCCCACAATGAGACGTCTCCATCGAGAGAGAAACGATTTTTTAGTTCAGAGGGAACAGTAAGTCCCTTCTCGGGCGATTCCCATTCATAAAGAATGAGACTCTGTACATTCTCGTGTATAGGAAACCCTTTTAATTTTTTAGGTTTTAACCCACCGAACATCTCATCCTGCACTGATGGTTTCTCCTCCTCCTCCTCAACACCCATTGTCCCCCTGACCATACTAATTAACTCATGTATGTCTTCTGAGGAAAAATAGTATTTTTTACTTTCCTCTTTGGGGGTGGAAGTGGAGCCCTCATTCTCCCACAAATCCTCCGAGCCGGAGGAATGAAGTTCACCAGAGTCTGAATCAGAAATAACCGTTGCCATCTTCCTATTTTTAGGAGGAGGTGGCGGAGGTAACAGAGACTGGGAAAGCGCCGATACCGGGGACTGAACTTCCTGTTTAATGAGGGATTTAATGCTCTCGAACAAGGATGGCTGTTCTGAGCGAATTATTTCATCAGTGCAGGGCTGGCACAGTCTCTTCTTGTAAGAAGAAGGTAGCTTTGATGCACAAACACCACATTTTCGATCTTCCGATTTTGTCTTGGAAGATCTGTCCTTCCTAGGGGCAGAGGCCTTGTCTCCCTAAAAGAGAGAGAGAAGGGGGACTATGTATATGCACCCTAAGGAATACAGGGATAGAGGGACCTTAACCCACTACTCACGGTAGGAGGGAGGACGCAGGGCTCGGCAGAAGCAGAGA
The DNA here is from genome assembly GCF_032444005.1 of Ranitomeya imitator. Taxonomy (NCBI): domain Eukaryota; kingdom Metazoa; phylum Chordata; class Amphibia; order Anura; family Dendrobatidae; genus Ranitomeya; species Ranitomeya imitator. The sequence goes on along the minus strand of NC_091282.1, from coordinate 73,227,501 downwards.
CAGGTCTGTCACCTTCCATGGTCAGTCAGTACTGCAGTCCAGACAGACAGACAGGGGGCCTTACCTGGAGGTGATCTACCAGGGTTAAATACCGTGGAAGCTGCGTCCAATCTTGTGCTCCTCCTCCCAGTCCCCAGGCGTAGGGGAAAAAACCGCTATGCCCCATCAGATCTGCTTTCAGACGCGCGTGCGCTCCACCGCTGGAACGCACATGCCGTGAACCGGAAGTTCGGGTATTTCCGGTTTGCGCGTCCACCGTTTCCGGCCATGCAGGAGAGGAGGAATGCCGGGGAGCCGCGCGGGGACCCCGGCCGCACAACACCGCTCCGCTTTACTCCTGAAGGAGCGCGGGAGGAGCGGAGGAGGGGTCCCGAGTCCACAGCATGTGAGGAGACGGGAGCAGCGCCGCAGGGAGGAGAAACATCCTGACACAGGCTGCCTGGCTAGGTAAGGTTTCGAGTGCTCCGATCGCCGGCCACGGCAGCACTACCGCAGGACCTCTTCATGCCCCATAGGGGACAGGAAAAACACTGGAGGTGGCAGGAAGGGGAGGGTATTTAACCTCTTTGTGTTTCCTGTCCCCCATTAGGGCGGGGAGACATCCTCCAGTACCGCTGTCGTGGAAGGTGACTGGAGAAAACTTCTACGGCTGGGTGCCCACAATCCAGAACTAGCAGCGCTTTGGACACAGCACATGTTCACTGCGCCTATTGAACACAGGTAAATCCGCAGGTGTTCACTGAACCGTGCGGATTTACCGCATTCAGTACATTCTACTGGTAAACATTTTCTAGCAACATACTGCGGTCTGGAGAGATGCACCGCATGTCAGTATCCCGGTACGGACTGGGGCTGAAATTCAGCCCTGGCATTTGAAATCACACAGGTCCATGCTATCCCCATCCCCAAGCATCAGATGGGATATATATTACTAATATTACCCTGGATGGAGGAAAGGAAGATTTACTACAAGACCAATATTTCTAATGATACCTCTGTCACAACTCTTCATAGTATGGGTGCCTTGAGAACACCGATCCTGTTAACAAAGTAGCAGACAAGGTGGTGCATGACCAGACAGGCCCTTCTGGCATTTGCCAGAATTGATAGATGGCTAGTCCGGCCCTGTATATCCTCGGGTGAGCCGCGGGCATCTGTGGATGTATAACGGGCATGAGATTTCTAGAAATCCCATCTACTATGTGTAACATCTGGACGCTGCAGGTTTGAAGCTGCATAAGTACAGAGCGCAGAGGCGTAGCTAGAGCTTTTGCCGCCCGGGGCTGTTCCCGAGTTTGGCGCCTCCCCCCCCCCCCCGGCTCAATACACACAAAGGTTAACAAAAACGGTTTTCCTGTTTTGTAGACCTTAAACTGGGCCTAATGGTGTCACCCCCACATGCCACACCTGTGACTTAATACCACCACACCATGACCAGGCCACATAGTGACCGAATAATGCTACATACAAGGGACAAATACCACAACACCATTTCCAGACCACATATTACCACCACATAGTGACTGAATACTACAATACTGATCAGTAATAAAAAAAAAAACCACAATACTATCACCATAAGTGTCAGTATTCACAGGAGATCTGTACTTAGTATGCAGTGTCTGTGTAGAGGTAATACAGAGATCACTGGTGACATTATACACAGGACCTCTATATAGTATACAGTGTATAGTGTCAGTGTATAGGTAACACTGACTCACCAGTGACGTCTCTAGGTGAAGTCCTTCATCTTTCATCCAGCACAGACCGCCATCATTCCTTCCAGCCAGGACTCGTTTCTGCAGGAAACAACACAGTTATCTCGAGCTCCGCTTGCAGAACACATTACTTAATTTTTCACAACTTCTACATTACATCACATGAAGAAAAAAAGGTGATATAGTGTCACTCTGCACAGTAACAGGACCGCCCCCCCATTTAAAACAGTATACTCAAAAAATAAAATAAATACATCACTGCAGTAATAATATCCCTTAATTAGCCCCTATGGTAATAATATTCCCCACCCTGGCCCCGTTTCTCATTCCTGGCTCCAGCCATATGTTCTCGCATCCTGCCCTCATGAGTATCCATTCTACCCCATATGATCTCCACATCCTGCCCCACCAGCCTCCATCGTATCCGTCCTGCCCCATGATCCAATCCTGCCCCGTGTCTCCAATCATGCCCCGTATCTACATTCTGCCCATGCCTCAAGTTCTGCCCCCAGTGTGTCCAGCAATTACCCCCATGTTGTCCAGCAATCTGCCCCAGTGTGTCCAGCATATTACCCCCATGTTGTCCAGCAATCTGCCCCAGTGTGTCCAGCATATTACCCCCAGTGTGTCCAGCAATCTGCCCCAGTATGTCCAGCACTGCCCCAAGTGTGTCCAGCAATCTGCCCCAGTGTCCAGCCTTTCCCCAGTGTGTCCAGCAGTCTGCCCCAGTGTGTCCAGCATATTACCCCCAGTGTCCAGCATTGCCCCAGTGTGTCCAGCATATTACCCCCAGTGTGTCCAGCCTTTCCCCAGTGTGTCCAGCAGTCTGCCCCAGTGTGTCCAGCATATTACCCCCAGTGTCCAGCATTGCCCCAGTGTGTCCAGCATATTACCCCCAGTGTGTCCAGCAATCTGCCCCAGTGTCCAGCCTTTCCCCAGTGTGTCCAGCAGTCTGCCCCAGTGTGTCCAGCATATTACCCCCAGTGTCCAGCATTGCCCCAGTGTGTCCAGCATATTACCCCCAGTGTGTCCAGCAATCTGCCCCAGTGTCCAGCATTGCCCCAGTGTGTCCAGAAGTCTGCCCCAGGGTCTCCAGCATTGCCTCAATGTGTCCAGAAATCTGCCCCAGGGTCTCCAGTATTGCCCCAGTGTGTCCAGCAATCTGCCCCATGGTCTCCTGTATTGCCCCAGTGTGTCCAGCATTCTGCCACATGGTCTCCTGTATTGCCCCAGTGTGTCCAGTATTCTGCCACATGGTCTCCTGTATTGCCCCAGTGTGTCCAGCAATCTGCCCCATGGTCTCCAGTATTGCCCCAGTGTGTCCAGCAATCTGCCCCATAGTCTCCTGTATTGCCCCAGTGTGTCCAGCAATCTGCCCCATGGTCTCATGTATTGCCCCAGTGTGTCCAGCAATCTGCCCCATGGTCTCATGTATTGCCCCAGTGTGTCCAGCAATCTGCCCCATAGTCTCCTGTATTGCCCCAGTGTGTCCAGCAATCTGCCCCATGGTCTCATGTATTGCCCCAGTGTGTCCAGCAATCTGCCCCATGGTCTCATGTATTGCCCCAGTGTGTCCAGCAATCTGCCCCATAGTCTCCTGTATTGCCCCAGTGTGTCCAGCAATCTGCCCCATGGTCTCCTGTATTGCCCCAGTGTGTCCAGCAATCTGCCCCATGGTCTCATGTATTGCCCCAGTGTGTCCAGCAATCTGCCCCATGGTCTCAAGTATTGCCCCAGTGTGTCCAGCAATCTGCCCCATAGTCTCCTGTATTGCCCCAGTGTGTCCAGCAATCTGCCCCATGGTCTCATGTATTGCCCCAGTGTGTCCAGCAATCTGCCCCATGGTCTCATGTATTGCCCCAGTGTGTCCAGCAATCTGCCCCATAGTCTCCTGTATTGCCCCAGTGTGTCCAGCAATCTGCCCCATGGTCTCCAGTATTGCCCCAGTGTGTCCAGCAATCTGCCCCATGGTCTCCTGTATTGCCCCAGTGTGTCCAGCAATCTGCCCCATGGTCTCATGTATTGCCCCAGTGTGTCCAGCAATCTGCCCCATGGTCTCCAGTATTGCCCCAGTGTGTCCAGCATTGCCCCCAGACAGTCAAACATAAAGAAAAAAAAAAAAAAAGTAAAATCCTCACCTCTCCCGTTCCTAGCGCAGGTCCGGTGCAGTCAGCGTCTCTCCGGCTCTGCGACGCTCAGGACAGAGAGGCAGAGCGGCGCGCACAGTAGTGACGTCATCGCGCCCTCTGCTCTGAGACGTCGCAGAGTCAGAGGAGGCTGCAGCTGCCGGCGCCGCAGGAACCAGGAGAGGTGAGTATAGAGCGGGGGCGGGGTCCGGTGGTGGGGGGAGCTGGCCCTGGTCGTGGCGGCGGACGGCGCCGCCCGAAGATTTAAAGGGGCGTCTTTTTTTTTTTTTTTTCTTCTCCTGCAGCGCCGGCCGCCCCCCGCATTGTGCCGCCCGGGGCGGACCGCCCCCCCCCGCACCCCCCTTCCTACGCCACTGACAGAGCGTCCAACCCGCAGCAACATACCCTAACACTGATTACACAGAACCACAAGACGGATTTCTTCCCCTCAGGAATCCTTTTCATCAGTATAACGTCACCAACCTGACAGTGTCTGTAATTTACGCAACAAAGTCCTTTACATTCTTCATTTTTGTCTTTAACCTTTTTTTGGCACTTTACAGACATTAGCATCACTGTCCCCATTGGGGTTCACAATCTACTGTATCAGTACGTCTATGGAGTGTGGGAGGAAACCGGAGAACCCGGAGGGAACCCCCATAATTGGGGTCTGGTGTCACAAAAACTGGGGAAAAAGGAGTTTTCCTAGTAGTGGACATCCCCTTTAAGAGTCTTACACAACTAGAACTAGCTTTATAATGACAGAGAATTATGTATGTAACAGCTGATGTCCGGTGAGAAGAATCGCATTGGACTTTACAGGAAAATCGGAGCAGTTTTATTCACGCTGATGAGTGCGAGCTGAGTCTCCGGCAGCCCGGACATCCATTCCTGGGAGCTGGGGCTGCACAATACCTAGAAAGCCTGAGCTTCTCCACCCTGAACTTGACGTCACCCTACAATCTCATCCTCCACCTCCTCCGTGACGTCAGACTACCTGGTGACATCACGACGTGTGGGCAAGACTAAAAGCAGCAGCCTTCACGTCCATATATATAGCTATAACCTAACGTGTGACGTCACAGCATCTACAGCCAATCAGCATATGAGCGACAAGCTGGGAACTGACCAATCACGCCTCAGAATCCGCGTGGCCACTGGCCAATCATCAGCGCCTGAGCAGAGCGAGTGTAACGGATTCTGAATAAAAACTGACGTGGCCCCGCCTACTCGGCGAAATAATAATAATAAAAAAACCGCTGCGTGGAGCCAAGCGGTGATTGGAGGTATGTGAGAGCCTGCGGCCAATGAAATCGACTTGCACGAAGGAGCGTGGGCGGGTTTCCCGTGACGTCACTGCTGCTGCTAGTTGCCGGCTGTCTCTTGACTCTGGGATTCAGTTGGGTGCTGAGAAAGCAGCCGGGCGGCGAACTGGTAAGTCAACGCTGATGTGCGCATGCGCGAGTGATTATTTCACCATTTGTGCCTGTCTGTTACCATGTATCACTGCAGTGTGTCAGATCACCGGGAGGAAGGAGGGAGGAGGGTGTCACATTGACAGGACCGTGTGAAGGAGGATCTGGAACTGTCAGATCCGCATATTGGGGGTATACTACACTATAGAGCACCCCCTTTAATTCTACCACTACCTTTGTGTGGTCAGCTCTAACTCCTGTGTGTTCCCCACTATCACCCCCACCCTCTGCCCTCACCCAGTATTAGTATTATGTGACCCCCTTTATTTAGGCAACTGGAAATGAATGTTTTACCCCTCAAATTGTGCTGTGACCCTGACGTGGATCCTGAGATCCGGAATCTCTCTATGGCCTATGGTCTCCTCACCCATAGCCTGTGCTGGCACAGTGCGGACCCTGCAGGGTCAGACGGGCGGTAGTCTGTCCCCAGCCGTCCTGTGGCCCTTCTTTTAGGACAAGCGGTTTGGGCGCCGTCTATCAGTGGTGACATAACTAATAGTCTTGGGGACCATAGTGTATCCCCGTGTGTACAGCCGGGCATAACAGGATAGGAAGGAGCAGATCTCTTCTGTCTGGTCCCGATAGTCAGTGATTCCCCCCCCCCTCCATAGTCAGTGATTCCCCCCCCCTCCATAGTCCGTGATTCCCCCCCCCTCCATAGTCCGTGATCCCCCCTCCATAGTCAGTGATCTACCCTGTATAGTCAGTGATCTCCCCTCCATAGTCAGTGATCTCCCCTCCATAGTCAGTGATCTCCCCTCCATAGTCAGTGATCTCCCCTCCATAGTCAGTGATCTCCCCTCCATAGTCAGTGATCTCCCCTCCATAGTCAGTGATCTACCCTGTATAGTCAGTGATTCCCCCCCCCCCTCCATAGTCAGTGATCTCCCCCCTATAGTCAGTGGTCTCCCCTCCATAGTCAGTGATCTACCCTGTATAGTCAGTGATCTCCCCCCTATAGTCAGTGGTCTCCCCTCCATAGTCTGTGATCCCCCCCCTCTATAGTCAGTGATCTCCCCACCCATAGTCAGTGATCCCCCCCCCTCCATAGTCAGTGATCTCCCCCTCTATAGTCAGTGATCTCCCCCCTATAGTCAGTGGTCTCCCCTCCATAGTCCGGGGTACATTTGTGTCCCCCCTCCCCGTTCCGCTGGCACATTAGCCATCTTTTCCGCCATGTCCTCACCATGAGTTCATGCCTGGTAACGTGACTGGGAATTACCACGCTCGTTCGGCTTCATTCATAGGGAGGACGGCGGGGAACGCTGCCACAGCGCTCGGTCCATTCACGTCTCCCAGCGACCGGGGGAAAACCTGAACCCCCTCCCTGACCTCACCCCCCTAATTACAGATGAGGAGGGGGGCATTGATGTCATGTTTCGTGATGTAGGTCGGGTGAGGGGATAAATTAACAGTATAAGGACTTCTACTTGCGAAGCCAGGAACACAATCACTGATTCTTACATAGGACTTTCATTAGAGCCAAACCCAGTGGGGGCATTTTGGCTTTTCCACATCCGTCGCTCCTGTAAGGGTCTTGGCGCTTTCCCAGCTCTCCTGCGGGGTAACCATGGAATTAAGGTTGCTCCTTGTCCCCTCAGATTGTCCGCGCCATGGGGGTCTAGCAAGGATCCAGTTCCGCCTGGCACAAGTGTTGGGTCTGCAGAGCTTTCCGTGCCCATCTGTGCTGAGCAGAGCCACCCTCCCTGCACATCCCTCCATTCTATATCCAGCACTGCAATGTGTCCCCTCCCCCGCCTCCAATTCCCAGAAATCCCAGAGCTGGAATCCAATCCGGATGCTTTCTTTACACAGCAGTTCACACTAATTGCCGATCCTTTGCATGAAAACATCCTAATTGCTCAATTACTGATTGATCGCCGTATGAGGTGGAAGCTTTGGATCTGTTGAGACTTTGTAGTACCATATCTGATTTAAAAAAACCACCTTCTCCCAATTTAATGCCATTTTTCCTTTTTCTTTCAAACGTTTAAGGCTATTTTAGTTAAAGGGGTTCTCGGGGTGTACGATATTGATCACCCATCAATAGCCGAGTCCGACATCTCCATCGATCAGCTATTACTTCCGGCTGAGGATAGATGTAACCTCTACGCAGCCCGAGTCAGGGTGTAGCAGTCTCTGCTGGGTACTGCAGGTCGGTTTCTGTCCTTTTGAAGGATAGACCTAATCACTGCTGATCTTGGGGAGCCGATGTCGGACCCCACTCGATCGAATATTGATGACCTTTCCTTAGGATTGTTCACTTATACGCTATGCCTGGACAACCCCTTTAAGGGTAGTAGCTCCATGGTCCGATTCTAATGCTCTTGTGCCCGTTGTAGGCACTTTCAGGAATGGACAGGGGTCCGCATGGGTGCTCTGATAAATCTGTGACTACACAGCCCCCCAGGCTGGCAGTAGCCTTCCCGACCGTGTGCTACAGTGTCTGTTCTGGGAGACCGGACCAGACCGGCTCGCTTTCTGTCCGCACTCACTTAGGCTCCTCGGTCATCCTTTTATTGGACCACTTTTGGTGGCCGCTAATCACTGCGTACCGAAACACCCTGCAGGTCTTGCCATTTTGGAGAAGCCATGACCCAGTCGTGTAGACGTCACAATTTGGCCAGACACTTACGCATGCCCACTTTTTCTGCTTTTAACACATCAACTTCAAGATCGGGCTGTTCTCTGTTCAGTGGTTTTAATATTATGGCTGATCGATATATAACTACCCAAACTACAGATGTCGCCCCACATTAAGCAGGAGGTGATGACAGATTTGCCATTCAGGACTCTAAGAAAGTGGAAATATCTTATGTTTCAGGGGAAGTTGGGTGACCACCAATAGTTGCCAGGCCTACATGTGCTCTGATCTATATGCGTATTATTATGCATTTCTTATGTAGCACCATTATTTCTGCAGCATTTTGCATTTCTGTCCCCGTTGGGGCTCACAATCTAGATTCCTTATCAGTATATCTTTGGAATGTGGGAGGAAACCGAAAAACCCAGAGGAAACCCACGCAAACACGAGGAGAACATACAAACTCCTTACTGATGTTGTCCCTGGTGGGATTTGAACCCAGGACTCCAGCGCTGCAAAGCTACAGGTCTAAACACTGAGCCACCATGACAGTAATACAGGATGGTGGCTGTGCCTGTTTGATTATATAGACATCACATTCAGGATTGTAGGGAAGCTGGGTGACGAGGACGACAGCACGTGTGATTTTTTGCCATTAAGTCGCTTTGCTCTCATCTTGAGACCCTGTACTCCGTGGCGTACCTCTAATTTTTGTACATCCGTCTAATGATTGCCTGAACTTCCAGGACCTCTCTCCTTATGAATCAGCCCTCTAACGGCTTGTTGCGTTTGTATTCACGCCGGCGTGCTCAGCGGCAGACGAGCGCCTGTCACTGTGACTCACTCAGAAAATGAAATAATTTGCTGCAAAGAGCAGGAATCTCGTTCTTCCGGTTTCTCCTTTTTAGGATGGCACTCTCATCTGGTTGTCTGCTACCACTTTTTCTAACTAGAAGGGTGGAACGGGAAATGCTAATTATCTGTAAATTGCTGGATGTTTCATTTTTTAAAATCCTCTCCGATTAAAAGTGGCCTGAACCTGTGTACAAAGAGTTGTGTTACTGGATGGGTCCCCTAGAGGCTACAGGGGTTCCCCAAAGTAGAGGCTGCTGTGATTTCCTTCTATACACTAATGGGGGGCTCAGGGGGTTGTTTCATTCCTAGCAGGAGCCTCATGCAAACATTTGGGATTGGTTTATATATTAACCCTAGTCCTGTTTGCACAGCTGAGTATTCAGTACAGCTGTTTTCTGCCTGATAAGGGGGTTTTATTGTCCTTTCCTGATAGTTTTCAGGGTCTGTCAGTGTAGGTATACAGACTGGGGATTGTCTAAATGGGGTTCAGATAGGATATCAGATCGGTCTGTTTGTCTGCAGAACATCCTCTCCAATGCTTCCATGGCATCTCAGATGAGATTTCCATGAGGGTCCTGACCCTTTTAATCAGCTTCTCAGGGGGGAGTCCTGAGAGTCAGACCCCCCCCACCGATCAAATATTATAGACCTATCCTGAAGATAAGCAGTCAGTATTGTGATCCTAAATCCCTGGCCACACACTAGAGATTTTGAACAGTGAAGAGGTCGATGAAGACCATTTTCTGTCGACCTTCGGAACTTTTTCGGAATCAGAGTCTTTTCATAGTGTTGAATCAGGTCAAAGTTTTCGAAACTACCCTGTAAATTGAATTGAATCTTTGCCGAAAAATAAGGTCAGCCCCATGAAATCTCTGAAGATCGGCCAAATAAAGGTATGAAGCGGGAGATGGCAACCAAGTACTGATATGGGGCTTTGTCCTCGTTTCGCTGTGGCTGAGGTCATGTTTCCAGCTGCACGGCTGATTCATGGCACTAAGAATATCAGTTCTTGGATGGAAGAGCGCTACTTCACATCACATTGCTGAAAACACTGGGGAGCCGTGATGATGGCAACTAAGAGACATTCACCCTGGAATGTTATTAATAGCTGCCGAACAGCAGGATCGGTCGGATGCGTGCAGCAATGAAATCATTCCTTCCAGCTGGGTGACACATGGTAGAGAAATTCCTGGAATTGCCCAAGAAGTTGTGTTGGGTTTGTCATCTGCCGTGGCCGTGAGGAACTGGATGTTTCATTTCAGAGACTTTCACCGAGCGTTGGCAATAATGGATTCGGAGAAGAGGTTACATGTAATTGTGTGATCAAACATGGTGTCGAAGGTCTAAATGCCTTTGTGCCAAGTATTCATACATTCATCGCCTTAATTTACACAAGGCTTGTGTAGATTCAGCTAATGACTGTTTTAGAAGGCTGATCTCCTGGACAAGTGGGTGCGAAATGCAACTTATCTCTCAATCATACTCTTAGCGAAGTCAACAACGGTTGGGCCACCACTTTGGCTCCCAATCACGAGTGCCACTCTGTAGGCCATGGAGAGGCAGCAAAGTCGGATTGATATCCCTGCTTGTCATGGACTACATGGCTTTAGCTATATAATAAGGCAACTTTTACCCAGGCAGGTGAAGTGGATGGTAGAAATTCCTCAAGAGTCTCACAACTACCTCAGTCTCTTTACACCCATCACACGTAGGATGGCCACCTTTATTCCTGTAGGACAACACCATTCATTTTGTCTTTGGTACAGACGGACAGCATGTATTTCTGAGACCCTGGCATCTCAAAAACCGTTATGATGTTGTCATACTTTCATACCTAAATCTGGTTCTTCTTGGTCCGATGTGAGCCAACCTGACAAATGGACAATATTTGAGAAAGTGTTATTTCTGCGAGAAGGGCCTTATGTGGGCACCCCTGTTCCACCAACTTCACTGAGGTATGTGGCGTTTTGAGCCTTATGTCTACCTTATGTTAGCTGCCACTTGTATTCTCAGAAATAGGGGCAGCATGTGGGCAGCAGACGCACAGTGTAATGTTCTCAGAAGTAGGTGAGGGCACCCGATGTTCCTTAGGAGCTATAGATAAAGCAAGTGACAAAGTAGGTGGGCTTTACACAGAACCTCCAGCATGATATCAGAGCATTTATACAATACAGTTCAACCGCCCACACACTCATCTGAGCACATAGTGTTTCCAGAACATAGATGTGAGCTATAACGGGGACTTAACCCTTTTACATCCTTCTCAAAGCCTTGTCCTCCCACCATAGGATTTTCATTTATCTGTCTGCAATGTGACATGTCCGGTTGTTAAAACTTCTTAGAGAGATGAATCTTCGAAAAGTAATCAAAATCTGCAAAAGAGGAAAGCCACTTCTAGATATCTATTGTCATGTCGGAGGTTCTGTAGAAGACCTTAAACATAGGACCACTACTGCCTCCAAGAACAAGACGACCTTGGGTCTCTGGCTTGAGATTTCTGTAACTTGAAATTTATTTTACTCACTTAGCACCATCAATTCTGCAGCGCTTTACAGACATCATCGGCACTGTCCCCATGGGGGCTCACAATGTAGATTCCCTATCATGTCTATGGAGTGTGGTAGGAAACCAGAGAACCCGGAGGAAACCCACGCAAACACGGGGAGAACATACAAACTCCTTGCAGATGTTATCCTTGGTGGGATTTGAATTCAGCCCTGCAAGGCTACAGTGTTAACCACTGAGCCACCATGCTGCCCTATGAAACTTGAAATTTTCTCAACTAATTATAGAAGCCACCCCGATGTCATACTGTGGAGTCCAAAGTCATCTTTTTCTCGCTCTTCTATAGAATTTATCTCTGGTTGGCTTTGCACTTACATGGTCAATCTCAATATTGCAGGGATGATGCTAGCAGAACTAATTCAGACAATTTAGAAGGTAAATTAAATCCATACAGCAGATGTAGCCGCTTTTAAACTCTTCCTTCTAACCGGATAATTGAAGCTAACCAAGCATGGACAATCCCCAGGTGATTCATTCACAGGTAATTGCCTAATATTATGGTCAGGAGGACATTTTCATGGCTATAAATCCTGTGGAAACTTGCTGAGAAAGCCGGCCAAATTCATAAGGGAATGGTTTCTATCTTTGTGACTTTGCAGTAAAATAAATTGGCTTTCTGCCATACCATGTACGAAGATAACCCACAGATTTGTTATGCCAAAACACCTGGATGGCTGTTCTCGAAGTTCCGTTAAATTCCATTATGTTGTAATTTGAGTGCTGGAACGTTGAGCAACAGTGTAGGACTTAATTTGGTAAATTTGCCGTCTTTTGCACCTCCTGAGATAGTCTTCTGACAGGTCAATGTGACCTTTTACATAATGGTGGACTTTACACTTGAATACCAATTGATATTTTTAAGCTGGCCTTAATCATTAGAGCAAAGTCAAGTGGCTTAGGCAATTTCAGCTGATTATCTTTTATGTGTATGGAAGTATCAGGCATGCTAAATTTTAGTGGCAATCTTTTTGTTGTTGGGGATATGAGCTGCCATTAGAAGAGTCTCACAGCAGCTTACTCCCCTCTCCAGATTGAGAACATATCCACGCTTAGGAAAACTTAGGGCATGTGTGTAGGGAGTTCGAGAGGGATGGCTGTTGATGTTGTATGGGCACCTATGTGTAGACAGCTCTTTAGGAGTTCTTGTTTGTCAGTACAGAGTAGGGTACTGATTGGGTAAGATGCATTTGCAGCTTTCGAGGTTCTCCTGAAAGAGAGTCTTAGGGTTCCTTTACACGAGCAGATAATCATTTACACAATGACCCATGCTATTGTCATTCCCATCCAGCAAGTAATGTCAGACAAGTGTTAATACAGGATGAGAATCCTAAAAGAAATGGTTGAGCAGTGATTGTTCCAGTCCTACTTTTTGTCAGTCTAATCGTTGAGCAAGCAAACCGTGTCCATTTAAATTACTTCATCTTCAAAAGATGATCAAGGATGTTTTCACTCTTCCTAAGTAATTTTATGCAAGATGAAGGAGTATTTTTGGTCACATCGTTCAGTCGCTCAACCCATTCACATTACTCAATTATTGTAAACGATGGGTCGTTACCACTAGAACCTGACGGATCATCGGCCATTGTAAAGCCCAGATTACAGGCAATGCTACCAGCTATATCTAAGCAGAGGTCCACTACTTCCTCCATGAGCTGTATCGGAGACATCTCCCAGCCAACCAGTACCAAGCTGTGTACTGATGAGGAGCAATGACTCCGAAACCTGTCTACAGATGAGAATTGCTCATTTGGTTCAGCATTCTAATTATATTTTTAAGTCTCTTTAATAGGTGTAACATTGACTGAAGGGGTAGCTACCAAAAAGAACTGCCATTATAATATCCGTTTAATTCCTCCTGGAACTAGAGGCCATTGTACAGTACGGACAAAACACCTGTGCCCCCCATACATGTAGCTGAAAATCATGCACAATGCAATTAGCTCACAATATTTCCTGTTTTCCATGGGAAGAAACCGTTGCAGCGCTCCACTGAACATCTCGTAGCACATCGACCTATCCTACAAGACTGGCAAGTTGGATGGCCGGTTTTCCATTGTCAGACAGTGAGGGTAGATAATGTTGAGCTTTTGCAGAGCACAATATGTGGGCTTTTCCTTTCCAAAATCCTGTCCCTGCTGAGCTAGTTTTTTTCAATTTAGGATTGTAAAGGGGACATTACTAGCTCAGCAGAAAGAACTTTCCTCCCTGTTCTGTCTGTCGTACCTTTGCATAAAACAGCTTGTTCTTTCAGAGTTAATCATTAGTATAGGACATTGGAAATTGTCATTGAGGCATATTAAACAATGTTTCACGTCCTCATCAGTCTTCAACCTCTGAGAAGTTTTGCTCTGGAAGCCTCATCTCTTCCGCTTATGCTTTTATACAAGTTCATCATTCACCTTAATTTAAGATTTGTATTGCTTAGGTTGGGGTCCCCACATATTCTCATAAGTTATCACCATCTTGTAAGATCTTTCAGATCTTTTCTCAGAATTGTTTCCCCAAGTTTATCCAGTTGAACACGAAATATAAGATCTCAGATTATTTTATTGGTTGACGGATAAAAGTTCAGAGTGTAGTACAAAATATGTCTTGGAAATATCATCTGTATCCATTATGAGTTGTGGTTGTGTTCTGTATCATCTTAAACCCTTCATCGTCAAGAAAGTATTCATCAGAAGACCACTGTCATCTCCATTCACGACGTCTCCCATTTTTCTCGTTTTAACACACTGAACCTTTTAGGTCTTTCCTACCTCCAAAACTTTTTTTCCTTCTATTAGATGTCTGCCTAAAACACCTAGAAGGAAGCCTGCAATCCTGACGCACCTGTGGGACCTCTTAGCCCACCCCACAAGTCTGCAGGCCACAAATCATGTTTAAGTGTGAACCCAGACAAAAAGTAGGGAACGATTTTTTTATCAAGTCTATTGGCGACGGCACTCAGGAGAAGCGCAGAACCACCTTTTTTAAAGTGGGGATTACCTTGGGAATTCTTTCTGCTCATTTCGGGGGTAGGTACTGTATTTCTTTAAGGTTCTGTGACTTCTGCATGCATAAGTGTTTGTGGAATCAGTGTGTATCTCTATGACTGGTTGGGGGGGAAAATGGTACATGGGTGCGGTCTCCTAAAGAGGACCATTTTAAGACAGGAGCCTGGTTTCTTACAACTATGCTGAAAAGCAAATTTAGCAAAGGAACTTTCCATCACATGTGCGCAGTATACAAAGTTCCAATCAGGGATGCACCCTTACACAGCTGTAGCCTTGACTTTTGTTGGGTTGGAAGCTATATTCCTTAGATAAAGGTTGTTCAAATGCTTGTTTATTTCTACTGCCCACCTTTATATACTTGGACACTCAACCATTTTCTCGAGACGGAGAGAATAGTGTCCCTCTGCCAGATACCTCTCAACTTGTGGATTATTCTCTTTGAGAATAAAGGATCAGGTAGGTCTAAAACCAACATGCCTGATCCATCTTTCTACTTATGACTTTTCCACATCTACACGTTAGACGAAGATCATCCATCGTGCATAGCCACCCTCAGAAAGCTCAAGTTTGAGAGATGGGTCATAAATCTGTTTTTTGGCCTCTGCATCTAAAAGCTTACCATTATTGGCCCAGGAAAATTCATATGGTCAGTCTGATAGGTGCTCGTATAAATGTCTGTGGTCTTGGACATGAACCAATTTTTAGAAATGTGATTTAACAATTGCCTTCGGGGCTGACTATCTTACTAACTTCAGCATCTTCCTGGATAGTCATTGACTTTGACATGATCAGATTTTAAACTTTGTTTTCTTGCTAAGAATGGCCATACGCAGATAATGAGACATTGATCTGTCAGCATATAATATATTTTGGGTCCCTTCTCTCTGAAGAATGATGGATGAGCTCTTTGGAAAAGGATTTACCAGCACATAGAGAATTTCTTTACAATATTGAATTCATTGGCACCTACCAGTCTTGATCTGGCCATGCCTCCATGTACTGACATATAAAACTAACCTACTCTTTTAAATTAATACTAAATTAACATTAGAACCCTGGAATGTTGTCATCTGGTGCAATTAGAGGCACATGACAGTTTCGATATAAGGAATTCATTGAAAATCAGTTAGGTCATTAATAGTGATGAGCGAATATACTCGTTACTCTAAATTTCTCGAGCATGCTTGGGGGTCCTCGGAGTATTTTTTAGTGCTCGGAGTTTTAGTTTTTCTTGCCGCATCTGAATGATTTACATCTGTTAGCCAGCATAAGTACATGTGGGGATTCCCTAGCAACCAGGCAACCCCCACATGTACTTATGCTGGCTAACAGATGTAAATCATTCAACTGAGGCAAGAAAAACAATCTCCAAGCACTAAAAAATACTCGGAGGACACGACTGTCAAACAAACATTGCTTTGGTTGAGTGTTTGGCTGGCAGCTATCTCGCCCACCATGCTACTGAACATTCTTGTGCTGTCTGTGAGAGTGCTGCTGATAGACATCTCTGGAGGCTTATGCCTTAGAAAACAAAAGGATAGACAGTCCGAAATCAGGCATACCAGATCCTTACATCTCCTAACTATTATCTGTAGGGTTCAACATACACATTAAACTTGTCAATCAAACCTGTCGATATCGGCAGGTTCAGCTAACGTCAGTCTAATGTGTATGGTAGCTTTACCATTCTCCTCTAAAATGAGCTTAGGCTAGTTTCACGATAGCATTTTGGTGAGCTGCGGACTTCCTCAGTGAAGCCCCACCCATAGCTGCACCTCCGCCGCTCAGCTCCGCCTATGTCCGCATGCGGCCTGCATACCTATCTTTAACATTATGTACGCAGGTCGTGCGGATGTATGCGGATGCCTCCGCATGCGTCGCTTTGACGATGCGGCGGCCAGCGTCGAACGCAGCTGGTTGGAATTTCTTTTTTTTCTCTGCATCGTCAAAACTACGCATGCGGAAGCATCCTTATACGTCCGCATGACCTGCTTACCTAATGTTAAAGATAGGTACGCAGGCCACATGCGGACGTAGGTGGAGCTGAGCGGTGGAGGTGCGGCCGTGACTGGGGCTTCACGGAGGAAGTCCGCAGCTCAGCAAAACGCTAGTGTGAAACTAGCCTTAGACAAGTATTTCTTCACCATATTGGTTTGACTTGTTATGAATATTGATGCATTTATCACATTGTTGGGTTCCTTCTAGGAGCGAGGATTCTAGATCAGAAACCTCAAACAGTGGACATGGGAAAGGACTACTACAAGATTTTGGGCATCCCTTCAGGGGCCAACGAAGATGAGATCAAGAAAGCCTATCGGAAAATGGCCCTTAAATACCACCCAGATAAGAACAAGGATGCCAACGCAGAGGACAAGTTCAAGGAAATCGCAGAAGCCTATGATGTTCTCAGTGACCCCAAAAAGAGGGCAGTGTATGACCAGTATGGAGAAGAAGGTAAGGACCCTGAAACCAGATTGGATGTGTCAACGACTGTGAAATATGTCCAATAACGTGACCATGAATGCTGTGGTTCTAACTGCTGAGACCATCACCTATCCCAAGGAAAGATGATGGTAGTGTGCATGGGTGACCACCATTCCTGTACCCTGTAGTCACACATGCTCGTTACCACCCCATTCATATAGAGCAGGGGTGTCAAACTGCATTCCTCGAGGGCTGCAAACAGGTCATGTTTTCAGGATTTCCTTGTACTGCACAGGTGATAATTTAATCACCTACACAAATAATGAGTTGGTGATTAAATTATCACCTGTGCAGTACAAGGAAATCCTGAAAACATGACCTGTTTGCAGCCCTCGAGGAATGCAGTTTGACACCCCTGATATAGAGGACTTTGGGAAACTTGTTCTCATGGTTGGTGGAGATCCCAGGAGACAAATCTCCAGTGATCGTACATTACCTATCCTGTTGGTAAATGGGCAACAAATGTTTAGGGGACAACCCAAATGTAGGGATCGAAGTTTCTATTAGAAGTGGCCCATATAACCTATTGGAGCATATTTTATAGGTGTCATAGTGGGACCAGTGTCATACTTGGTGCCACCACATGTATTAGGACTTTTCACATCACCTTACTGACACTAAAATACAGTGCTGGTGGCATACATGATGGACACCAGCAGTATGGACTCCATTGATTAAGAATAGGGTACTGCACAGCATTTGACACTTTGCCATTACAAAAAATGGTGCTGCATGCAGTTTTATATACGGTATATTTTTTCCATTAAATATGATGGAATATAGTAGGACGGTTTTGGCACAGATGTGAACAGCACTTTACATGTACTTCGATGTGCAGGTGTATCTGCCCTTTAGTCCAGGGTTTCATGGAGACATGTGTCACACATTGCGACATCTCGTCTAATGATTTCTTATGGTGTCGCATTATAACTTACCGCAAGTGTTTCCAAACATGTTCGATTTGTCTGTTTTTTGGGGGTTTATTACAACCAAACAGCAGCGAGTTGAAGACAATTTGCACAAGTATATTTGGTCGTATGACCAAAAACATGATGTCCACCCCATGTTTTTAAAAGATGGCCGCCTGTAACCTGGTGTTAGCAGAACTGAACACTGGCATCTAATGTTATCCGTTCCCACTGTTGTTCTGTCATTATGTAGACATCTCCAGATTGCTCTTCAGCAATTATTAATAACTTGGACCTACCAAGACTTATTTGTGCAGAACGGCCCCACTGTTTATGCTGCGAAATAATCCGAGCCAGATTTGTGTCTGATCATGTGTCTTGTGCACATGAGGATGTTTTCGTGGTGCTTGGAGTTGGGATACAGAGCAATAAGCAATCCTCTTGCCCAGAGCTATCACCGACTGCTGCAAACAAGACTAGATGTCTCCAGGGCTAAGACATCTAGTGTGACCCTACAAGGAGAGCTGTGCACAACTGTGTAGTATTCAGTATGCAGCTACATGTTTTCACTGGAAGATGTTTTCTTCCCTTCGAAATGTTCTCATATTATAAAGTGTTGGCGTATCATTAGGATATACGATAACTTTATGATCAATTGGGGTCCCGGACAACCACCTCTTATGAGAAAGGAGGGGTAGATGATGAGTTACATCATATGTTACACTTGGTACACATCCAGAGTTTACATTTTCATGAGCAATGTTCTCTGTCTCCGATGCAGGTCTGAAGACAGGAGGTGGATCATCTGGTAACACTGGGAACTCCTTCCATTACACTTTCCACGGGGACCCTCATGCCACCTTTGCATCTTTCTTTGGAGGCTCAAATCCCTTTGACATCTTCTTTGGCTCCGGTCGCACCCGTATGGGCAATGGCTTCGACCACGAAGAGATGGACATCGAAGATGATGATGACGACCCCTTCAATAACTTTGGGCGTTTTGGGGTGAACGGATTCCACCGGCGGCACCCAGATCAGCTGCACAATCGACGGAAAGTGCAAGACCCCCCTGTCATTCATGAGCTTAAAGTGTCACTGGAAGAAATCTATCACGGCTGTACCAAACGAATGAAGATCACACGGAGAAGACTGAACCCAGATGGCCGGACAGTAAGAACTGAGGACAAGATCCTAAATGTGGTGATCAAGAAAGGTTGGAAGGAGGGGACCAAGATCACCTTTCCTAAAGAGGGGGATGCCACATCAGAAAACATCCCCGCAGACATTGTGTTCCTACTAAAAGACAAACCACATGCACATTTCAAGCGAGATGGGTCCAACATAGTTTATACGGCCAAGATCACCTTGAAAGAGGTAAGTGCAGTTTCTAAAAACATCATCTGCATTTTAAGGGCATTTTATTATTATAAACAAATGTCTGATTAGTTGCTCACCAGAGGCTGGACCCAATTTGGTAAGACCCACAAGGATATTGACTATTATTAAGGTTTGTAGATTTGAAGAACACGTCACACAAATCTTTAAAGGCCGTTGGCTACAGTAGCTCAACAGTCCTAACCAAACGTGTAGCGTAGAGGAACAGTCTCTTATACAGCAGATAGAATGTCCTGTGACCACCTCAGGTCCTTAACTAGTTGCCACTGAGATAGGAAGTCATGAGACACCTTGAATAATTCTCTAAAGGTGGCCATACAATTTAGATAGGAGTAGTTTGATGATTGAGAACCTGAAAACGATTCACATATTCCCAGTCCAGTGGCCTAGTGGGTAATTAGTAGTGATGAGCGAATATACTCGTTACTCGAGATTTTTCGAGCACGCTCGGGGGTCCTCGGAGTATTTTTCAGGGCTCGGAGATTTAGTTTTTCTTGCTGCAGCTGAATGATTTACATCTGTTAGCCAGCATAAGTACATGTGGGGGTTCCCTAGCAACCAGACAACCCCCACATGTACTTATGCTGGCTAACTGATGTAAATCATTCAGCTGCGGCAAGAAAAACTATATCTCCGAGCACTAAAAAATACTCAGAGTAACGAGTATATTTGCTCATCACTAGTAATCGGTAGCAGCCGACCGGAGCACTGCGAACCTTCTACCAGCCAACATCCTTGTAGGCCCACCGCAACATAATCATGATGTCATGTTGGGTTTGCTAATCAGAAGAGGCAACAGGATGCCAGCTGGTAAGAGGAGGAGGCTCATAAGGCTCTTGTTCGTCAACTACGGATTACTGATGTGTCTTGAGGGGTTCTGTAAATCTTTTTGCTCATCTCTACTGGTGAGTGATCATTTTGCCAATGGAGCTATCCACATTTTGGTCATATATTGCGAATCACTGGGTAAAGGACGAGGATCTTACTGGGAACATTCTTTAAAGGAAAGATCATTTGCAGGGTCAAAAGATATTTTGTAGGAGCGAGAAGAGACCTGAACTTAGACTAAGTAGGGCAGCGCTCCCTGTTCATGCAATACGAGCCCAGGACCTGATCCTGCTTGTTATGGGTTTATTTAGAGACGCAGTGAGCTCAGCAGTGCTGTCACTGGGCGTGCATCCGGAGTAGACTTCTTGTGATATTTAAAGAGGAGTCTATATAATCACT
The DNA here is from genome assembly GCF_032444005.1 of Ranitomeya imitator. Lineage (NCBI taxonomy): Eukaryota > Metazoa > Chordata > Amphibia > Anura > Dendrobatidae > Ranitomeya > Ranitomeya imitator. The sequence goes on along the minus strand of NC_091282.1, from coordinate 73,207,171 downwards.
AAATCATCGTCTTGTGATGAATGACCGCGGCTGGGTGGTTTTCCATTTTCAACATTTAATAAGGACTTGTCTCTTAATTGAAATCTGACACATTGTAACATAATATTGCAAGTTATTCCTTTAGGGATTTACTGTTTACTTACAAGGTTCTTGTAACTCTTTAGTAGGAGTTTATTCAGATATTGCTCTCTAGTAAGGGCTTCTTCAGCGGTTGGGCTCTAATAACGGCTTTTTTAGTGGTTGCTCTCTAGCAAGGGCGTTTTCAGTAGTTGCACTCTACTAAGGGTTTCTTCTGAGGTGCTCTCTAGTAAGGGCTTCTTCTCTAGTAAGGCCTTCTTCAGTGGTTGCTCTCTAGTAAGGCCTTCTTCAGTGGTTGCATTCTGCTAAGGGTTTCTTCTGAGGTGCTCTCTAGTAAGGGCTTCTTCTCTAGTAAGGCCTTCTTCAGTGGTTGCTCTCTAGTAAAGCCTTCTTCAGTGGTTGCATTCTGCTAAGGGTTTCTTCTGAGGTGCTGTCTAGTAAGGGCTTCTTCAGTGGTTCCTCTCTAGTAAGGGTTTCTTCAGTGGTTGCTGTCTAGTAAGGTCTTCTTCAGAGGTTTCTCACTAGAAAAATGGCTTCTTCAGAGGTTGTCTAGCAAATGCTTTTTCAGAGGTTACTGTCTAACAAGGATTTCTTCCAGGTTTTCTTTTTTATTGTAACTGCCACAAAGCTGTGTCAAAACACAGTGGTTTATACAAAATTGTGGGAAAACCGCAGCAATGTGTCATATTCCTGCTTGTCTGGCACTTGCCTAATGCTGATCTTTATATTATTCTGTTTGGTTATTATTATCGTATTTTTCGGACTATAAGACACACTGGACTATAAGGCGCACCCAGGTTTTAGAGGTGGAAAATAGGGAAAAAAATATTTTAAGCAAAAAAAATGTGGTAAAATATTTAATAACATATTATATATAATAACACCACATATAATAGTATGTTATTATGTTGGAAGCTGCGGGACCAGTGTGGTGTCTGTACAGTACTATATGAAGATGCTGGAGGGTGAGTATAAGAATGGGGGCACAGGGCTTATATTTAAAGCACCACTCCAGCACTGCAAAATAACACTGGAGTGCTGCTTTAAAATCCAATGGGAGAACTATAACTCCCAGCATGTCCTGCAGGTCATATGACATGCTGGGAGTTATAGTTCACTAAAGAAGTGGCAGAGTGCTTTATTGTGTTTTGGAAAGACTAACCAGCCACACTGTGGTGAGGTAAAAGCATCCCATGACTGCACACAGAGCCCTCCCTCTTATTGCCTTTCCACAGCACAGGTAAGGCTACGTTCACATTAGCGTTGCGCCGCTGTTGCGTCGGCGACGCAGCGGCGACGCAGCGGCGACGCGCCCCTATGTTTAACATAGGGGACGCGTGCGTTTTTTGGGTGGCGTTTTTCGCCACGTGCGTCGTTTCCGACGCTAGCGTCGGACGCAAGAAAATGCAACAAGTTGCATTTTCTGTGCGTCCGATTTTTGTCAAAAACGACGCACGCGTCGCAAAACGCGCGCGTTTTTGCGCGCGTTTGCGCGCGTTTTAACATGCGTCGCGCGTTGCGTCGCCGACGCAGGGCGGCGCAACGCTAATGTGAACGTAGCCTAATGGAAGCCAGCAGATTCTAGTGTTGGAGTCTGAAGGACCTGTGATGATGTCAAGAAGAGGGAGGGCTCTGTGCTGCCATGTGATGCTCCAGCCCGCCCACTTCTGACATCATCACAGGTCCTCCTTGTGCACACTGCACAGCACTCAGCTCCAGCCCAGGAAGGTACAGCGATCTCCTCTCCCCCGGACCCTGCTGCTGCTGCCTCCTCCTGCCCCAGACACACAGATCTCCCCAGCTGCTGCAGGAATCAGCGCTGGGGAAGCCATGTGTGTCCCTGCTTAAGTGCAGTATTCATTTGCCTCTCCTGGCTCACTGCTCAGCTGATAGGTGGGCAGGGAGTAGCTAATGAATATTCACTGCACTTAATCATCGGGACCACATGGTTTCCCCAGCACTGATTCCGGGCAGTGTGGACATCCCGAAGTGGGATAACAGTGCGATCCCACTCACTGCTGCCCCCCTCCCCACATGCTACATCCGTACCATAAGACGCACCGACACTTTCGTCCCAAATTTGGAGGAAAAAAAGGTGCGTCTTATGGTCCGAAAAATAAGGTACTCTCTTTGCCCGTTCTGTACTCCCCTTACCCTTTTGCCTCAGCGCCACAATGCAGCTCAAGGAAATTCCCATGTGTGCGGCTGCCCCTTTTATTTTTTTTGTTTTCTTACACCTGGTCACTGCAGAGTTTCCAGAAAAGCTATAAAAAGCTGCATGTGTATTAATACCCAGAGTTACCAGGGAATCACATGTACGTGCAGCGAGGCTTCGCAGTGCTGGAGAAGAATTGTTTTTTCTTTTAGTTTAAAATCTGTTAATGTTGTTTCTGTGGAAAAGGGATCAGACAGTGGGAACATATCAGTAACTTGTTACTGACACCAGACAAGTGATCTTTGACCTTTAGGTGTTATGTCTGGAGCATTGCAACACATACTGTGCAATGACTGATGTATGTGCCGTCCTGATGCCCAATGTTACTGCTCTTACCTTCACACACAGTTATACTAAAGTGTTATTCCAGCTAGACTGAAAATTCGCCTTATTTTTGTACATAGAAGCAGTATTATAGTAGTTATATTCTTGTACATAGGGGCAGTATTATAGTAGTTATATTCTTGTTCATAGCAGTATTATAGTAGTTATATTCTTGTACATAGGGGCAGTATTATAGTAGTTATATTCTTGCACATAGGGGCAGTATTATAGTAGTTATATTCTTGTACATAGGGGCAGTATTGTAGTAGTTATATTCTTGTACATAGGGGCAGTATTGTAGTAGTTATATTCTTGTACATAGGGGGCAGTATTATAGTAGTTATATTCTTGTACATAGGGGCAGTATTATAGTAGTTATATTCTTGTACATAGGGGGCAGTATTATAGTAGTTATATTCTTGTACATAGGAGCAGTATTATAGTAGTTATATTCTTGTACATAGGAGCAGTATTATTGGAATTATATTCTTGTACATAGGAGCAATATTATAGTAGTGTTATTCTTGTACATAGGAGCAGTATCATAGTAGTTATATTCCTGTTCATAGGGGCAGTATTATAGTAGTTATATTCTTGTACATAGGGGCAGTATTATAGTAGTCATATTCTTGTACATAGGGGGCAGTATTATAGTAGTTATATTCTTGTACATAGGAGCAGTATTATTGGCATTATATTCTTGTACATAGGAGCAATATTATAGTAGTGTTATTCTTGTACATAGGAGCAGTATCATAGTAGTTATATTCCTGTTCATAGGGGCAGTATTATAGTAGTTACCATATATTCTTGTAAATAGGGGCAGTAGTATAGTAGTTATATTCTTGTATATAGGTGGAGTATTATAGCAGTCATATCCTTATACATAGGGGGCCATATTATAATAAGTCACAATTTCACACTATTGCTGTCTAAATATTTCCGTTTTTTTCTAATTCGGTCTTGCTCTGTACTTCCATGTTCTGGAATTGCAGGGGTTAACAAGTAAGCTAATGGATCTTTGTGTTACTGCATGAAGCCATGTCCTGAAAACCTGTCAAGGTGAATAACTGTGCACCATTAAAGGTGCGAGCCTCACAGCAGCGCTCGCTTTGCTCCCGTGGGATTGTGATGTGGACATTGTCACAGCCTCGTCCATATTTAGCACCTCTCCAGTTCCAGGAATAGTCAGGGTCAGATTCTGCTCCAGGCATGTAAATTTCTAAGGAGGGCAGAGGTTTCTTTCCTGGCTGGCGATAGGCGCAGTCTCCCATAGGTGCAGTTACATCTAGTGTCCTCTGTGGGAGGATTACTCTGAATCCGGGGTGGGGAGAAAGTCGCGGCCTTGAAGGAGAACTTCAGAGTTGGAGAGAATAATGCTAAAACTCTAAATTAGGGACCTTGATAGATGGTTGTTATCTGATACAGTCAGGAACTTACTGTTCCAGGCACCGCAAAATATGAGTTTTATTTTATGTTTTATTGTCCATGAATAGAATGCAGCATGGCAGTGAAGACTGACACTTCTGAGTTTGTGGAAATAGAGTCTGTAGATTAGTGGCATATCTCATGAATGATTATTTGCTACAATTACCCTCAGTCTAATGTAGGTAAAACGTGTTAGCCGGTAGAAATCTTCCAAAATGTATTACCATCCTAAGGTCTTTGTATTGGATATGCCATCATTTTATCATTGTGGGGGGGACTTCTAAGGCCTCTTTGTCCCCGAGAATTACAGGGATGCTTCTCAATCATTCCATGCACATTGACCAGGGCTGTGGAGTTGGAGTCTGTGTCCATTTTGGTGGAGTCGGTATGAAATGTACCGACTCCAACTCCTAAAATATTTAATAAATTGGTACAGTAGTAAAATGCTGTAAATGTTTTCATAAGCATTTTGGAAAGTTATGAAATGTCTGTTCTGTTCCTGGTCTAAGGATCTCGGCCTTTAGTTGAGATGAATCTGTGCTGCACTTTATGTACATGCTCGGTAGTGACCAGTGCTGGGGAGTCGGAGTGGAGATTAATCTGTGCTGCACTTCATGTACATGCTCAGTAGTGACCAGTGCTGGGGAGGCGGAGTGGAGATGAATCTGTGCTGCACTTCATGTACATGCTCAGTAGTGACCAGTGCTGGGGAGGCGGAGTGGAGATGAATCTGTGCTGCACTTCATGTACATGCTCGGTAGTGACCAGTGCTGGGGAGTCGGAGTGGAGATGAATCTGTGCTGCACTTCATGTACATGCTCGGTAGTGACCAGTGCTGGGGAGTCGGAGTGGAGATTAATCTGTGCTGCACTTCATGTACATGCTCAGTAGTGATCAGTGCTGGGGAGTCGGAGTGGAGATGAATCTGTGCTGCACTTCATGTACATGCTCGGTAGTGACCAGTGCTGGGGAGTCGGAGTGGAGATTAATCTGTGCTGCACTTCATGTACATGCTCAGTAGTGACCAGTGCTGGGGAGGCGGAGTGGAGATGAATCTGTGCTGCCCTTCATGTACATGCTCAGTAGTGACCAGTGCTGGGGAGGCGGAGTGGAGATGAATCTGTGCTGCCCTTCATGTACATGCTCAGTAGTGACCAGTGCTGGGGAGGCGGAGTTGAGATTAATCTGTGCTGCACTTGATGTACATGCTCAGTAGTGACCAGTGCTTTGGAGTCGGAGTGGACATGAATCTGTGCAGCACTTCATGTACATGCTCAGTAGTGACCAGTGCTGAGGAGGCGGAGTTAAGATTAATCTGTGCTGCACTTTATGCACATGCTCAGTAGTAACCAGGGCTGTGGAGTCGGAGTTGATGAATCGGAGGTTTGGCTTATCGACTCCACAGCCACGATATTGATGCTCCATCCTCCCTCTGTGCAGGGCAACTGCAGAATGGCCCAACTAAGAGACTGAGCGAGCTGTAGTTTTCTGCACAGAGTGCCACTGGGCAGGGAAACTCTCAGCTTCGTCCTCAGGATCAGTGGGCATCCTGAGAACTTTTATCGGATGGGAATACACCTACAAAGTGAAGACCAACATAAAATCCGGTATTGTCATCAACTTCTATTACTATATAGAAAAAGCCAATTAGTACTTTGAATGCACAAGGGTGTAATATTATGAGTTAAGGGTATTTCCATTTCTGTAATTTCCTATTACTAGGATCTTTGGTCAGTGAAGGTCAGTTTCCTACAAGAGAAACTTTAAGGGGGCCGAAGATCTAAATTTTTCCTTTATGCTTATGAGGTGGATCCCCACCAATCATGAAGTGACGGCATATCCTAAAGCTAGTGATGACATATTCTAGAGCTATGGCATTAAACCTTTAACATTACAGACTACGCAGGCGTTATTAATAAGGGTGGAGCGGCACAAGAAGGATTTGCAGAGCTGAGATCATAAGTGACTGAGTGTAGTTGGAAATAATTACATGTAATGATGCATTTCATTTCTGATTTTCCTCTATAAAACACCCAGGTCGTAAGGAATAGCTTGGCTCTCCATCCTCATGATATAAAGGGAGTTTACCATGCAGATGGGGTGACTCAGAAAAATTTCAGCTTAGGTTACAAGACAACTTTGGCTGTATAGGTCACCAGGCCAAAGATTGCTGTATGGCATGTGTCAGGTACTTGTCACGGTCACAGCACCGCGTGCGTAGAGCGAACCCATTCACCCTTGCTGTATCAATCTCTAGCCGCATGATCTGTGTCTCAGCCATATAGGCAGAGCCTTAAATGTGTTGTCTGACCGTGTCAAGATTCGCCAACGTCAGGTGTGTGACCACAATTTTGCGATTTGCGTATGTGGTCACATGCTGACTAGATGTGCGTGGCCTCACTCAATGCAAGTGTATTGGCTGAGGTCAAACACGTCTAGTTGGATTGTGGCCGGAAGTATGCAAATCGCTTACTTTCAGTCAAATGATCACCCTCTCCCATTTGTGGGACTGCAGACTTGCAGCCTAAGGCCAGACAACCCATTTAATATAGAGCCAGTTCCCCTTGCCAAAACCAAACGACCTGAATACTCATGACTTCATTCACCAGGTGTCGGGTAACTTCTATTCCTCGTTTATAGTCAGTTTGGTACATCAGCACCATCTGCAATGTAGCCTACCCTTCAGTATGGAACCGCTGTCCTGCCATCTCCATCTCGTCAATGATGCCAATCAGTTCTGCATTTTCATGCCCTGAAATACTCTGTGCTGCGGGGAACTCTCTTTTTGCTATAACAAGATCAGCACATTATTAAAGTTACTGTATTATTATAGGTTATAATGAGTTTGCTCTCTGGCCCCAGACTCTTATTGACCCGATATTTATTTTTTTCCAGGCTTTGTGTGGCTGCACCGTCAACATTCCCACCATCGACGGCCGGGTCATCCCGCTACCCTGCAGCGACGTCATCAAACCAGGAACCGTCAAACGGCTACGAGGTGAAGGATTACCTTTCCCCAAAGTCCCCACCCAGCGCGGCGACCTAATAGTGGAGTTTCAAGTACGATTTCCAGACAGAATACCACAACCAACCCGTGAACTCCTCAAACAGCACCTGCCATGTTCCTAGTATTATATGTACACAGGGGCCCGGGGCCCCATGCAATAAATTACAGATTTGTGCCAAGAGTTTTGCAATTGAGACCTCCAGTGTCTAAATCCTGGAATACCAGTCTATAACCCAAATTCTATGCAGAAGACAACAACTTCCTGAAGCTCAAAATAAAAACAATAAACTTCTTTTTTTCCAAAGTTTGAGCCCGCCATCTCCGTGTGACAAAGGACGATGAGGGAGGGCACAGAGGGCAGGCCCTGGCATCCGTTTGTACTGTTATGGGGGCACTAGACTAGTTCTTTGTATTTTAACATGTATAAATTCTGGACTTACAGCTGTAACTTGATTCCCTTTATAATTCGATTTATCAGTATTTTTAGCCTCACACAATGAACTATGGACTTTTAGAATACGTTTTTTTTTAAAGTAAAAAGAGCATAATTGTAAATATAATTTAATGTGACCGATGATTTTGACATTTCTACACACTGGGCAGAAATAAAAAGTAAAAATTGTGAATTTTAGAAAGACTGATCCATGCGTTGTATGTACGGGTGATCTGACATTGTTAAAACTGTTCACCCGAGGGATCGTGGTCCTGACATCCCTGCTGTCGGGCACCCTTACCTCTGTAGTTCTAATGATCTGGATAGTTGTCACTCCCAAGAGGAGCGAGTGAGAAGTTCAATAGGTAGGGCACGCCCAAGATGTACTTGAAGGTGGAAACTGTTACTGATGTCACTCCCAAAATGGACATGTAGGAATAGATGGATAGAGGTATCACCCCCCAAGAGGGACTTGTAGGTAGAGATTGATAGGTCACTTCTAAGAGGAACGAGTAGGAGATGTTTGATATTCTCCCAAGAAATACTTGTAGGTGTAGATCGGAAGTGAGGTCACTCTCAAAATGGACTTGTAGATGCAGACGAATAGTGATGTCACTCCCAAAATAGAGTTGTAGGAAGAGCTGGGTAGGGATTACACACTCAAGAGGGATTTGTAGGTAGATATTGATGGGTCACTCCCAAGAGGAACGTGTAGGAGGAGTTTGATAGAGCACTCCCAAGAATGACTTGTAGGTGGAGAAGAACACTGATGTTACTCCTAAGGCGGACTTGCAGGAGGAGCTTTATAGTAATTTCACTCCCAAAAGGGACTCGTAGGTGCAGGTCAAAAGTGATGACTAGGAGGAGCTGGTTGGGGATGTCTCTCCCAAGTGGAACTTGTAGGAGTAGCTTGAGTATGAGGTCACTCCTTCGTTCCTGTTAAAAGAAACCTTTACACATTATCTACTGTCTGTGTTTGTTGAATGTGGTGTGCAGTTTTAAGGATATCCTCTCTTTCAGTAGAAGAAAACATGGATGTTGAACAAATATTGCCAATCTCCATATTGTCCCCCTACCATCAGGCACCGTTACAACTTCAACAGCTTATTATTTGGAGTGGAAAATAGGAGAAACTGGGTAGTAAACTCACTCCCAAGAAGTACTTGTAGCACAAGTTCAATAGCAATGTCATTCCCATGAGTGACATGTATGAAAGGGCGGGTAGTGAGGTCACTCCCAAGAATGACTTGTAGGAGGACTAGATAGTGAGGTCACTCCCAAGAATGATTTATAGGTGGACTAGATAGTGAGGTCACTCCCAAGAATGACTTGTAGGAGGAGCTAGATAGTGAGGTCACTCCAAAGAATGACTTGTAGGAGGAGCTAGATAGTGAGGTCACTCCGAAAAATGACTTGTAGGAGAAGTTAGATAGTGAGGTCACTTCCAAGAATCACTTGTAGGAGGAGCTAGATAGTGAGGTCACTTCCAAGAATGACTTGTAGGAGAAGTTAGATAGTGAGGTCACTCCCAAGAATCACTTGTAGGAGGAGCTAGATAGTGAGATCACTCCCAAGAATCACTTGTAGGAGAAGTTAGATAGTGAGATCACTCCCAAGAATCACTTGTAGGAGAAGTTAGATAGTGAGGTCACTCCCAAGAATCATTTGTAGGAGGAGCTAGATAGTGATGTCACTCCCAAAAATGACTTGTAGGAGAAGTTAGATAGTGAAGTCACTCCCAAGAATGACTTGTAGGAGGACTAGATAATGATGTCACTCCCAAGAATCACTTGTAGGAGGAGCTAGATAGTGAGGTAACTCCCAAGAATGACTTGTAGGAGGACTAGATGGTGAGGTCACTCCCAAGAATGACTTGTAGGAGGAGCTAGTGAGGTTACTCCCAAGAATGATTTGTAGGGTGAGCTAGTGAGGTCACTCTCAAGAATGACTTGTAGGAGGAGCTAGATAGTGAGGTCACTCCCAAGAATGACTTGTAGGAGGAGTTAGTGAGGTCACTCCCAATAATGACTTGTAGGAGGAGCTACATAGTGATGTCACTCCCTGGCTATCCATATTACCTGCGGTCTGTCTTCATTGAATGTGATTTGCAGAGTGCATTTTTAAAGAAACTCCCCTCTGGGTAGTAGATAATGGATGCGGCACAGACACACACATGCCATCCAATTCATATGTCCCATAAAAAGGTCATCATGATTTGTGAGAGTGGGGCAGATACCGATCTGCTAGGTTGTCTTATAGTGGTTGGAATTCATCTTCTGCATGTCTGTAAAACTCAGGTACCCAAAGACTATTACCTACATGATCCTCTTTTTACACTAGGCTTGTGTGGATGTATTCATATGTAGTACATTGTTGTAAGGGAGGATCCTAAAATAAGCATGTATGTGACAGATGTCAATCTGGTAGCAAAGCACGTGTTTAGAAGGAGTTTCCCCTTTGAAATATTGTACCAATAAACATAGTTAAAAGATTGGACAGTATAAATCCATCAATCTTTAGATGCTGGGGCAGATGTATGAAATCCAACCAAACCTAAAACTGGCCACAAATCAGAACTCAACTTGCTGTGACGTGATAGGGAGGGAGATGAGCAGCCATCAGACCTGGTGTTGGTTTTTATGATGGATCTTCTGAATTTTGCTAGTAAAATCTATAGATGAGAATGGAGCTACAACAGTACTGAACACTATGTATACTGCTACCTGTATACAAAAATATAACTACTATAATACTGCTCCCAAGTACAAGAATATAACTACTATAATACTGCTCCTATGTACAAAAATATAACTATTATAATACTGCTTCCATGTTCAAGACTAACTACTATAATACTGCCCTATGTACAAGAATATAACTACTATAATACTGCTCCCATGTAGAAGAATAACTACTATAATACTGCACCTATGTACAAGAATATAACTACTATAATACTGCCCCCTATGTACAAGAAAATAACTACTATAATACTGCTCTGTATGTACAAGAATATAACTACTAGAATACTGCTCTGTATGTACAGGACTATAACTACTATAATACTGCCCCTATGTACAAGAATATAACTACTATAATACTGCTCCTATGTACAAGAATATAACTACTATAATACTGCTACTATGTACAAGAATATAACTACTATAATACTGCCCCCTATGTACAAGAATATAACTGCTATAATACTGCTCCCTATGTGGAAGAATATGAATCTGAAGAAGACGAATTTTGATATGTGACTGGCAGTAGGACGCCTATTATGGTCCTGTTAGAATCCTGCATGGAGACAGTTTCTTTATCATCGCTGACACCTTGGCTGCTCCATAGATAGTGAGGCATGAGTCACATGCAATGAATAGCACCAACTGTTTGTGCTGACTTTTTTCCATTTTGCACTTGAGAACATGACAGCTCTTCAGTTAATATGATTAAAAGCAGGGAGGCCTCTGCCAGCACAGCCCAGCATTACCCTCAGTGCCAGGCAACAGTTCAGAAAGCCTCGGATTGGCACCGTGGCCTTTAGGGTATGTTCACACAGAGTTTGATGTGGATATTTTTAGCCAGAAAAATACACACATAAAAACTGCTTCTAAAAAGGGTGTGATTTCTGGTGAGGTTTTAAAAGGACTTGCGGTTTTTTGGCATATTTTTCTGTGTGGTTTCTGGGGAATTTTTAATTTTGGATGTAGCAAATATGGTTTGGGTTTTGGCACATTCCTGATGCAAAAACCCATTCTAGAAACATGCAAAAGAATTGACATGCCACGTGTTTGATTTTTTATGTTTTACACATGGTAAACACGCAGAAAAAAAATGCGACGTGCACTTAAGATGCATTTTCAGCTTCAAATTAAAGTCAAGCAAATTAGAAGCGGTTTTCTTTTAAATGAGAATTTAGGCACTAAATCAACACACACACACAAAAAAAAAACATCAAAAAGCTTCATGTGAGCATACACTGGGGATATGTGCACCAGAGTCTTTTTCAGAACGCTCCATAATCCACATTAAGAAGCGCTAATTAAACACTTAGACCGGTGTTACACTTGCAAGTGCAATGCGAGAAACTCGCGCATCAATACCCGGCACTGCCGCCGGCAGTCAGGACCGGAGTGTGCAGCTTCATGTATTTCTGTGCAGCTGAACGCTCCAGGCGGCAGTGCCGGGTATTGATGCGCGAGTTTCTCGCATTGCACTCGCAAGTGTGACCCCCGACCTTATAGTAATGAACATATGTACTTCAATGTGAAAACGACTTGCTGTGCATATGTTCAGTCTTTTGAGCTATTATTTTTTTAACTACGTCGCAAAACAAAGAAGTGTCCTGTCCATTCTTCAGGCAGCTTGGAAGTCGCTCACTAGAAAAAAAATAGTGGTAAAAAAAAAAAAACGACCGTAAAACCTCTGGTGTGTTCTGAAGTATCTACCTACCGAAAAACACACCAGGTTCCCATATAAACTTAGAGATCTCTAATTGCAAAGAATTTACGGTAAGTGATTTTCATGCATCTCTCACCAGTTATTAAAGGGAAACTGTCAGCAGGATCTACCCCCATGTTCAGTGTAAGGCTCCTTCACACGTTCGGTGTTTGGTCAGTATTTCACATCAGTATTTGTAGCCAAAACCAGGAGTGGGTGATAAATGCAGAAGTGGTGCATATGTTTCTATTATACTTTCCCTCCAATTGTTCCACTCCTGAATTACTGATGAAAAATTCTGACCAAATACTGAACATGTGAACGACCTAAGATCTCATTCAGGTGACATTCACACGTTCAGTATTTGGTCAGTATTTTTCATCAGTAATTCAGGAGTGGAATAGTATATGGCTGCCGTCACACTAGCAGTATTTGGTCAGTATTTTACATCAGTATTTGTAGCCAAAACCAGGAGTGGAACAAATAGAGGAAAAGTATAATAGAAACATATGCACCACTTCTGTATTTATCACCCACTCCTGGCTTTGGCTACAAATACTGAGGTAAAATACTGACCAAATACTGAGGTAAAATACTGACCAAATACTGAGGTAAAATACTGACCAAATACTGCTAGTGTGACGGCAGCCTTATACAAACATGTCACCACTTCTGTATTTGTCATCCACTCCTGGCTTTGGCTTACAAATGCTGAGGTAAAATTCTGAACGTGGCCTTAGATGTCTGATGTTCTCGTATTAGTGCTGTTTTCTACGGATAGCACTCGTATCTGTGATAATCTTTGGGGCCATTCACAGGTCTGCGAAAAATCGTGGCGACATGTCCAATTTTGACCCGAGTCAATGCAAGGCTATAGGCCCATGAAAAAAAAAAACTGGGACTGCACTCGGATGGGTCTGATTATCATGGACTGTCACAAAGTAGAAGGTGGGAAAATTGTTGTTTTTTTTTCCCTTTCTCCTCGTACAAGAAAAAAGGATGACATTCGGACCACACTCTGATCAAACTGTGATCGAAAAAAAAAATAATTGGTGTGAATGAAGCCTTAGGAGCGCGGTGTTGGCCTCCCAATCACTTTTGTATCATTATTATAGTGCTTTGTAAAAAGCACTATATTGTTTCTTCTTCTTCCTTCTTTCTTCTTTTTCCCGCAATTAATGCGGCCCGAACCGCTGCACGCACAGACTCCAGTGAGGTGTCATTTCGAAGCCAGCGTCCCCAAGAGGTGTGCTAAGTATTTTTCGTGTCGATCAGATTTGTAGTTTTGGCACAATTGGCGTTTGAAAATTTCGTCTCAATGCATTTCAATGGGGAAATTGTTCCAATAAGGTATTTCTGATTTCTGAGGCAATTTCAAAATAACTGCCAACTGCCACTTGGCTGATTAGCTCATTGCTATGTGCAGTCAGACCCAGTTACTATGCCGACGCCTACGAACTCTCCATGACCCCACCAGGACACAGTTTTGCCAGATAATATCAGCTCTTAACCCCTTCAAGTCGCGGCCCTTTTTCATTTTTGCGTGTTCGTTTTTCGCTTCCCTCGTTCCCAGAGCCATAACTTTTTTATTTTTCCGTCAATATGGTCATGTGAGGGCTTATTTTTTGCGGGACAAGTTGTACTTTTGAACGACACCATTGGTTTTACCATGTCTTTTACTAGAAAACGGGAAAAAAATTCCAAGTGCGGTGAAATTGCAAAAAAAGTGCAATCCCACACTTGTTTTTTGTTTGGCTTTTTTGCTAGGTTCACTAAATGCTAAAACTGACATGCCATTATAATTCTCTAGGTCATTACGAGTTCATAGACACCTAACATGACTAGGTTATTTTTTATCTAAGTGGTGAAAAAAAATTCCAAACTTTGCTAAAAAAAAAAAAAAAAAGAGCCATTTTCCGATACCCGTAGCGTCTCCATTTTTCGTTATCTGGGGTCGGGTGAGGGCTTATTTTTTGCGTGCCGAGCTGATGTTTTTAATGATACCATTTTTGCGCAGATACGTTCTTTTGATCGCCCGTTATTGCATTTTAATGCAATGTCACGGCGACCAAAAAAACGTAATTCTGGCGTTTCGGATTTTTTTCTCGCTACGCCGTTTAGCGATCAGGTTAATGCTTTTTTTTAATTGATAGATCGGGCGATTCTGAACACGGCGATACCAAATACGTGTAGGTTTGGGTTTTTTTTTATTGTTTTATTTAGGATGGGGCGAAAGGGGGGTGATTTAAACTTTTATATTTTTTATATTTTTTTCATATTTTTAAAAACATTTTTTTTTTACTTGTGCCATGCTTCAATAGCCTCCATGGGAGGCTAGAAGCTGGCATAGCCTGATCGGCTCTGCTACATAGCAGCGATCATCAGATCGCTGCTATGTAGCAGAAATGCAGGTGTGCTGTGAGCGCCGACCACAGGAGGGCGCTCACAGCAGACCTGCATCAGTAACCATAGAGGTCTCAAGGACCTCTATGGTTACCTTCCTGATGCATCGCCGACCCCCGATCATGTGACGGGGGTCGGCGATGACGTCATATCCGGCCGCCCAGCCGGATGCGGTAGTTAAATGCCGCTGTCTGTGTTTGACAGCGGCATTTAACAGGTTAATAGCGGCGGGTGAATAGCGATTTCACCCGCCGCTATTGCGCGCACATGTCAGCTGTACAAAACAGCTGACATGTCGCGACTTTGATGTGGGCTCACCGCCGGAGCCCACATCAAAGGGGGATTCACGGCATGCGCAGTAGATGTACGGCGCATGTCGTGAAGGGGTTAAAGTGACCTGCACACCAAATCTGACCCTGAGGTGCCCAGCCCACCAAATCGAACCCTGAGGGGCCCCACCCACCAAATCGGACGCTGAGGGGCCCCGCCCACCAAATCGGACGCTGAGGGGCCCCGCTCACCAAACCGGACCCAGAGTGGCCCCGCCCACCAAATCGGACCCTGAGGGGCCCCGCCCACCAAATCGGACCCTGAGGGGCCCCGCGCACCAAATCGGACCCTGAGGGGCCCCGCGCACCAAATCGGACCCAGAGGGGCCCCGCCCACCAAATCGGACCCAGAGGGGCCCCGCCCACCAAATCGGACCCAGAGGGGCCCCGCCCACCAAATCGGACCCAGAGGGGCCCCGCCCACCAAATCGGACCCAGAGGGGCCCCGCCCACCAAATCGGACCCAGAGGGGCCCCGCCCACCAAATCGGACCCAGAGGGGCCCCGCCCACCAAATCGGACCCAGAGGGGCCCCGCCCACCAAATCGGACCCAGAGGGGCCCCGCCCACCAAATCGGACCCAGAGGGGCCCCGCCCACCAAATCGGACCCAGAGGGGCCCCGCCCACCAAATCGGACCCAGAGGGGCCCCGCCCACCAAATCGGACCCAGAGGGGCCCCGCCCACCAAATCGGACCCAGAGGGGCCCTGCCCACCAAATCGGCCTCTGAGGGGCCCCGCCCACCAAACCAGCACCTGAGGGGCACCCAAGTGTGAAAGTCTTGCAGGGGCAGCCCGGGCACCATTCCAAAGCACTATCTGTAGTTCCTTCAGGAAATACCCATCTAGTTAGAACTGTGTTTTTGGATTTGCTGAATCTTGGCACTCCTGTGACATCTGTGGGTCACTGGCATCTCGCCCCTCATAGCAGGATTGACAAACCAGTGTGTGCAGAGAAAACAGAGGAGAAGGAGGAGAAGTTGTCCCTCTGCTCCTCCTCCCTGTTCTGTCGATGAAGAAATACAAGAGATCGCAATAACGTAAAATATCTCAATAATGCAAACAAAATAAATTGCCATGTCACCCATAGTAACCAATCACAGCGCAGCTTTCATTTTTCCAGAGCAGATTAAGAAATGAAACCTCTGCTCTGGTTGGTTGCTATGGACAACAAGGCCTGTATATTAGATACATGAGGCCCGGTAAATACAATCTATTCACCAGAGACCTTAAAAGTGTAATAAAATGGCCGCCAGCAACATTCTGTAACCCCCACTCCCCACCCTCAGACATTTTGTTTTGTATCTCCAGGAAACATTATAATGTGGGGGGGAAAAAATCATCAGAGTTGACATAAACCACACCGGGAAAGGGTTAAACACACCTGCTGATGTCTGACGGTAAATCATCGGCTGAGGCGTCAAGGACTCCAGATATAACTGGGACACGGCTCCCTGCACACATTTAACTCTGCTATTTCAGGAGCAATTTCCAGGAAAGGACCAAATGAGCAACATATACATCACACAAAAATAACTCTGACCCAACTCTGAAGCTCCAGGTGTACGAGGACATCAAAAATGACCCACCGCCCCCACACCAAACTCTCAAGTGGGTTTTCTGTCAGAACATTAAATAAAAATGTCCTATGTAAATTACCCCAATCTGTTTTCAGATATCAGACCACATGAGGCTTAAGGCTGTGTGCACACGTTGCTGATTTTTCGCGATAAAACCACAAAAAAACAGCATACAATAAGCATCCCATCATTTAGAATGAATTCCGCATGTTTTGTGCACATGATGTGTTTTTTTCCGCGTAAAAAACGCAGCATGTTCATTAATTTTGCGGTTTTTTTGCGGATTTCCCACTATGAAATGCATTGGGAAATGTCTGGAAAAAAACGCATCAAAAACACATCAAAAACGCATGCAGATTTCTCGCAGAAAATTTCAAGTTTTTATCAGGAATTTTCTGCAAGAAATCCTGAACGTGTGTACATAGCCTAAAGGTGTATTCCCATCTGCATGATCCTGTCCCAATACGTAGCAGGTGGAATAATATTAGCAAATACTTCCAATTATAAATGTAGTATAGTATCTGATTCTCTATGTCACTTACCCAATGTGCAGGGCATTGCAGTAGCTCAAGTATCCATAGTTAGGACCACTAACAACTAACTTATTATATATGAGTGGTCGCAACAATAGGTACCTGAGCTACTGCAATGCCCTGCTCATGGGGTAAGTGACATAGTGTATCAGAAGAACTATACTACATTTCTAATTGGATGTATTTGCTAATATTGTTATTATTATGCCTTCTACATATTGAGATAGGATCTTGAAAGTGGGAATACCCCTTTAAGTTCCCACGGTGCCAAAACACAATGGACTCTCTATGTTTTACAGTGTCAGAAAACTGCATCTAATGCAAGCCTATGGGCAAAATCTGCATATAAAACAGCAAGACAAATTGACTAGTGATAAGCGAGCATGCTTGGGTGGTAACCGAGTGTCTTCGGCATACTCGAATACTATGTTCGAGGCCCCGAGGCTGTTCGACAACCACAACACATGCTGGATTTCCTGCTTACCTTAGGCCTCATTCACACATCAATATTTTTGCATCAGTATTTCATCAGTATGTGTATGCCTAAACCAGCAGTGTCTTTAAATCACAGAGCAGGTGTCAGTCCTTCAGTTATAGTTTTTCGCTGTAATTTCCACTGCTGGCTTTGGCATCTAAAATACTGACATGTGAATGAGGCCTTAAACGGTGTCGTTCGAAGGAATCCACCTCAGTGAGGTGACATTAGGGTTTGTTCACACATGAGGTTTTTTTTTAGGAGTTTTGAGTTTAGGAGGAAAATTTGGGAAGTTTCTGCTCTTAAAAAAAAAAAAAAAAAAACTAAAAAATCTCAGTGTGAACACACTTATACTTCCTTTTTCTGTGGCAAGGTTTTAAAAATGTAAATAGGTAGAATATTTGAAAGCATTTTTTGGGAGGAGGATCTTGGAGAAGATCCTTTAAAAAAAATTTTTTTTCAAATAACTCGATATAACCTAAGGACATGTTCACACAGAGTATTTTGATGTGGAAAATTACGTTGGATCTGCTCAAAATTGTCTGTGTGGACATACTCTGAGAGCCACTTAGGACAGACCCCTGTGTTATTGGCCTTTTTTAACCTTAACATCACAATCATCATTATATGCTGATCTCCATTAAGCATTAGGTTTACCTCTTGACCTTTCCTCGCTCCACTCACTGTTGTCCAGGTGTTACCTGTGGGCCGACACCACAATAAATGATGGCGCATCTCTTAAACCCATTATTTACAGGCCAGGACATCATCATTATTTAAGATTCCTGTATATTTATATGACTGTTGTGCTTTGGTTGAGACTAGTGGATCAGTGGTCTACAAGGCCACATGGTCGTGGTGGAAGTACAACCCTTCGCGTGTTGCAGGCTTTCAGGGAATGCTGGGAAATGTAGTTTTACTACAGCTTTCAGTCCATTGAGAAGTCCACCAAACCTGACTCCTGATTCCTACTTGCCTTCCCCCCCTTTATCCTTTTCCATATACTCCAAATGGCGTCGGTGGCTACCTCTCTGTCCCCTTTAATTGGCGGGAACCCTATGGCACAAGCGGCTCCATCCGTAGAGGAGAAGTTAATTTTGCAGCCGTCACTTACACTCCTGGTTTTTATCCTTCTCCCATGTGTGGTTTTCTTGTTCCTACTTAATTGCTTTTTGCTTTTCTTTCGCCTTCCTGCCCTGTCCCTGGAGAAAAGGGGCAAAAGGCGAGGAGGGGTATCAAGAGGCAACAAGCAGTCAGGACATAAAAGGGCAGTGCCCAGCTGCCCAGAGAAGTCCACACGTGACAGCTATTCTGGGGTCATCAGTCAAGGCTTGGAGGCTACGTTAGATCTTGGTGAAAGTGCCCACACACCCCGCGATAGACTTCAGTCCACCAGAGAATGGTGTTATAAACAGAACGAAACCCCCATGAGACCCTACTGTCTGTGCACCCCACATGCCATGTCCATACCCCGTGGCCCCTCAAGGACTTGTCCATGCCCCGTGGCCTTGTCACCAAACAGAGGGGTAAGCTGGAATGAAGTTGAAGACGGGGGAGGTGGCATAACCTCGTACAGCGAGCAAGAGACTCCGCAGAATGCGGCTCCACCCAACACGCCAGCCGCTCCGCAAACAGCCCCTCCGGTGAGTAACATACTAATAATCAAAAAAACAAAAGCAAAACTTCACCTTCAAAGTAGTTAATAAGAGCACAAAAATGGTATTTAGTCAGCATCAACCCCCTCCTCTGCGGAAGTGTTTAGTTAGTCAGCTGCAAGGAATTTAAATCCACCATGCTTAAGGCTACGTTCACACGATCCTGAATTTCCTGCGGATTTTTCAGGTCCTTTTTTGGTAAATCCGCAGTGCAAAATCATTGCATTTTGCACTGCGGATTTTCCTGCGTTTTCTTCTGCGGATTCCTCTGCGGGTTTCCAACTGCACTTTCCTATTGGTGCAGTCGGAAACCCGCAGAGGAATCCGCAGAAAGAATTGACATGGTACTTCTTTTTTTCCGCAGCGTTTCCGCGCGGTTTTTCCGGGGAAATTCAGGATCGTCGGCACAGCGGGTTTCGTTTTCCATAGGGTTACATTGTACTGTACCCCACATGGAAAACGGCTGCGGATCCTCAGCGGCAAATCCGCTGCGGATCCGCAGCAAAAACCGCACCGTGTGAACGAAGCCTTACCCTGCAGGCTACTTAGTAGATCAGAGTAATGAATGGCTGATGGAACTGAAAGAGAAACTGGGACACCTCAGACACAAAATTTAGTGCTCGATTCATCATTTTTCATTCATTCATGTTTTTTGGGGATGAAAACCTCCAAATTTTTTTACTGTGATTTGCAACAAATTTATCAAATGATTTTCTTTTAAGTTGTTCTTTGTTGCTTAGTTGTCTGATTTTTTTTTTTTATATCAATTTGACTTTTCCATATGTTTTAGGCCATGTTCACACTAGCAGTATTTGGTCAGTATTTTATCAGTATTTGTAAGGCAAAACCAGGAGTGGGTGATAAATGCAGAAGTGGTGATCCGTTTCTATTATAGCTTTCCTCTCCTGATTTTGGCTTTACAGTTAGTGATATAAACTACTCACCAAATACTGAGCGTGTGAACAGAGCCTTAGACAGATTCATGCAAATTTGACGCACTCCCCGTGATTTTGTGTGAAAAGGTTCAGTTTTTGCAAAATCTGCAACTTTTTGTGCTAAAAAGTCTCTAAAACAGCTAAAAGGCAGAAAAAAACAATGTAGGGCTTTGCATAAAATTCAGGAATCCGGTGCGCCATTTTGATGAATTTCACGTAAAAAACAAGGAAAACCACAAGAAAACCACAAGGGTTATAAAAACCTATAAAACCTATAAAAACCTTTACATTCTGGTCATGTCTGGCCGTCAGATCTTGCTTGAGATTGTAGTGCTCTTTGTTTTATAGTACGATAACATTGTATTATTATTAGGACATGTTGGGGGTTGTAGTCAAAGCGCCTGATTCATCAAGAATGGCGTTGTTCACACCGGTTTTGATGAGGCCATGAGTCGTATGCCTCTTCATGAATCAGGAGAAAAATGGGGAGAAAATAGCATGAAAACTCCAAAAGTCTTTGTTGAAGTGGCTCCTTTGTATATAATATGTTTAGTGGTCAGATCTTGCTGGGTGTTGTAGTTCAGCATACTATATTTGTTGACATTGTATTATGATCATGTGTAGTGGTCAGGTCTTACTGGGTGTTGTAGTGCTTTCTTGTTTATAGTACAATAGAATTGTATTTTGATAGGGATATGTTGGGAGTTGTAGTGTTTGCATTAATGGGGCGTAATTGCATTTTGGCCACATCTAGCAGCTTGGGGGTTGTAGTGTAGTATGTTTGGAGTATATGACTCCTGTACATTTTCTGTGTGCCAGGACCTATTGATTTTGAGGTAACGCACCCGGTTATGTGGAATGGCGTTCAATGGGTCCAAATGGCTGTCTGTCATCATATCCAGTAGTCGATGCTTGTAATGTGGCCATGTTGGGAGTTGTAGTGTTGTAGGTATAGAAGGTAATAACACTTTATTGTGGATATGTTGGGAGTTGTAGTCTTGTATATTATGCACGTTACCGTCTCTTCTCTTCAGATAATGACTCCAAAGGCGAAGTTCTGCCATAAGACCAGCACACAGAGGAAGACTGTTGGGACACCACTGAACCCTTTGGGGTCTATGTTCTTTGACCACGCCAGCAGGATCCCCCTGGACGACACGCCAACTCGATTTTCAGCCAACAGCAGCTTCCAGGGTCCAGGGCTGGATACTGACTTTGGGGTCAGTGCAGGTGAGTGCATCCAGAGACCCCGGACATGGCAGGAGCTGTAATGGGGCCCTATATAGTGGAAAGGTAATGAAGAGGAAGGGAGCGCAGGGAGCGGGACTGTGCCCACCATCTGCCCAGGGAAGCGGGACTGTGCCCACCATCTGCCCAGGGAAGCGGGACTGTGCCCACCATCTGCCCAGGGAAGCGGGACTGTGCCCACCATCTGCCCAGGGAAGCGGGACTGTGCCCACCATCTGCCCAGGGAAGCGGGACTGTGCCCACCATCTGCCCAGGGAAGCGGGACTGTGCCCACCATCTGCCCAGGGAAGCGGGACTGTGCCCACCATCTGCCCAGGGAAGCGGGACTGTGCCCACCATCTGCCCAGGGAAGCGGGACTGTGCCCACCATCTGCCCAGGGAAGCGGGACTGTGCCCACCATCTGCCCAGGGAAGCGGGACTGTGCCCACCATCTGCCCAGGGAAGCGGGACTGTGCCCACCATCTGCCCAGGGAAGCGGGACTGTGCCCACCATCTGCCCAGGGAAGCGGGACTGTGCCCACCATCTGCCCAGGGAAGCGGGACTGTGCCCACCATCTGCCCAGGGAAGCGGGACTGTGCCCACCATCTGCCCATCTCCTACATAGGTAACCACAGGTAAAGTCCTCCTGTCTCCCCCACAGGTGTCTCTCTGCACATCTTATCCTCAGACAGTGACTCCTGCTCCCAGTCCTGGGCCTCGGGGATGGAATGGGATTACTACGACCCCTGTTATATGAGGAAGAACCGGCTCCGAAGAGAAACCTGGCAGAACCACCAGCTCCCAGTCATCTGCAGCAAGCAATACTGGGTATAAGAGACTGGACACCGATGTCAGGACTACGCAGGTCTGCCCCACCCCCCTACCCACCCCAAAAAAGTAATCACAGATTGTGCCAATTCCCCTGCACCCCAAAACCGCACCCTTGCTCTGTCTTGAACCTCACTCATTGACCCCCAGATTATCTCACCAAAGATTCACCAATACCCCCACCAAGTTTGCAATTCCTACGCCACCCCCCCCCCATGTATGAGTATAGAATACTGCCCTGCACCCCTAGAATATACCGTTATGACACGCTATATTGCCTTTGCCCCCTAAGTTCACACACTCCCACCAGCCCCCATCTTTACTTGATCTGTGCTACACCCCCATATACACTAGATCCACCTTGTTACGCGTGTTCCTTCCATTGACCTGTTTTGCCCACGAGTGCCCATCTTTTTTATTCATGTACCCTTCCAGCGCCCCCTCTTGATAATATCCCCTATACACCGAGTTCTTACCTGCACCCCAGTATTCTATGTCCTATAGAACCCTGCCCCATTAACATGTTGTTTGTCACGCATTGCCCATATTTACCTACTCC
The DNA here is from genome assembly GCF_032444005.1 of Ranitomeya imitator. Taxonomy (NCBI): domain Eukaryota; kingdom Metazoa; phylum Chordata; class Amphibia; order Anura; family Dendrobatidae; genus Ranitomeya; species Ranitomeya imitator. The sequence continues at coordinate 73,184,722 of NC_091282.1, read as the reverse complement.
CCCAATACACAGCGCCCCCTTCAGGTGACACAAGAGACTATTTCTAATATGTACAATTAACCCTTCACCCAACTCCCTGATATTTCCCACCACTCTCATTACCCCCAGCACCGCAGTCTGCAGAGTTCTCATCTGGGTCTCTCATGTTCAAACATTATTTTATTTATTTTTTTGCTAATTTTTATTATTTATTTTTTTAATCAAAAAAATATTTTTGCAATTAGATCTGTTATAAAAAAATATATATATTTGTGTCAATCAGATGTGATCAGCGGCGCCCTCACCTTTATAATGGGACTAGTCTGGCGTCGCTGCACCTCTGTCTTTTTTAATGTTGTGTTGTCTGTCACTTTTACTTGTCGATGTCCATGCATCGGGATGAGACGGCCATGGCGGATAAAACCTGGACCACCATGGGCATCTAAAGCAACGGGCGAGGGCAGAACAATTAGTGTTTATAGTCAGAAATGATTACCTAATTATGTACAGCACATGAGTTACGGGTTGTTGCTGGAAACAGTCAGCAAGCCGACCACGAGCCGTCACCCTGACAGCAGAGCTGGAGGAGACTATTTTTTTTTTCTCTATATCACATTATTGTTCAATGATTGGTGAAAAGACGACGCTCCCCAGAATACAAACAAGCTGAGGGATTTCAGCTCTGAAGCCTAAAGAATTGTGAATGCAGTTCTGTGGAAGAATACAGGCTGTAATTTTAACTTATATTTTTTTTAGATAGAATAATTCTGTATGGTGCCCCTCTGCCATAATGTTTTTCTTTTTGGGGGTTTGATACAAATTCGGTTTCAGACCCTAATTTGTGTGTGACCCATTTTCATGAGAAAATTGTCCCACTGAGGCCCCCGTTCTGTCGCTTTTGCTGTATGTTTTGTACATTTATCAGTATTGTATGTACCTTTGTTAGGTTTGTCGCCGACAGCCGCCACGCTCTGCGAAAATCATTTTATTTATTCTAATTTATTTGTAGTTTTATTTATTAAAAGGATCCAAAAATTTAATTTTTTTTTTGCTTTTCTCATTTCTCACAAATATCTTTCCATAAATTATTTCACCGATTTAAATAGGACATGACCCGAATCTATGGCACTGGGATTGCAAATGATAAATACCATCCTCTTAATGCACTTTGAAAAAAAAAATCAAATGTGATTACTCCTTTTTATGTAAGAAGTGTTCACGATCTAATATTAAAAAATGATATAATCTTTAAAAAAAAAAAATTCCTTCTAGGATTTAGCCACCATTTCTTTTCAAGGGGACCTGTCACCAGGTCAAAAGTGGCCATTTATGTGTTCTATTTAAATTTACGCTGTTTCCCTGAATATTCCAGTTTTTATTTTTTTTAAATCTGCCATACGGTTCCAGAGATATGGACCTTTTTAATTTGTGCTACTTTTTATGATCTTTACTCTAGGGGGCGTGGTTCACAGGATTATTTGGGGGCGTGTCTGCATAATTACCCTGTGAACCACACCCCTTCTGTAAAGCGTCTAAAAATTAGCCCCAAATTAAAAGCCTCATATTTCTGGAACCGTACGGTGGATTAAAATAAAATAAAAAATGTAATATTTAGGGGGAAAGCATGAATGAAATGAGGACACAAACTTCTCACTTTTGACCTGGTGACAAAGACCATTTTCTTTGGATGGTTTTATCGGATTCTGCCCCCTTTTTTTTTTTTTTCCCTTTAGTGAATAAGGATGCTATTATGGAGAACAAGCAAGTGGGAAGGTGCACTGTACTGTTTGGCCCCGCCATGATGCACAGAGCACCTGTACTTGGTTTGAACCAGGGATTCTGGTCTGTGGGTTGATTGTCTCTTCAAGAGAGGCTATCATTGAGATCAGTGGGGGTCCGACACCCTTCACTAAACTACACAGTACACTGCAGCTCCTGTTGAAGTGAATGGGAGCTTAACTGCAGTACCCAAGTGCAGCCACTACACTGTGTACGGCGCTGTGCTGTGCGCTCTTGGCAGACAGAATACTGGCTAACACCTGATTGGTTGCAGCGCTGTTGATGTGACGTTAGTGACTTTTAAAGAGATTTATGCCACTTGGATAAATGCGTACTGCTTTTTAAAAATATTTAGCAGGCACTATTTATAATATTTATTAATGATCTTATAGGGGGCATACAGAGCAGAATTTCAATATTTGCAGATGACACTAAACTCCGCAGGGTAATCAATACAGAGGAGAACAATTTTATATTACAGGATGATTTATGTAAACTGGAAGCTTGGGCTGATAAATGGCAAATGAGCTTTAATGGGGATAAATGTAAGGTCATGCACTTGGGTAGAAGTAATAAAATGTATAATTGTGTGCTTAATTCTAAAACTCTGGGCAAAACCGTCAATGAAAAAGACCTGGGTGTATGGGTGGATGAGAAACTCATATTCAGTGGCCAGTGTCAGGCAGCTGCTACAAAGGCAAATAAACTAATGGGATGCATTAAAAGAGGCATAGATGCTCATGAGGAGAACATAATTTTACCTCTATACAAGTCACTAGTTCGACCACACTTAGAATACTGTGCACAGTTCTGGTCTCCGGTGTATAAGAAAGACATAGCTGAACTAGAGCGGGTGCAGAGAAGAGCGACCAAGGTTATTAGAGGACTGGGGGGTCTGCAATACCAAGATAGGTTATTGCACTTGGGGCTATTTAGTTTGGAAAAACGAAGACTAAGGGGTGATCTTATGTTAATGTATGAATATATGAGGGGACAGTACAAAGACCTTTCTGATGATCTTTTTAATCATAGACCTGAGACAGGGACAAGGGGGCATCCTCTACGTTTGGAGGAAAAAAGGTTTAAGCATAATAACAGATGCGGGTTCTTTACTGTAAGAGCAGTGAGACTATGGAACTCTCTGCCGTATGATGTTGTAATGAGTGATTCATTACTTAAATTTAAGAGGGGACTGGATACATTTCTGGAAAAGTATAATGTTACAGGGTATATACACTAGATTCCTTGATAGGGCGTTGATCCAGGGAACTAGTCTGATTGCCGTATGTGGAGTCGGGAAGGAATTTTTTCCCCCAATGTGGAGCTTACTATTTGCCACATGGGTTTTTTTTTGCCTTCCTCTGGATCAACATGTTAGGGCATGTTAGGTTAGGCTATGGGTTGAACTAGATGGATTTAAAGTCTTCCTTCAACCTTAAAAACTGTTACTTTAATTGTCTGCAGGTCGCTGGGGGTCTATGTCCTTACACTTTAAATAGATCCCCTCAACTGTGTACGACTTGGCAGAGGAGGAGCGCACAGCTCAGCGGACAGGAGCGCAGAGCTCGGCAGACAGGAGCGCAGAGCTCGGCAGACAGGAGCGGACAGCTCGGCTGACAGGAGTGCAGAGCTCAGCAGACAGGAGCGCAGAGCTCGGCAGACAGGAGCACAGAGCTCGGCAGACAAATGCTGGTTTTGAAAATTACTGGTGAATTTACGAGGGGTCGTATAGACTGTGGAGATATTTGTATACCTGTGAGTGCGAGACATGGAAGTGTAATTTACAAGGGACACAACAATCAAAATGTCTCCCAGACTTAAATTGTAAGACTCGCGTAACGGGTACCTAAAGCTTTATGGGTAGCTTTTCTTACCCCTTTCTGGGGACAATGAGAAAGAAAAACAGCAATTCCTTCAATTTTATGTTTTGCATTGTTTTATAACTAAAATTATATGGCAATAAAGTGATTTTTGTCCCGTTTTTTTTTTTTCAGACAGAAGGGACTGTTTTTATCAGAATGCGTGTTAGTGCTCGGATGGCTGTCACCTGTCTGATTTCCATGGGGATCACGTGGTCACATGGATCAATCGATGTAGTGATGGCTGCTGTCTGCAGCACTAATTGGACCTTTTGCTGCCATCTCATGCTTATTCTTTCCATCTTTCGCAGTTTGGTTGTATAGGAAATATTAAAAAGTTACCATTGATACTTTTCGCACAAACATCTGGAAAAGCAAACCATGTCCACAATGGCAAACACACACACACACACACACACACACACACACACACACACACACACACACACACACACACACACACACACACACCAAAGGAGCATGCACAAATAAAAATAAAAGGCTAAAAGCAGCAAAAACTAAAAAAAACAAACAGGTGCATATGTAATAATAAGTCAAGCTGCATGTCAGTGAATTTCCCCTGGAAGGTAAAGGGTTTTAGTGTCACCTACAAGATGGCCACCCACTATTGGCAGAGATACGGGGTTGTACATAACCGATCCAAGCGTGGAAAGCATCTATGTTCTCATGGAGGGCAGAAAAAACAGGCTGCAAGTAGGGAGGAGAGCACGACTGTCTGCTTTAACACCAAAATTTATAACCAGCAGACGGATGATATTTGCTCATGTTGGAAAACGTCTCATCTCTATGATCAGTAAACAGAAGGAACATGAAGTGACAGCCAGGACACTGCAGCAGTGAGTAACCACTGACGCCTGGGTATGCAGCAGGAAAGGGGTTTGTCCACTTCTTTGATGATTTACACTTCGGATTGGTCATTAATATCCGCTCAGTGGGGGTCCGCCAATCTCCACCAAACAGCCGCTGTCAATTAAATAGTAGAGCTGCAGTTCTCAGTAATGGCTGGTGTATGGAGCTGTGGTGCTCGGACCTGTACAGCTTCCATGTGGCCAGGGCTGATCAATGAGGGTGGCAGGACTCGGACTGATCTGATATTAACCCTCTATTCCCGGGATAGCAATATCAAAGTAGTGGCCAACCCCTTTAACCATTACCACTGCCCTGCAACCGGAATCTTATTTTGAGTCAGTAGATGGCCGTAAACCTTAGTGATAGTGATAGCAAATCGTCCACCGTAGCTCCACGCAGAAACCATCATGGGATCCTGGATATTTTCAGTGTTATATGAGGGTTTGGCTGAAGTCATAAGAATATGATAAAAATCGGTCCAATGTTGATCCAGAAAAACTAGCACCCTAACCTAAAGCGTGTTTAGCCTTACTAAACCTATTAAGGGGGTTGTCCACTACTGGAAAACCCCTTCTAGATCTACAGCTTTGGCCCCAATAAAATCTATACTCCCCTCCCAGGGCGCTTGTGTGGTTGTATGACACGCGGTGCCTTGAGTCCAATCAGCACCGGCAAAACTGTTCCCGCCTTCTGTTGAACTGAACATGGAGAGACGGTCAGAGATCAGCCACAGCTCGGACTTCCTCATCATGTTCAATTCAACAGAAGGTGGGGACAGTGATGCCAGCATTGATTGGGTGCAGGGCACCACATGACATACAACCACACGAGGCCTTGGACAGCGAGTGCCGACACCCCTGGAATGGCACCGGCATGGGAGGCGAGAATACTTTTATTTTACGAAGGCCAAACATTTAGAGCAAGAAGCGATTGTCCTAGTGGTAGAAAATCCCTTTTAACAAAAATAAAAAAAAAAGATATGAAGTTTCCCCTAGTTTTCATAACCAGCCAAGGTAAAGCTGGTTATTGGGCCCTTCTCAACCTAAAAAGGCAAGCCGGCAGACTCAGCAACTCTGCGGAGCGGTGTAGTTACTGATGTCACCGCTGTTCAGAGCTGCTGGGTATCTCCAGAGCCAGCAGCTCAGATTCTGCACTGCCACCATAGATCACGTCTAACGAGCAATGACGCTACTGACGTCATCGAGCCCAAGATATGAATCCGTAGTGAAGCGTCGTTCTCAGAATGGTCCATAGGTTGCTGTACAGAATCGCTGGATGTCTTGGGGACTATATGGATTAAGTCAGAGCTGAGGGGATTTTGTTTTTTTTAATAAATTGGTGAATGAGGAAGTGTTTCATGTGCTTATTTCTTCACTTCTCTCATTATAGGTCTTTCAGGTTCTCATTTTTTAAATACTTCGGAATGGATGGACTACGTTGAATCTTAAGGTACCGTCACACTCAGCAACTTTACAACGAGAACGACAACAATCCGTGACGTTGCAGCGTCCTGGATAGCGATCTCATTGTGTTTGACACGCAGCAGCGATCAGGATCCCGCTGTTATATCGCTGGTCGGAGCTAGAAGTCCAGAACAATTATTTGGTCGCTAGATCGGCGTGTATCGTCATGTTTGACAGCAAAAGCAACGACGCCAGCAACGTTTTTACATGGAGCAAGAACGATAAGTGAGTCGCCGTTACGTCACTGCATCGCTCCTGCATCGTTCTGGAGCTACTGTGTTTGACGTCTCTACAGCGACCTAAACAGCGACGCTCCAGCGATCTAGTTTAGGTCGGATCGTTGTCTATATCGCTGCAGCGTCGCTGAGTGTGACGGTACATTTAATGTTTTTGTTTGTTTTTGTTAATTAAATTGGTAAATAAGGTGTAGGGGAGTTTAACCCCTTAGTGACAGAGCCAATTTGGTACTTAATGACCGGGCCAATTTTTGCAATTCTGACCACTGTCACTTTATGAGGTTATAACTCTGGAACGCTTCAACGGATCCCGCTGATTCTGAGACTGTTTTTTCGTGACATATTGTACTTCATGTTAGTGGTAACATTTCATCGATATTACTTGCGATTATTTATGAAAAAAACGGAAATATTGCGAAAATTTTTAAAATTTTGCAATTTTCAAACTTTGTATTTTTATGCCCTTAAATCAGAGAGATATGTCATGAAAAATAGTTAATAAATAACATTTCCCACATGCCTACTTTACATCAGCACAATTTTGGAAACAAAATTTTTTTTTGTTAGGGAGTTATAAGGGTTAAAAGTTGACCAGCAATTTCTCATTTTTACAACACCTTTTTTTTTTTTTAGGGACCACATCACATTTGAAGTCATTTTGAGAGGTCTATATGATAGAAAATAACGAAGTGTGACACCATTCTAAAAACTACACCCCTCAAGGTTCTCAAAACCACATTCAAGAAAGTTATTAACCCTTTACGTGCTTCACAGGAACTGAAACAATGTGGAAGGAAAAAATGAACATTTAACTTTTTTTTGCAAACATTTTAATTCAGAACCATTTTTTTTATTTTCACAAGTGTAAAAACAGAAATGTAACCATAAATTTTGTTATGTAATTTCTCCTGAATACGCCAATACCCCATATGTGGGGGTAAACCACTTTTTGGGCGCAACGCAGAATTTGGAAGTGAAGGAGCGCCGTTTGACTTTTTCAATGCAGAATTGGCAGGAATTGAGATTGGACGCCATGTCGCGTTTGGAGAGCCCCTGATGTGCCTAAACAGTGGAAACCCCCACAAGTGACACCATTTTGGAAACTAGACCCCTTAAGGAACTTATCTAGATGTGTGGTGAGCACTTTGAACCCCCATGTGCTTCACAGAAGTTTATAACGTTGAGCCGTGAAAATAAAAAATCGCATTTTTTCTACAAAAATGATCTTTTTGCCCCCAAATTTTTATTTTCACAAGGGTAACAGGAGAAATTAGACCACAAAAGTTGTAGTGCAATTTCTCCTGAGTACGTCGATACCCAATATGCGGGGGTAAACCACTGTTTGGGCGCACCGCAGAGCTTGGAAGAGAAGGAGTGCCGTTTTACTTTTTCAATGTAGAATTGTCTGGAATTGAGATCGGACGCCATGTCGCGTTTGGAGAGCCCCTGATGTGCCTAAACAGTGGAAACCCCCCACAAGTGACCCCATTTTGGAAACTAGACCCCCCATGGAACTTATCTAGATGTGTGGTGAGAGCTTTGAATGCCCAAGTGCTTCACAGAAGTTTAGAATGCAGAGTCGTGAAAATAAAAAAAAATTTTTTTCCACAAAAAAGATTTTGTAGCCCCCAAGTTTTTATTTTCACAAGGGTAACAGGAGAAATTGGACCACTAAAGTTGTTGTCCAATTTATCCCGAGTACGCTGATGCCCCATATGTGGGGGTAAACCACTGTTTGGGGCGCACGGAAGAGCTCGGAAGGGAAGGAGCGCCGTTTTGGAATGCAGACTTAGATAGAATGGTCTGTGGGCGTTATGTTGCGTTTGCAGAGCCCCTGATGTACCTAAACAGTAGTAACCCCCACAAGTGACCCCGTTTTGGAAACTAGACCCCCCCAAGGAACTTATCTAGATGTGTGGTGAGAACTTTGAATGCCCAAGTGCTTCACAGAAGTTTAGAATGCAGAGTCATGAAAATAATTTTTTTTTTTCCACAAAAAAGATTTTGTAGCCCCCAAGTTTTTATTTTCACAAGGGTAACGGGAGAAATTGGACCCCAAAAGTTGTTGTCCAATTTATCCCGAGTACACTGATGCCCCATATGTGGGGGTAACCCACTGTTTGGGCGCATGGCAGAGCTCAGAAGGGAGGGAGCACCATTTGACTTTTTGAGCGCAAAATTGGCTGTCGTGTTTGGAGACCCCCTAATGTACCTAAACAGTGGAAACCCCCCAATTCTAGCTCCAACCCTAACCCCAACACACCCCTAACCCCAACCCGATTCATAATCCTAATCACTAACCCTAACGATAATCACAACCCTTACCCCAAAACAACCCTAATGTCAACCCTAACCATAACCCTAATCAAAACCCTAAATCCAACACACCCCTAATCCTAATCTCAACCCTAACCTCAAACCTAACCCTAATCCCAATACACCCCTAATCACAACCCTAACCTTAACCCTAATCCCAAACCTAACCCTAATCCCAAGCGTAACCCTAATGCCAACCCTAACCCTAATACCAACCCTAATCCAAACCCTAACCCTAATCCCAACTCTAACCCTAACTTTAGCCCCAACCCTAGCCCTAACTTTAGCCCCAACCCTAACCCTAGCCCTAAGGCTACTTTCACACTTGCGTCGTTTGGCATCCGTCGCAATCCGTCGTTTTGGACAAAAAACGGATCCTGCAAATGTGCCCGCAGGATGCGTTTTTTGCCCATAGACTTGTATTGCCGACGGATAGAGACGGATGGCCACACGTCGCGTCCGTCGTGCACTGGATCAGTTGTGTTTTGGTTGACCATCGGCACAAAACGTTCAATGTAAGGTTTTTTTGTACGTCGCGTCCGCCATTTCTGACCGCGCATGCGTGGCCATAACTCCGCCCCCTCCTCCCCAGGACATAGATTGGGCAGCGGATGCATTGAAAAACTACATCCGCTGCTCACGTTGTGCACAATTTTCACAACGTGTGTCGGTATGTCGGGCCGACGCATTGCGACGGCCCCGTACCGACGTAAGTGTGAAAGAAGCCTAACCCTAAATTTAGCCCCAACCCTAACCCTAAATTTAGCCCCAACCCTAACCCTGAATTTAGCCCCAACCCTAACCCCAAATTTAGCCCCAACCCTATCCCTAGCCCTATCCCTAACCCTAGCCCTAACCCTAATTTTAGCCCCAATTGCTCTTCTCCTGCCGGCCGGCAGATGGCGGGCGCACTGCGCATGCGCCCGCCATTTTCTTTTGCCAAGAAGACCAGGAGGAGCAGCAGGAGCACCCAGGGACACTGGTGAGTATAATAGGGTCCCCGAATCCCCCTATTTCTCTGTCCTCTGATGTGCGATCACATCAGAGGACAGAGAATTACACTTTGCTTTTTTTTTTTTTGCGGTCGCCGGTAAACAGTTAATTACCGGCGATCGCAAAACAGGGGTCGGTAAAACCAACCCCGATCATGTTCTTTGGGGTCTCGGCTACCCCCGGAAGCCGAGACCCCAAAGATTCTCCCGTTGCCGGCCGGCGGGCGCACTGCGCATGCGCCCGCCATTTTGAAGATGCCGCCCACCGCGAGCCACGAGGAGCACCGGGGGAGACAGGTAAGTATTGGGGGGCTACCTGGGACCCCATTTCTCTGTCCTCTGATGTGCGATCACATCGGAGGACAGAGAAATTAAAAAGGAATTGCGTTTTTTGTTTTTTTTTTGCGATCGCCGGTAAACGGTTAATTACCGGCGATCGCAAATGCGGGGTCGGTAAAAAACCCCCCGAATCATGTTCTCTGGGGTCTCGGCTACCCCCGGCAGCCGAGATCCCGGAGAAAATCTGACTCTGGGGGGCGCTATATACTATTTCCACAGCGCCGTTAATTAACGGCGCTGTGGTTTAAGTACCCTTAGCGGCCGCCGTTAAAAGGCGTATCGGCGGTCGTTAAGGGGTTAAAAAAATAAAAACAAACAGAAAAAAAGTTTATTTTTAATTACTGGTTGGTAATGGCTGGGGGGTCTGATAGACCCCTCTCCATTTCCAATTCCTGGGTGGGCTTGATGTTAGTGAACATTACAAAGCTGACATCAACCCCATAAACCATTATCCCAATTGCTACTGCCCCAGGTGAATCGGTAAGAGCTGAGGCAAAGAGATGGAATTGGTGCATCCAATGTGATGAACCAATTCTGGGGTGACTGAAGTCTTGTAAGTCTGTGAATGGCCAGATAACTATGGATCTTCCCAGCCTATTAATATCAGCTCACAGCTGTCTGCTTTGCTGGTTATCAAAAATTCCTCCTTAGCTTGTTATTAAAAATAGGTGGGACCCCGCAGCTTTTTTTTTTTTTTTAATTATTGAATAGGTTTTATATGGCTAAACCAGTAGCATAGCTACTGGGGGGGGCAGAGGGTGCGGGCGCCCTGGGCCCCGTGCTCTGAGGGGGCCCACCTGGAGCGACGCTACTGTAATTGCATCGGCGCGCACAGTGCGCCGATACAGTTACATTCTGCGGCAGAGCAGGGAGAATCAATCTCCCTGCTCTGCCGCTATGGGGCCCCTGAGCAGGCGGGGGGCCCGGTGCCACCAGTGGGCCCCCCGCCGTCATCGCATGGTGAGCTGTATCGGCAACTAGCCGATACAGCTTACCGCATTGATGAGGGAAGGAGCGCTGCGCTCCTTCCCCCATCATGCCCCTGTCAGCATCTGACGTCACTCGCAGACGCCGACACTGACAGTGGGCGCGGTGACTTCACCGCCCTGCGCCCGCTGTCAGTTCAAGAGCGGGAGCACCGCTAGAACAAGGAGGAAGAGAGGTGAGTATTGTGCTCTTGTTTTTTTTTTTTATGGGGGCTGCCTAATACACTATAGGATCTGACTACGGGAGGGGGGGGGGTGCCTAATACTACAGGATCTGCCAAAGGGGGGCGCTGCCTTATACACTACAGGATCTGCCTATGGAGGTGCAGCGCCCCAGAAACCTGGTCGTTGCAGTATGGCACTCTGCCGCTAAGGAGAGTGGCTGTACGTCTGATGGCACTAAGGAGTTCTCCTGATCAGGTATCACCAGAACACATTACACTTCACACTCCGGCCACTAGGGGGAGAAAAAGGCTTTATTTATTGGGCCACTCCTCACACTGGTAAAACTAGGGGCTGGGGAGGAAGTTAGTCAGAAGCTGACTGGGTTGGAACCAGGCAACATCCTGTGGCAGGGGGTGTTGCAGGGAGAAGGCACAGGGGGGTCCCTGTCAGGCGTGGGAACCTGGCAGGTGCCTAGCGAACAGAAAAGAACGTAACGGAACCGCGCCTGCACACCCTGCGGCGGTATCCAGGAGAGAGACACGAAGGGAAGGATATTGTGGAACAGTGTAAACGAGATCAAGCACAAAGGAGAGCCAGTAAGAGTAGTGCCGAAAGAGAGAGGCAACATCTTACTGAGGCGCGTAGTCGGTGGCCGGAACACCGTAGGAGTAACTGACTTCAGGCCTTACTTCAAACTCCGCCGGACAGTTAATTATAGGTTGTCTGTCTACCTTAAATTTCCTAAGAAGACATAGGGGGCAACATTGGGAGAGGGTCGTCTGTAGGGTCCCGGAAGACCTCCAAGCCTTCCCGTCATACGGGTGCGTCCTAGCCAAAACATACTGGGGGACGAGAAACTAGTAACATCTGGAACTAAAGAGAGAGAGAGAGCTGTAGAGAACGAACGAACGAGAACAACAGTTGTGAGGACTATTCCGAATGCTCAGCAGGGTAGGACTACAACACACAGGCGCTAGTGGTAGGCAACGATTTCCATCTGCGAAGGAAACTCTGGATGTGCCCATCGGACGGGCCGGTCTCTGATAGCCCTGTTAAACGTGCTCTGGACTGAGGATCCTGAAGTCTTCAGTAAAGAGGTAAAGTGACTGCAACCTTGTGTCCTCGTTATTGCCTGCACCTCACACCATCACCATCCACCTTCCTGGGAAGCCCTGGGGACATACTTCACCTGTGGGAAGTTATACCATCCAGCTGCCATTCCATCACCCCAGCGGACCCCACAGCAGCGTCGGTCACCCTGACCGAACACCACAGGTGGCGTCACGAACCCCTGACAGACTGTACCACCACCTCCATTGGACGCCCCTTAGCAGGGTCACGGACCGGGTCCAGCCACCGTGTCAACCCCAGAACCGAGACAGAAAGGACCGGTACCAAGTAACCTGTGGCCCTGTGTCTGGGGGCGATCCAGAGGGTGCTGCCTTATAAAACAGGGTCTTCCTATAGGGGTACTGCCTTATACCACAGGGTTTGCCTATAGGGGTACTATCTTGTATCATATTGAGGACTATCTGGGACATTATACTATATGGAGGTTATCTATGGGGCCATCATACAGTGTGGGGATTACAGTGAAGGGGCCATCATACAGTGTTGGAGCCATCAAACAGTTTGGAGTCTACTAAGGGGTCAGTATACTGTGTGGGTGGTACTATACAGTGCGGGAGCATCATGCTGTGTATAGGGGAGTTGTACAGGGGGAGACTCGGGACATTATTAAATGTAAAGTGTGAACTTATTGTTATAGGGGAACTCGGGTTACTGTGACTATCAAAGGGGCACACAGGGCAATATTACTTTCTAGGGGGCAAAATATGGGCAGTGTTTTCTAGGGCACTTGCACTTGGCATTACTATATTATAGAGGGGGTGCTTTAGAATTTACACAGCAGGTGCAGTAATAGGGACACATACGGCAGCAGCGGCTCAGTATTGGGGTATCAGGTGCAGTAACAGGGACACACGGCAGCAGCGGCTCAGTATTGGGGTATCAGGTGTAGCAATAGGGACACATATAGTAACATAGTAACATAGTTAGTAAGGCCGAAAAAAGACATTTGTCCATCCAGTTCAGCCTATATTCCATCATAATAAATACCCAGATCTACGTCCTTCTACAGAACCTAATAATTGTATGATACAATATTGTTCTGCTCCAGGAAGACATCCAGGCCTCTCTTGAACCCCTCGACTGAGTTCGCCATCACCACCTCCTCAGGCAAGCAATTCCAGATTCTCACTGCCCTAACAGTAAAGAATCCTCTTCTATGTTGGTGGAAAAACCTTCTCTCCTCCAGACGCAAAGAATGCCCCCTTGTGCCCGTCACCTTCCTTGGTATAAACAGATCCTCAGCGAGATATTTGTATTGTCCCCTTATATACTTATACATGGTTATTAGATCGCCCCTCAGTCGTCTTTTTTCTAGACTAAATAATCCTAATTTCGCTAATCTATCTGGGTATTGTAGTTCTCCCATCCCCTTTATTAATTTTGTTGCCCTCCTTTGTACTCTCTCTAGTTCCATTATATCCTTCCTGAGCACCGGTGCCCAAAACTGGACACAGTACTCCATGTGCGGTCTAACTAGGGATTTGTACAGAGGCAGTATAATGCTCTCATCATGTGTATCCAGACCTCTTTTAATGCACCCCATGATCCTGTTTGCCTTGGCAGCTGCTGCCTGGCACTGGCTGCTCCAGGTAAGTTTATCATTAACTAGGATCCCCAAGTCCTTCTCCCTGTCAGATTTACCCAGTGGTTTCCCGTTCAGTGTGTAATGGTGATATTGATTCCCTCTTCCCATGTGTATAACCTTACATTTATCATTGTTAAACCTCATCTGCCACCTTTCAGCCCAAGTTTCCAACTTATCCAGATCCATCTGTAGCAGAATACTATCTTCTCTTGTATTAACTGCTTTACATAGTTTTGTATCATCTGCAAATATCGATATTTTACTGTGTAAACCTTCTACCAGATCATTAATGAATATGTTGAAGAGAACAGGTCCCAATACTGACCCCTGCGGTACCCCACTGGTCACAGCGACCCAGTTAGAGACTATACCATTTATAACCACCCTCTGCTTTCTATCACTAAGCCAGTTACTAACCCATTTACACACATTTTCCCCCAGACCAAGCATTCTCATTTTGTGTACCAACCTCTTGTGCGGCACGGTATCAACCGTGGCAGCAGCGGCTCAGTATTGGGATATCAGGTGCAGTAATAGGGACATATATGGCAGCTGCGGCTCAGTATTGGGGTATCAGGTGCAGTAATAGGGTCACATACGGCAGCTGCTGCTCAGTATTGGGGTATCAGGTGTAGTAATAGGGACACATACGGCAGCAGTGGCTCAGTATTTAGAGATGCCCTTAATCTGGTAGACTGGGACAATATCCTCAGAAATGAGAATACAGATAATAAATGGGAAATGTTTAAGAACATCCTAAATAGGCAGTGTAAGCGGTTTATACCTTGTGGGAATAAAAGGACTAGAAATAGGAAAAACCCAATGTGGCTAAACAAAGAAGTAAGACAGGCAATTAACAGTAAAAAGAAAGCATTTGCACTACTAAAGCAGGATGGCACCATTCAAGCTCTAAAAAACTATAGGGAGAAAAATACTTTATCTAAAAAACTAATTAAAGCTGCCAAAAAGGAAACAGAGAAGCACATTGCTAAGGAGAGTAAAACTAATCCCAAACTGTTCTTCAACTATATCAATAGTAAAAGAATAAAAACTGAAAATGTAGGCCCCTTAAAAAATAGTGAAGAAAGAATGGTTGTAGATGACGAGGAAAAAGCTAACATATTAAACACCTTCTTCTCCACGGTATTCACGGTGGAAAATGAAATGCTAGGTGAAATCCCAAGAAACAATGAAAACCCTATATTAAGGGTCACCAATCTAACCCAAGAAGAGGTGCGAAACCGGCTAAATAAGATTAAAATAGATAAATCTCCGGGTCCGGATGGCATACACCCACGAGTACTAAGAGAACTAAGTAATGTAATAGATAAACCATTATTTCTTATTTTTAGTGACTCTATAGCAACAGGGTCTGTTCCGCAGGACTGGCGCATAGCAAATGTGGTGCCAATATTCAAAAAGGGCTCTAAAAGTGAACCTGGAAATTATAGGCCAGTAAGTCTAACCTCTATTGTTGGTAAAATATTTGAAGGGTTTCTGAGGGATGTTATTCTGGATTATCTCAATGAGAATAACTGTTTAACTCCATATCAGCATGGGTTTATGAGAAATCGCTCCTGTCAAACCAATCTAATCAGTTTTTATGAAGAGGTAAGCTATAGACTGGACCACGGTGAGTCATTGGACGTGGTATATCTCGATTTTTCCAAAGCGTTTGATACCGTGCCGCACAAGAGGTTGGTACACAAAATGAGAATGCTTGGTCTGGGGGAAAATGTGTGTAAATGGGTTAGTAACTGGCTTAGTGATAGAAAGCAGAGGGTGGTTATAAATGGTATAGTCTCTAACTGGGTCGCTGTGACCAGTGGGGTACCGCAGGGGTCAGTATTGGGACCTGTTCTCTTCAACATATTCATTAATGATCTGGTAGAAGGTTTACACAGTAAAATATCGATATTTGCAGATGATACAAAACTATGTAAAGCAGTTAATACAAGAGAAGATAGTATTCTGCTACAGATGGATCTGGATAAGTTGGAAACTTGGGCTGAAAGGTGGCAGATGAGGTTTAACAATGATAAATGTAAGGTTATACACATGGGAAGAGGGAATCAATATCACCATTACACACTGAACGGGAAACCACTGGGTAAATCTGACAGGGAGAAGGACTTGGGGATCCTAGTTAATGATAAACTTACCTGGAGCAGCCAGTGCCAGGCAGCAGCTGCCAAGGCAAACAGGATCATGGGGTGCATTAAAAGAGGTCTGGATACACATGATGAGAGCATTATACTGCCTCTGTACAAATCCCTAGTTAGACCGCACATGGAGTACTGTGTCCAGTTTTGGGCACCGGTGCTCAGGAAGGATATAATGGAACTAGAGAGAGTACAAAGGAGGGCAACAAAATTAATAAAGGGGATCGGAGAACTACAATACCCAGATAGATTAGCGAAATTAGGATTATTTAGTCTAGAAAAAAGACGACTGAGGGGCGATCTAATAACCATGTATAAGTATATAAGGGGACAATACAAATATCTCGCTGAGGATCTGTTTATACCAAGGAAGGTGACGGGCACAAGGGGGCATTCTTTGCGTCTGGAGGAGAGAAGGTTTTTCCACCAACATAGAAGAGGATTCTTTACTGTTAGGGCAGTGAGAATCTGGAATTGCTTGCCTGAGGAGGTGGTGATGGCGAACTCAGTCGAGGGGTTCAAGAGAGGCCTGGATGTCTTCCTGGAGCAGAACAATATTGTATCATACAATTATTAGGTTCTGTAGAAGGACGTAGATCTGGGGATTTATTATGATGGAATATAGGCTGAACTGGATGGACAAATGTCTTTTTTCGGCCTTACTAACTATGTTACTATGTTACTATGTAGTATTGAGGTATCAGGGGCAGTAATAGAGACATACGGCAGCAGCGGCTCAGTATTGGGGTATCAGGTGTAGTAATAGGGACACATATGGCAGCAGCGGCTCAGTATTGGGGTATCAGGTGCAGTAATAAAGACACATATGGCAGCTGCGGCTCAGTATTGGGGTATCAGGTGTAGCAATAGGGACACATACGGCAGCAGCGGCTCAGTATTGGGGTATCAGGTGCAGTAATAGGGACACATACGGCAGCAGCGGCTCAGTATTGGGGTATCAGGTGCAGTAATAGGGTCACATACGGCAGCAGCGGCTCAGTATTGGGGTATCAGGTGCAATAATAGGGACACATACGGCAGCAGCGGCTCAGTATTGGGGTATCAGGTGCAGTAATAGGGACACATAGGGCTGCAGCGGCTCAGTATTGGGGTATCAAGTGCAGTAATAGGGTCACATACGGCAGCAGCGGCTCAGTATTGGGGTATCAGGTGTAGCAATAGGGACACATACGGCAGCAGCGGCTCAGTATTGGGGTATCAGGTGTAGCAATAGGCACACATATGGCAGCAGCAGCTCAGTATTGGGGCATCAGGTGTAGCAATAGGGACATACGGCAGCAGCGGCTCAGTATTGGGGCATCAGGTGCAGTAATAGGGACATACGGCAGCAGCGGCTCAGTATTGGGGCATCAGGTGCAGTAATAGGGACATACGGCAGCAGCGGCTCAGTATTGGGGCATCAGGTGCAGTAATAGGGACACATACGGCAGCAACGGCTCAGTATTGGGGCATCAGGTGTAGCAATGGGACATACGGCAGCAACGGCTCAGTATTGGGGCATCAGGTGCAGTAATAGGGTCATACGGCAGCAGCGGCTCAGTATTGGGGTATCAGGTGCAGTAATAGGAACACATATGACAGCAGCGGCTCAGTATTGGGGTATCAGGTGTAGCAATAGGGACACATACGGCAGCAGCAGCTCAGTACTGGGGTATCAGGTGCAATAATAGGGACACATACGGCAGCAGCGGCTCAGTATTGGGGTATCAGGTGTAGCAATAGGGACACATGGCAGCAGCAGCTCAGTATTGGGGCATCAGGTGTAGCAATAGGGACATACGGCAGCAGCGGCTCAGTATTGGGGCATCAGGTGTAGCAATAGGGACACATACGGCAGCAGCAGCTCAGTATTGGGGTATCAGGTGTAGCAATAGGGACACATACGGCAGCAGCGGCTCAGTATTGGGGTATCAGGTGTAGCAATAGGGACACATATGGCAGCAGCGGCTCAGTATTGGGGCATCAGGTGCAGTAATAGGGACATACGGCAGCAGCGGCTCAGTATTGGGGCATCAGGTGCAGTAATAGGGACATACGGCAGCAGCGGCTCAGTATTGGGGTATCAGGTGCAGTAATAGGAACACATATGACAGCAGCGGCTCAGTATTGGGGTATCAGGTGTAGCAATAGGGACACATACGGCAGCAGCAGCTCAGTATTGGGGTATCAGGTGCAATAATAGGGACACATACGGCAGCAGCGGCTCAGTATTGGGGCATCAGGTGCAGTAATAGGGTCACATACGGCAGCAGCGGCTCAGTATTGGGGTATCAGGTGCAGTAATAGGGACACATTCGGCAGCAGCGGCTCAGTATTGGGGTATCCGGTGCAGTAATAGGGTCACATATGGCAGCAGCGGCTCAGTATTGGGGTATCAGGTGCAGTAATAGGGTCACATATGGCAGCAGCGGCTCAGTATTGGGGTATCAGGTGCAGTAATAGGGACACATACGGCAGCAGCGGCTCAGTATTGGGGTATCAGGTGTAGCAATAGGGACACATACGGCAGCAGCGGCTCAGTATTGGGGTATCAGGGGCAGTAATAGGGACACATACAGCAGCAGCAGCTCAGTATTGGGGTATCAGGTGCAGCAATAGGGACACATACGGCAGCAGCGGCTCACTATTGGGGTATCAGGTGCAGTAATAGGGACACATACGGCAGCAGCGGCTCAGTATTGGGGTATCAGGTGCAGTAATAGGGACACATACGGCAGCAGCGGCTCAGTATTGGGGTATCAGCAGGATGAGGAGTTTGTGCATGTTGGGAATAGATGATGGGGCTGGAATGTGAGAAGTGAAATGTGTCTTTGTTATATTCTCTGCAGACGAGTACTGTCTGGAAGAAGTTGTCATGTCGGTCTGGGCCAGATGGAAAAGACGGGAAAAGTGAACGATTCCATCAGAAAGGACGTCAGCGGTAAGTCATTATCTGTAACTGTGCTGTGATCTCTTATATGTTCTGTAGGACTGTATTTACCACTGACCGTTTGGTGGTAATATCTATGTTGGTTCTCCTCCACTATTAGGGCGCGTCACCGAATTGTAATCAAGGAAACCTGGGTAGGGGCCCACTCAGAAGCTTCGCCCCCCCCGGACCAAAACCCTAGCTACGCCTCTGGGCTAAACACCCAATAGTACATTAAAAACACTAAAGAATGCAAGTTTATTATATGTAGGGGGCTTGTGACTTTATATTATCTACAGGTCATCCTGCATCTCTTTGCTCTGCATCTACAGTGGGTACGGAAAGTATTCAGACCACTTTACATTTTTCAATTTTTGTTTCATTGCAGCCATTTGGTAAATTCGAAAAAGTTAATTTTTTTCTCATTAATGTACACTCTGCACCCCATCTTGACTGAAAAAAACAGAAATGTAGAAATTTTTGCAAATTTATTAAAAAAGAAAGACTGAAATATCCCATGGCCATAAATATTCAGACCCTTTGCTTGAGTAGAAGAACCTTTTGAGCTAGTACAGCCATGAGTCTTCTTGGGAATGATACAAGTTTTTCACACCTGGATTTGGGGATCCTCTGCCATTCTTCCTTGCAGATCCTCTCCAGTTCCGTCAGGCTGGATGGTGAACGTTGGTGGACAGCCATTTTCAGGTCTCTCAGAGATGCTCAATTGGGTTTAGGTCAGGGATCTGGCTGGGCCAGTCAGGAATGGTCACAGAGTTGTTCTGAACCCACTCCTTTGTTATTTTAGCTGTGTGCTTAGGGTCATTGTGTTGTTGGAAGGTGAACCTTCGGCCAAGCCTGAGGTCCAGAGCACTCTGGAAGAGGTTTTCATCCAGGATATCTCTGTACTTGGCCGCATTCATGTTTCCTTCAATGACAACCAGTTGTGCTGTTCCTGCGGCTGAAAAACACCCCCATAGCATGATGCTGCCACCACCATGTCTCACTGTTGGGATTGTATTGGGCAGGTGATGAGCAGTGCCTGGTGTTCTCCACACATACCGCTTAGAATTATCACCAAAAAGGTCTATCTTCATCTCATCAGACTAGAGAATCTTATTTCTCATAGTCTGGGACTCCTTCATGTGTTTTTTTTAGCAAACTCTATGCAGGCTTTCATATGTCTTGCACTGAGGAGAGGCTTCTGTCGGGCCACTCCGCCATAAAGGCCTGACTGGTGGAGGGCTGCAGTGATAGTTGACTTTGTGGAATGTTCTCCCATCTCCTTACTGCATCTCTGGAGCTCAGCCACAGTGATCTTGGGGTTCTTCTTTACCTCTCTCACCAAGGCTCTTCCCCCATGATCGCTCAGTTTGGCTGGATGGCCAAGTTTAGGAATACTTCTGGTGGCCCCAAACTTCTTCCATTTAAGGATCATGGAGGCCACTGTGCTCTTAGGAACCTTGAGTACTGCAGAAATTCTGTTGTAACCTTGGCCAGATCTGTGCCTTGCCACAATTCTGTCTCTGAGCTCCTTGGCCAGTTCCTTTGACCTCATGATTCACATTTGGTCTGACATGCACTGTAAGCTGTGAGGTCTTATATAGACAGGTGTGCGCCTTTACAAATCAGTCCTATCAGTTTAATTAAACACAGCTGGACTCCAATAAAGGAGTAGAACCATCTCAAGGAGGATCACAAGGAAATGGACAGCATGTGACTTAAAGGGACACTGTCACCTGAATTTGGAGGGAACAATCTTCAGCCATGGAGGCGGGGTTTTTGATTCACCCTTTCCTTAACCGCTGGCTGCATGCTGGCTGCAATATTGGATTGAAGTTCATTCCCTGTCCTCCATAGTACACCCCTGCGCAAGGCAAGATTGCCTTGTGCAGGCATGTACTACGGAGGACAGAGAATGAACTTCAATCCAATATTGCAGCCAGCATGCAGCCAGCAGGTAAGGAAAGGGTGAATCAAAAACCCAAAACCCCGCCTCCATGGCTGAAGATTGTTCCCTCCAAATTCAGGTGACAGTGTCCCTTTAAATATGCGTGCCTGAGCAAAACGTGTGAATACTTATGACCATGTGATATCAGTTTTTTATTTTATTAAATTTGCAAACATTTCTACATTTCTGTTTCTTTTTCAGTTAAGATGGAGTGCAGAGTGTACATTAATGTGAAAAAATTAACTTTTTTAAATTTACCAAATGGTTGCAATGAAACAAAGAGGAAAAATTTAAAGGGGTCTGAATACTTTCTGTACCCACTGTATCTATTCCATTCTGACAGTTTGGGCTGTGAATTTACTGTACTTGGCTGATGAAATGTTGGGTTCCCATTGAGATGTGTGCGTAAAAATCAGATAGCACATGCATGGCCCATGTGCCGTGTGTTTTTTTTTTTCCCTGCACCTATAGCTTACATTGACGAGTGTGATCTTCTGATTCTCGTAGACAATCACAGAATGCTGTTATTTTTACCTCTGTACGATTCAAGCTGAGAGAGAAAGTTGCAGATGAGCGCAGACTCATTTACCAACATTGGTCAAAGTGCAATGCGAGGTTTTCTCTCATTGCACTCACCCGTATTATACGCCAGTGTGAGCCGTTAGAGGGGTTTCCTTCAGCCCCAGATTTTTCATTGTTTTTTTTCTCTTTGCCACGACAGCACCCACTGAGGGAGGGGATCCCCCCATAGGAACAGCTCCCTCAGTTGGTTTCCTGTTCTTAAGGAACCTGTAGAGAGAAGATCGCAAGAGGATACCTGGGCTGTGATGCCGCCTGTGCAGTCTCTGTGAGAATGGCAGGGGATACAGCGCCGGATGCAGCGTCGGGGGACTCCTGGTTCAGCTCCTCCCTCAGCTGAAAGGACACAGTGAGGTCAGGATCTGGGGAAGGCCACCCTGGCTCACAGGAAGAGCGCGGTACGGCGGATGGGCCGCTACTCGTCCGGGACGGGGAGCAGGGTGCGGGCATCGGCTGCCCTGCTTTTCCAGTGGATGTCATGGTGAGGCGTTTGCCGCTGATTCCGGTCCTCCTGCGGTGGGGAAGAGCCGAAGCGTGCACGCACAGTAGCCAGAAGAGTGCTCTCCCCGGAAGTTCTTCTTCAGCTTCTGGGGGTACCGGGGAAGCAGGAGAATCTGTGCGCCTGTACAGAGCGGCGCGAGCCACGCAGGCGCACAGAGCGGGGATGAAGAACCCGGAAGTGATGGTACCATTTCGGGGTCTAGTTTAAAAAAAAAAAAAAAAGACAGAGGGGACAAAGCTGCACAAAAGAGCCAGCTTCACGCATACCGGTATGCAGCGATGTCGTCCCCAAATGACCCCGTCATGCACCCATTGATTGTGATTGTGGTGTCTGCGCACAGCAGCAACAAAAGCAACAGTGGATGCTCCAGACAGAGCGGTTCCAGAAATAAGAGTGGAAGAGACAAAAAAATCAGGTCACCGGTACCAGATTGGCAAGCTTCATTGGGTGAGTGTTGCCAAGCACGCCTATTAAGCTGATAGCCTCTTCTTTCTTTCTATATACCTTTCAGGCTAAACAAAATGGGAAATCTAAGCATAAGGAGCGCGCCCTGTGTTCCCAGCCCCTTCCGGACAGTTATCCCAAAAGGCTGTGTCAGATCTGCATTGGGCATACCCTGCAGGAGCAGTCCTCAGTGAGAGAAGAGGATATTAGGCTCATGATCAGGGAGAAGTTACAGGCCCTGGGGGGTTTCGGCAGTACCGGAGGGTAGAGACCCAGCAGGGAATATACTTCTCCTAGGTTCAGATCATCTTCAGGCAGTGGTGAGATTGACTCAGATTCCTACAAGGAGTCATACTCTTCAGAAGAGGAGCAGAACACTTGTTTTCCGACCGTCAGCATTAATAATCTTGCTAGATCGGTTCAGAAGACTATGGGGTTGTCGGATACCAAAGACCCCAGAACGCCTCAAGATATTATGTTTGGAGGTCTCTCTCAAAAGAAGAGGTGAGTAATACCAGCAGTAAAGGAGCTGGTGAAAAAAAGATTGGGAGAAGAAAGGGCAACAAGGCTTCCTTCCTTCAGCATCTAAGTGGCGATATCCCTTTGATGAAGATCTGGCTTCTTGGGCGAAAGCCCCCAAAGTAGATGCAGCAGAAGCCTCCACCTCCCGTCGTTCCTCCTTACCTGTGGAGGACTCGGATCCGACTCCATGGATCATAAAGCGGATACGCTGCTTAAGAGGTCCTGGGAGTCCTGCACAGGGACCTTCAAGCTAGCAATATCGGCAACAAGTACCGCAAGATCCATGCTGGTTTGGTTAGAGGAATTAGAAGGGAATATTAAAAGGCGCCTGTACAGGGACAAATTAAGTTCTGTTGTCCCTCTAATCAGAGGCGCAGGAGCCTTCTTAGCTGACACCTCAGCTGATTCCCTGCACCTAGCGGCAAAATCGGCAGAACTAACCAATGCAGCCCGTCAGGCCTTATGGTTAAAAGGCTGGAGAGGTGATGCCCAGACCAAATCAAAACTCTGTGCTATAGCATGCCAGGGTGAGTAACTGTTTGATATGGTTTTGGATGAAATTCTTACTAAAGCGGGCGAAACAAAGAAGGGGTTCGCTAATATTTATATTCCATCCTATAGGAGAGCTTTCAGAAAGCAGCCATTCAGCAGAAAAATAGACTTTAGGAACCAAGACTGCTGGGGCAACAAAGAAGCCAAGCAAAAAGGTGCCCTGTTTGGTTGATGTCCCTTCAAGAATGGAGACAAATACCGGTCGCTCCAACCTCCCAATGGGTGGCAGATTATCATTCTTCTGCCAGCAATGAAAGGCTATAACAGCTAATTCCTGGGCCATTAGCCTCGTGACATCTGGCTTGAGATTAGGTTGCCCGGGTCCCTCCGGACGCCTTTCTATTGACTTCTCTAAAGTCTCAGGCTCAGAAAGAGGCTTTGGAGTCAGAAATTAAGGCCCTGTTATACAAACATGTTTTAGTAGAGGTTCCAGAAGATCAAAGGGGGAAGAGGTTTTACTCCCCCCTTATTTCTAGTCTCTAAGCCAGATGGCTCTTATAGGACTATAGTTAATTTAAGGAGACAATACCTTTTTAAGATCTTGGACTTTCAAGACGGAGTCCATTCGATCAGCCATAAAAAATGTATTTCCCAGGTGCTTCATGGCAGTCCTGGAACTCAAGGATGCATATTATCATCTCCCAGTACATGTTTTGCATCAACAATACCTCCGGGTGGCGGTCGTGTTAGAATGTCAAGTCTGGCATCTTCAGTTCACGGCAATGCCCTTCGAGTTGTCTATAGCACCCCAGGTCTTCACCAAGTTAATGCTGGAGGTGATGACGTACTTACGATTAAAGAACACTTTAATAGTTCTATACCTAGATGATCTTTTGGTGGTAGGAAACTCCGCCTTTCAATGTCAGCAGCGGCTGGTTGATGTAATTTCCTCTTTGCAGGCTTTAGGTTCGCTGATCAACTGGAACAAATCCATATTGCTTCCGGTAACCTGCCAGATGTTCCTGGGCCTTCATCTGGACTGTAAGTCAGGAATGCCTCCTTCCAGATGCGAAGAAATTATTAATAGTTAAAAGTTTGTTCCGTAATAGACAACCCTACAATGTCCTTAAGGGAGGGTATGTCTCTGCTTGGCTCCCTTACATCATGTATTCTTGCAGTACAGTAGGCCCAGTTCCATACTAGAATGTACCAGCGGGCCATCTTACAGGAGGAGGAAAAGCTGCAGGGACAGTTAGAGGGAGCAATATCCCCATCAACTGGGGTAATTAAATCCCTGGCATGGTGGTTAGATCCAAACTACCTCTTGAGGGGCGTTCCGTGGGTAGTAAGTCCCTCAAGGATAATTTCTACAGACGCTAGTCACTCTGGGTGGGGAGCGCATTTAGGAGAGGACATGGTTCAGGGACAGTGGTCCATAGTTGAAGCTGAAGACTCATCAAATTTGAGAGAGCTAAAAGCGATTTACCATGCCATAATTTCTTCCACAGCTGCAAGGAACCCATAAGAGTTCTATCAGACAACATCACAGCGGTAGCATATCTAAATCACCAAGGAGGAATGAGATCAGGAACTCTGATGTCTACCGTAGACAAGATCCTAAGGATGGCTGAGAACCATCTTTTGTCTCTTTCAGCTCTACACGTCAGGGGTGTAGACAACTCCACAGCAGACTTCCTCAGTCGTCATACCCTGTATCAATTGATATGGATGCTCAGCCGGCGCATTTTCAGGAAGATAACAGACATGTGGAGCATGCCAGAAATAGACCTCTTTGCTACAAGGAGCAACAGGCAAGTCAAAAGTTTCGCTTCACTATACAGGGCGGTCCACCCAGATATACTCGATTCCCTTCAAGTTCCATGGGCCTTCTATCAGGCTTATGCCTTTCCCCCCGATGGTTATACTGCTACTGGTCATCAGGAAGATAAGAGAAGGAACGAAAATGATCCCGATAGCTCCATTTGGACCTAAGAGGCTGTGGTTTTCATGGCTCAGAGCCATGTCGATCTCCGACCGGTGGATCCTCCCTTGGGATGAGGACCTGCTCTCTCAAGGGCCCGTCTATCATCCTCAGGTTAAGGGTCTATGCCTGACGGCATGGAATTTGAGAGGTAGTTACTGAGACGAAGGGGATTCTCCGAGAATTTAGTTGATACCCTCCTCCACAGTAGGAAGAAGACCACGACCATAATTTACACCAAAGTGTGGAAAAAATTTCTTAGTTTCCATTACGCAAACCTTTCTAATGAGGTACCTATCCCTGCAATCTTAGAGTCCATGCAGAAGGGTCGTGAGTTAGGACTATCAGTAAACAGCTTGAAGGTTCAAATATCGGCTCTGGAAGCCTTGTATAGTTACAATATTGAGGGAGATAGGTGGGTGGCTCGGTTCATTTCGGCATGTCAGGGAGCAAACCTAGTACATATCGCTCAGATACCACCTTGGGATCTCAACCTAGTTTTAGATGCGTTGACGGGGGCCCCATTTGAACCCTTACATTCTGCCTCAATTAAGTATGTTTCGTTAAAGACGGCCTTATTAGTAGCCTTAGTATCAGCAAGAACAGTGAGTGATATTCAGGCCCTGTCAATAGATCCCTCCTTTCTATCAGTTTTTCACGATAGGTTAGTGTTAAAAACACACCCTTCCTACGAGGTCTACAAAATTCCATAGATCTCAGGAAATGTTCCTCCTATGATAATCCAACACCGGAAGAGGAGAGATTTCACATGATAGACATGAAGCAAGCTGTCTTGGCCTATTTAGATAGGACTAGACCCTGCGTTGAGAAACACGTGATGGTGTCTCCACGGTGTTGGATGTTTTGATCTCCCTGAGGTCATTCATCCTTATGTTTATAGACCCTGGAGGCAGAGCAGGGCTCTCAGTGTCCTTTCAGGGCCACAGGAAGGGGTCTGGAATCACGAGAGGCTCGCTATCTAGATGGATCAGAGACGCGATTGGTCTGGCATACTCAGCAAAAGGGGAAAACCCACCGCAGGGCATGAAAGCGCATTCCGCACGAGTTGTAGCATCCTCCTGAAAGAGCGGATTGACCTTATATGTAAGGCCGCAACTTGTCTTCCTCTGCAGACTTAGCCTTTGGTAGATCACTTCTTGACACGGTAGTCCCTACCAGGTGATTGTCTCTGAAAATCTCTTAGTGGGTGCTGTCGTGGAGAAGAGAAAAAAACAGATTACTTACCGGTTATGCTCTTTTATAGAGTCCACGACAGCACCCACTCACTTCCCTCCCATAGTTGTAGTTGCACATGGGTTTCTCCGACTGGTGGCGGATTACTTGTATATAGAGAAGGATATATAGTTTGTACATTTCTAGGGATGTAAATAGATTTATACACTGTGTTCCAAATTATTATGCAAATTGGATTTAAATGTCAAAGATTTAATTGTTTTGTATTTCAAATAAACTTGTGGATGGTATTGTGTCTCAGGGCTCAATAGATAACTGAAATCAATCTTAAACACATGTGATAATTAGTTTTCCAGGTGATTCTAATTAAAGGATAACTACTTAAAAATGATGTTCCACATTATTAAGCAGACCAAAGGTTTCAAGCAATATGAGAAATAAAAAGGATCTCTCTGCTGCTGAAAAGCTTTAAATAGTACAATGCCTTGGACAAGGTATGAAAAAATTAGATACTTCACAAAAACTTTGTGATCATCATAGTGTGAAGAGATTTGTGACTGAAACAGAGCACAGACAGAGTTCATGCAGATAAAGGCATAATGAGGTAGGTTTCTGCCAGACAAATTCATTGGATTAAGAGAGCAGCTGTCAACATACCATTACAAAGCAAACAGTTATTTGAAGCTGCTGATGCCTCTGGAGTCCCTCGAACCTCAAGGTGTAGGATCCTTCAAAGGCTTGCTGTGGTGCATAAACCTACTATTCGGCCACCCCTAAACAGTGTTCATGAGCAGAAACAGTGGCAGTGGGCCCAGACATACATGAAGACTAATTTTCGAACAGTCTTGTTTACTGATGAGTGTCGAGCAACCCTGGATGGTCCAGATGGAGTGAGTAGTGGATGGTTGGTGGATGGCCACCATGTCGCAATAAGGCTGCGACATCAGCAAGGAGGTGGAGAAATCATGTTTTGGTTCGGAATCATGGGGAAACAGCTGGTGGGGCCCTTTAAGGTTCCTGAAGATGTGAAAATGACCTCTGTAAAGTAAATAGCGTTTCTGACTGACAACTTTCTTCCATGGTCTAAAAGCAGAAACGTGCCTTCAAGAGCAAAATCATCTTCATGCATGAAAATGCCCATCTCATGCTGCAAATAATACCTCGGAGTCATTGGCTGCTATGGGCATAAAAGGAGATAAACTCATGGTGTGGCCATCTTCCCCTGACCTCAACCCTATAGAAAACCTTTGGAGTATCATCCAGCACAAGATCTATGAGGGTGGGAGGCAGTTCACATCAAAACAGCAGCTCTGGGAGGCTATTCTGACTTCATGCAAAGACGTACAAGCAGAAACTCTCCAAAAACTCAAGAATGCAAGAATTGTGAAGGTGATATCAAAGAAGGGGTCCTATGTTAACATGTAACTTGGCCTGTTAGGATGTTTTGGAGTTAAATAGCTTTTTTGTTCAGTGAATGTGACCTCCTAATGCTGCAAATTCCACAAATAAGCAGTTTCTGTTCTTTAAAACATATCAAATGTATAGAAATTCTACTGTGCCTAATAATCTGGAACAGTGCATTTTGAGTTTTTATTCATTTTGGAGATTATACTGTTATCATTGGGAGGTTTCTTCAATAAAATTCGATGTATAATCTAACGTAGGGGTCCCCAACCTGTAGCTCGGGAGCCACATGTGGCTCGCGGTCCCATGAATTGTGGCTCGCGACTGTCTGCCAGCTTAGTGTATTAGCTCCAGGTCTAGCAAATAGGTATGAAGAGTACATCTCAAAATTGTGAATTTTTGAGTAGCCCACCACAGAAGATCAGATCTGGATGCACATATACTGGTCTTAGGGATTTAGAGATGTTTTAGGTATGGTACACTGGAGGATGATACTATTAGAGGAGGTTCTTGAAGCTAGATGCAACAGCGTGTTTGGAGTCCTTTATTGGGATAATACTGAATTGGGGCATTGTGGGAACCCCTGGATCTCAGTGTACTGCTTTGGAGTAATTTCTGTGGAAAAGCTTCGGTTATTATACCCGTAATGGTGGCTTTGGTTGACACGACTGACGGGAACAGAAGCAGAATGCTGCTCGTGACCACCTCTCAGAGCTTAATGTGGCTTGCGACCCTCTCTCAGTGCTGAATGTGGCTCTCAAGGTCAAAACGGTTGGGGACCGCTGCGAGCAGGTGATGACTTTTATTAGACTGACTGTCATTTGCACCGACCATTTAGGAAAATCCGAGAAAAATGTCATCTGCATAATAATTTGGAACACAGTGTACTTCAAATGACTTGAAGCAGATAATTTTTGCTTGTGTGGCGGTTCCTCTCATTCTCTGTAATCCAACTGAAGGAGCGAGGGGGTCCGCCCCTTTTATCTCTCTGTAGGTTTCCTGCTCCTAGGGGCAGATCCACTCTCTCAGTGGGTGCTGTTGTGGATTCTATAAAAGAGCATTACCGGTAAGTAATCAGTTTTTTTTCATGCGTTTACTGACTGTCAATGGCAGCGGTGTGCTCATGCTTTTTTGCTCCAGTAATAGTGGCTGCTTCACTAGATACTGGCCCTGCTGCAGAACACAGTGACTTTTCTAAGAGGCATGAGTGGTATATAAGCAGATTTGTGGACTGTCCCTCCCATCTGTATGGAGCCTATGGAAATCCATGCACATAATGCAGAAAAAAAGCCATTCAGATAAGATACTGATAGCTCAACTGCAAAATAAAGACAGGATGGGACATCAGTGATCAGTCAGTTTATTCTCACGTTAGACGTCAACCTGCGTTTTTTGTTTTTATAATCCAATAACATTATGCCCAATACCAACATAAAAAAACCCAACCGTACGACCTCATCTGCAGCCGCCTGGACGTTGGTGATAGCTGACGCATGCGTTTGTTGCTTGAATCTCCTTGTATGCGCCCATGGGAGTATTAACCCTTTAAAAGCTAGAGGACAGCACTTGCATCCCGACCTCAAAGGCCAGTAAATGGTTAACCGGCTCAGCGTCTCTAAGGTCTCAGCATTTGTAAACCAGAGAATGAAGATTGTGGATATCAAGCAACAAAGTACACGTCTGCTCCAGGGGCTGCGGGTGCCACAGGAACGCCACATGAGCCCCCCCACAAAACGCTCTACGGGGAGGTGGAGAGAAGAAAGAAACAATCGTCCTGTATCCTGAGCACCCGTCTTCTCACACCCAGGTAACAAAACAAAAAACCAAGAGTGGGGTGTGCAGCTACGCTGTACTGACTGAGGAATGAAAAGCAGAGTGTCCATTAACGTAGGAATTTCAATGCTGTACAAGTAAGGACGGCGTCGGGGGCTCATCTAGCCATAGAGGTCGTCTTCTTCTTCAGTAAAGTGGCTTCCACCAGATCCACCTCCGGCACCTTGGCTTGGACCAGCTCCTCCTTGCCCACCAGAAGGGAATCTAAGCGGAAATAGATTATGGTTATTCTAGGGCATAAATCAGGAATGTCCAATATATAAAAAAAAAAAAAACGGACCACCTCAGCTCTACAGCAACGTACCGCCACTGCTATATGGAGTAGGAGTCTACCCAAACTCAGCACTTGCACCAGTCTTAAAGTGTTAATCCTGCACTGTATGAAGGTGGGGAGCAGGTAATGTCATTTTTACATGATCCCTTTCCCGGCACGTACGAGTAGATGGACGTGGACAGAACTAGATAGCCAGCCAGTTACACAAGTGACAGACACTGGAGTCGGAGGAAGTTCACTTATGGCAAAGCGGAGGTCCTATAGACTCACAAGTGGCAGCATGTGGGGGTCCTTCACATATTTATTCAATATCTCTTCACAGCAGCCATCCAAGATGAACCAAAGCTCTAATTTATTATTATACATTTATATAGTGCCATTTATTCCATCTAATTACCTGAAACTGCCGAAACCGCGACTCTGCTGCAAAGTCTGTGCAAACATTTCATATTTCCGGATGTCGTTGTCACTGACAGAACGGCGGGCAAAGCGCATGGCCTCCTCAAAGTGATCCCGGCGGATTTCAGGTACAGGGTCATCTTCTTCCACCTCCTGCAGAGAAGAGGACATAAAGGGATGAGACACAGAAGATCGATGGTGTAAAAAAAAAAGCTGAAGGTCTGCCATTTCCCTCCCATACCATGGCTGCAGGGTTTGTCTGTCTCTCCCGCTCTCGCCTGATTTCATTCTCGATGGACTCACGGATGGCCAGCTTACAGGCCCGCTGACAGATCTCAGTTAGGTCAGCACCAGAGAAGCCATTTGTCATCTTAGCCAGGAAATCAAGATCCACATCCTATAAGTAAAAAAATAAAAATCTTTAGATCTATATATTGCAAAAATACTGCATAAACCAAAATCCATTCCATCTGCACGGTTACTTGCCTTGGCCACTGGGGACTTCCTCAGATTGGCCTTAAGAATAGCGATGCGGGACTTCTCATCGGGCAGTGGGATGTAGATGAGCTGGTCCAGACGTCCAGGACGCAGAATGGCAGGGTCAATGATGTCGGGTCTGTTCGTGGCTCCAATGATGAAGACATTCTTTTTGGTAGACATTCCATCCATCTCTGTCAGGATTTGGTTGATGACTCTGTCAGCAGCTCCACCACCGTCACCAATGTTACCCCCACGGGCCTTGGCAATAGAGTCTAATTCATCGAAGAAGAGGACACAAGGGGCAGCCTGTCGAGCCTGAAGCCCAGAAAACAAACATCAATGTGGAGATGAAGCCATGAAACTTCCTCTGGATGACATCAGGTATCCAGTCACCAGCTCTTACCTTATCAAAGATCTCTCTGACATTAGCTTCGGACTCTCCAAACCACATGGTGAGCAGCTCGGGGCCTTTGATTGAGATGAAGTTGGCCTGGCATTCATTGGCAATAGCCTTGGCTAATAAGGTCTTACCGCATCCTGGTGGCCCGTAAAACAGCACACCTTTAGATGGGGTCATACCGAACTTCAAGAATTTGTCTGGATGTTCCACAGGATACTGAAATGGCAGGACGATATGTTTGAGAATCACAAAATCTACAGCACAAGTGGTCAGAAGGATCAGCTGTAAGGCTGTGCCCCCCTCAGTCCTGTACTGAACTAGACGGTTATGGGAGAAGGCACAGCGAGACCCCTGAATCGATATATAAGCGATATATCCCCAGAAGTGCTTTGTGGTAGGTTTTACCAATGTATGGGGGTTCATTTTGGGCAAGACCTCCTACACATATGGGCTGTACACTATAAAACCCGTGTACTGTATAATGTGCAGGACTCAAATCTGTTATGATCTCGTTTTGTAAGGCCAAACTATAGAAAGCAAAACAACCCCCCAAAACCACATATAATGACATGCATGTCTCTGAAATGTAAATCCATTAACATCTTTACATCTTCTATTTGATGCTGCATTTCAGAGCAATTATCATTTATATCCATATGCAAATGAGGTACAAGTGCTCTGGGAGTGGCAGAGTTCTTCCCAAACCTATGACTCCATCGTTTACTCTCTGCCCAGCACTGGCCTCTTTAGCTTTATTGATGACTAAGTCGGATTTCTTTGCCTGGCACTGAATGTCACACAATGAGCTATCAATCAAGCTAGGTGGGGAAACTACCCTGGGTGGCATATGTTTGTTAACTGCCCTGTCACGCCCAGAGCACTTCACACCTGATTTCCATATGCATAAAAATGCAAATTACTTGGGAATTCAGCAACAAGTTAAAAATATAAAAAGTGCTGATTTATATTTAAAAGACATGCACGCACATATATGAGGGATATTGGGGATGGGGTTTAATTGCACGGTATCTACTCACTTTAAAACATGTAACAGCAAATCATCGATTTCACCTGCACTTACAAATGACCCAAATTAATTATGTAGCTGTATGTAGAAATCATAACTATTTAGATCCTCAGACTAATAATTAGTGATGAGCGAGTGTACTCATTGCTCGGGTTCTCCCGAGCACGCTCGGATGGTCTCTGAGTATTTGTTAGTGCTCGGAGATTTAGTTTTTGTTGATGCAGCTGAATGATTTACATCTGCTTGGCAGCCTGAGCACATGCGGGGGTTGCCTGGTTGCTAGGGAATCCCAACATGTATTCAAGCTATCAGCCGTAAATCATGCAGCTAAGGCGACGAAAACTAAATCTCCGAGTAGTTACAAATATTCGGAGATCACCCGAGCGTTCCCGCAACAAGTATACTCGCTCATCACTACTAATAATCCCAAGCATGGGGGGACATTTTCTCCACATGTACGTGTCAGTAACCAGCCATGTATTACCCACCTGCACCAGCTCCTGCAGCTCTCTCTTAACATCTTCCAAGCCACCGATATCTTCCCAGGTGACCTGCGGCACTTCCACCACCGTCTCACGCAGCGCTGATGGGTTGCTCTGACTAAGTGCCCACTGCCGGAGATTAAAGAAATGATGTTACTTTTATACCAAAAAACAAAACAATGACCTGATATAAGCATTAATTTTCCTACATACCCTAAAGTCGTCCATTGTAACAGCCAATGAATTCATTACTTCAGCATCTATGGTTTCATCCTCCAGGTCAATGAGGTCCATCTTCTTGCGGATCGCTTGGAGAGCGGCCTCTGAGCACAAAGCGGCCAGATCAGCACCGACGTGACCATGAGTCTCATTGGCAACCTATAGCACACAAACAAACACCATAAGGTTGATGACGACTACAAGAACGGGACAAAGACAACAGGGATGGTAGCAGCGTCTATCACATCTATTGCGTCTCCTCATATAGTTGAATGAGATATTCCCTACCTGTTCTAGATCAACATCATCTGACAATTTCATGTTCTTCGTGTGGATCTGTAGGATTTCCAATCTGCCGGTAGCATCAGGGATTCCTATGTCCACCTCTCTATCAAAGCGGCCTGAAAGGGACAACGTGTATAAATGGTCATCGACCGACAGGTTTATGGAGCAATACTGTCCAACCTCTCACTCCACCCATATCAATTCATCTTACCAAAGCGTCGTAATGCTGGGTCTATGCTGTTGGGACGATTAGTGGCAGCCATGACAATGACGTGCGCTCTCTGTTTCAAGCCGTCCATAAGCGTTAGCAGCTGGGACACGATTCTGCGCTCAACTTCTCCATGTGTCTAAGGGACAGAAATCGTCACAACTACCGCAATTACCTGTGAATCTGCTAATGAGGGGCATCAACATGAAACGTGGCACGTCTCCTACCTTCTCTCTCTTAGGGGCGATGGCGTCCAGTTCATCAATGAAGATGATGGCGGGGGCATTCTTCTCTGCTTCTTCAAAGGCTTTGCGCAAGTTGCTCTCTGACTCCCCAGCAAGTTTACTCATAATCTCAGGACCTGAGAACAGAAAAGAAGGTCATAAATCAGCGGACACAGAAAAATCCAGGATATATTGGCTTCAATTTCATACAGATTAAATCCTGACCTAATAAAATACCGAATTTAAGCCACATATTAATTACCATCAGGATTCACTTTTTGGTCACACCACCAAATGGGAAATAAATGATAAGAGTCCATGTAACTCAGCTCTTCTCATACAGCACTATCGGTGCCAGAGACATGCAGAGCAATGGACCTACTGTCACAGCTGGACCCATACAGCACTATCGGTGCCAGAGACATGCAGAGCAACGGACCTACGGTCATAGCTGGCCCCATACAGCACTATCAGTGCCAGAGACATGCAGAGCAACGAACCTACAGACACAGGTAGCCCCATACAGCACTATCTGTGCCAGAGACATGTAGAGTAACGGACCTACGGTCACAGCTAGCCCCATATAGCACTATCTGTGCCAGAGATGTTTCCCAGGGAAAGGCCTGGCTATTCACTGCTTGCGTCGAGAAACACGTGATGGTGTCTCCGCAGCTTCTTTACATGCATCTGCATATTTCCCATAAGGGATGGGGGCAGTGTTCTGGAATCACTGCGTTGAGAAACACGTGATGGTGTCTCCGCGGTGTTGGATGTTTTGGTCTCTCCGAGGCCAATCATCTGTGCCTTTATAGCCTTTTTACTAGGCACTGAAAACCAAAAAGGATGGACACAGGAGCTAAAAATAAGCAATTTTATTGAAGACAAAATTCTAAAAAAGTATATAAATACATTAATGCAAACAACGATAAAAACGATGCAAAAGATAGAAGAAAGGCAACACTAGTGCCACGCACAAGAAGACTAAGCAGGTGAGCCGTACAACATATACCTATATATATAAATAAATATGTTGATAAATGCTGAGTAGGAAATCCAAGTTGGTAACCTGATAACACTATATACAATCAGATGATAATATCAATAGTTAATAAAGCATAGAAATAGCCACACCACCAATGTACGGCTCCAATGCGTTATATATTCATAAGGAGGTTCAAAGCCTAAGCGTACCTATGCAAAGTATACTGCACTACAAATACCATAAGGAACCCTGTATACCTTATACACCACCGTATATCTGCCAATATTTTTCGGGAAATCCCATATAAGTGTATAGTAAGTAAGGCCAGAGCTTGTTCCTACAGGGTAGCAGAGAATAATGATGAAAATCAGAAGTAAAAGTAAAGGCAGTGAACCAACCTGCTGCTCGTGCGAAGAAAAGGCAGGCCCCGACGCGCGTTTCGCACACGTTGCTTCCTCGGGGGGCGCTCGAGAAACACGTGATGGTGTCTCCGCAGCTTCTTTACATGCATCTGCATATTTCCCATAAGGGATGGGGGCAGTGTTCTGGAATCACTGCATTGAGAAACACGTGATGCTGTCTCCGCGGTGTTGGATGTTTTGGTCTCCCCGAGGCCAATCATCTGTGCCTTTATAGCCTTTTTACTAGGCACTGCTCCTAATAGCCAGATTCCTACTCCACACTGATGAGGGGCAAAAACCCCGAAACAGCTGTCTGTGGATGGATACCATGCTTGGCATAGGTGGCTTTCCTTCATAGGATGCTGCCCTTCCCGTGGTTGTTCTTTCCCGGGGAAAGGCCTGGCTAGTCACTGCTTGCGTCGAGAAACACGTGATGGTGTCTCCGCAGCTTCTTTACATGCATCTGCATATTTCCCATAAGGGATGCAGGCAGTGTTCTGGAATCACTGCGTTGAGAAACACGTGATGGTGTCTCCGCGGTGTTGGATGTTTTGGTCTCCCCGAGGCCAATCATCTGTGCCTTTATAGTATCAGTTCCAGAGACATGCAGCAACGGACCTAGTCACAGGTAGCCCCATATAGCACTATCTGTGCTAGAGACATGCAGAGCAACGGACCTATGGTCACAGGTAGCCCCATACAGCACTATCTGTGCCAGAGACATGCAGAACAACAGACCTACTGTCATTGCTGGCCCCTTACAGCACTATCAGTTCCAGAGACACGCAGAACAACGGACCTACAGACACAGGTAGCCCAATACAGCACTATCTGTGCCAGAGACACGCAGAACAACGGACCTACAGACACAGGTAGCCCAATACAGCACTATCTGTGCCAGAGACACGCAGAACAACGGACCTACAGACACAGGTAGCCCAATATAGCACTATCTCTGCCAGAGATACGCAGAGCAATGGACCTACTGTCATTGCTGGCCCCTTACAGCACTATCAGTGCCAGAGACATGCAGAGCAACGAACCTACAGACACAGGTAGCCCCATACAGCACTATCAGTGCCAGAGACATGCAGAGTAATGGACCTAAGGTCATAGTTAGACCCTATATTAATGGCATTTAAGCTTTTCATATGCAGGTAAAACGGCCCACGTCTAAAATAAAACTTCTCCAATAATAAAGGAACAGAAGCTCTCACCATTAATGAGGAAGAAGAATGCACCGGTTTCATTAGCAACAGCTCGAGCAATGAGGGTTTTTCCAGTTCCTGGGGGTCCGTACAGCAAGATACCACGAGGCGGCTGCAATACAAGACAGATGTCACAAGCCATCCACACCATAAAACACAAAATAAAATTAAGAGGCACAAAAATTACCTTCACACCAATAGCCTTGAAAAGTGCCGGGTGTCTGAGCGGAAGCTCCACCATCTCCTTGATCTGAGCCAACTGCTTCCTGCAGCCCCCGATGTCATCGTAGCCCACTTCATTCAGAGACTCCTCCTCGTCCTGGTAAAAGATAGTATGAATTATGAAATACACGATGCGTTGCCAGTCCGTCAAACATGACAAATATCCCCAGTAGTGACGGATGTCTGGTCCTACCTCCCGTTTAATAGGCTCTCCTTCACAGTGGATCACAGTATCTGGGGCCACAATGCAATATGGGCTGGGATCTGTCTCCACCACCTTGAACTCCACGGCACGCATGCCTCCACGCACCAAGAAAATGTCACCTGTGGGCCGACAACAGAAAAGTCAGACAGGCAAATCTGAGAGGACAAACATAGAACGCCAATACTCAGTGTGCGCCTTCCCTCTGACCGGCTCCCAACGTGAAGAGGCGCAATACAAGAGAATTCAGATAACATTATTACATTATCTTACAGCTGATACTGATGGCCGATCCTTACGACAGCTTGTATCACATCGCTGGGGGGGGGGGTAGGGACTGGAAATTAAAGTGTATGTAGCCGGTACACCACAGCGCCGTACACCGAGCACTGGTCGTTCTCTGGTACCAGCCTCATCAATAAGAGTCGGACTGCCGTACCTGAGAACAAGTACATTATGCTGTGTACGGAGCGGAGCTGCATCGGCTGCTTATACAGTACCTCCAATTAACAGCAGATTGGTGGGGCCGCACACTGTGTCCCCCAAGGATAGGGCATCAAGGCTGTAGCAACGGAAAACCCCATTATACATTATAGCAGAGCCCACGATGTAAAAGCTACAGTGGCTGTAAAAGTTTGGGCACCCCCGGTCAAAATTACTGTTATTGTGAACAGTTGAGCAAGTTGAAGATGAAATAATCTCTAAAAGGCCTAAAGTTAAGGATGACACTTCCTTTGTATTTTAGGCACAAAAAAAAACAACAAAAACAACCCTCCTCTAACCTTGTGCCGATAAACAGCAGCTATGGGTTCTTCTAAGCAGTTGCCTAATACTCCGAAAATGAAAATGGTGGAGGCCCACAAAGCAGGAGGGCTACAAGAAGATAGGAAAGCATTTTCAAGTTGCCCTTTCCTTAGTTTGAAATGTAATTAAGAAATGGCAGTTAACAGGAAAAGGAGGTCAAGATAATGTATGGAAGATTAAGCAAAATTGTATTGAGAGCTGCTGGTAGGATTGCTAGAGAGGCAAATAAGAGGCCTTACTTCACTTCAAAAGACTTTCAGAAAGTTTTAGCAGACTCTGGATTTGTACTCATTGTTCTACTGTTTAGAGACACCTACACAAATATGGTCTTCATGGAAGAGTCATCAGAAGAAAATCTCTACTATGTCCTCACCAT
This sequence comes from Ranitomeya imitator, assembly GCF_032444005.1. NCBI lineage: Eukaryota > Metazoa > Chordata > Amphibia > Anura > Dendrobatidae > Ranitomeya > Ranitomeya imitator. Next base: position 73,146,839 of record NC_091282.1, on the reverse strand, counting down.
AAAATTCAGTGTCGGAAGTATGCAAAAGAACATCTAAACTAGACTGATGTATTTTTGGTAACAAGTCCTGTGGACCGACAAGGTTAAAATAGAACTGGCCACAATGATGAAAGGTGTGTGTGGGAAAAAACACCCAGAACTTCAGGAAAAGAACATCTCGCCAACTATTAAGAAGGGGGTGGATCAATCATGTTTTGGCGTTGTGTTGCAGCAATGGTATGGGAAAATTTCACGGGTATAGGGAAGAATGGATTCAATGAAATTTCAACAAATTCTTGATGCAAACATAACAACTGTAAAAAAAAATATGGAGTTGAAAACAGGATGGCTTCTACACATGAATAAAGATCCTAAACACATGTCAAAATCCACAATAGACGTCCTCAAAAGGACAGAAGAAGCCAATGCGCGTTGGGGTTTGCTGCACCTCATTTCCAGGTAACATGATGCACAACGTATTTATAAGCTGATGGGTCTGTTAACATCTAATATTACGTCTGGAGTCTGCCTGGTGGGCCATGTGACTTATACAGTACCTTTATTCTGTGTAGGACATCTCCTTGTGATATTGTGCATTCATATGTATCTCCCGTTTTGTATATTTGTTGAATATTCAACCCTCCATATACTATTTTGATACCCCACGTGTTCCTGGTCATGTGACACGGAGTTTTCTCCTTATCTTTTGTATTTTGCCATTAATGTTTTCAATAAAGTATATTTTTACCTTTATTAGTTCGCTTTTTGCTTCTTTTTTTTTTAGGAATATTTTATTGGAGCGGGCTCCAGCGGGAAGGTCAAAATTACTGGATGCTTTGCTTTTTTTCCCCCCTCATTTGATATGAACTCAAAATCTGGTATATCTATTACTAAGCCTGAAGGTTTGGGAGGATAGACCTATACACTTAAGGAATGGCTGGGATGTTGTGTGGACACCAGCTTGTACAGGAGGCCTCTACCTTTTCTGATGGGTCTGTAAGCTTCCAGGAAGTAGGGCTTCAGGTAGACCTCGAACAGATTGCCAGTGATGCCCTCCACGGTGTCATCTATAGGTAAGACGTGGATCCGTTTCCCATACTTCACATCTGGACACGGCTGAATGCTGCACAGAAGAAGAGTAACCAATGTAGTAAGACGTAATATTCTGGCTCTGATCCACTACTCTGGTGATCTGCATTTTGAGAAATGCAGTTTGTACAGTAATCTGCTAAAACGACAGGAGCTCAGTGAAGCTGCCAGAGGGAACTGGACTACAAAAACCTGGTGATGGACTTCAATGATGGACAGCAGAATGATAAATGCAGCAAAGGTAATCACTAGTGAGCAACTACCTGTTTGTTAGGCAATGCCCCCGTGTTGAGGCTAACAGCCATAAATCATGCAGCCGCAGGGACCTGAATATATTATCCAAGATGATCAGACAACACTTAGAGCACGTTCGCTCATCACTTGTAATTATCATTTGGAAAAACTTTGTATATTCGAATAGGCTGCAAAGCGCTGCTAATTTTAGTGACCCCCAATGATTGCTCAAAACAGTAATGTGTGGGGCCCCTGCAGTATCACACGGAGTGGTGTACGGCTCAATAGTAAGTCTATAGATCTGTGCACTATACTCACAGAGCGGTGTCAGACCCAGAGAGTTTATATCACGCCCGTCCACCCCTGCGTTACTGCACAAGCTGCCAACTTCAGAGAAGGGTTGAGAAAGATCGATGGGGGACTCAGGACCGATCAGCAGCACTATGCAGCACATGTAATGTGTATGAAATTTTTCCAAATAACAGTTACCCTGTAACCCCTTCACGACGTGTAGGTACGTCATTGGTTACCTCCCTTTGATGCAAGCCTCGGCGCTGAGCCAGCATCTTTTCCGGCACGTGATAGCTGATCTGAACAGCTGTCGTGTGCCCCTAACAACCACGGGAGGATTGCGATTAGCATGATAAATGCCACTGTCAATCTCTGCAACAGCCATGGGTGGAATCGCTATTCACCTGCGGCTGTTAACTAGTTAAATGCCGCTGTCAATCTCTAACAGAGGTATTTAACTCGTGCTTCCAGCAAGCGTGCCAGAAATCCTGCCCATCGGTGACCCCGTCATGTGATTGCAGGTCACCGATGGTTTGGCATGACAAAGAGGCCTCCAGCAGACCTCTATGGTTGTCATAGCCAGATTGCTAAAGCACCGCCCGGTGGACGGCGCTTGTAGCAAGTGAGCATTTCTGCAACATACAGACGATCTGATCATTGCCTGTATGTATATTGGACAATTGCAGCATGCAAAACGTAAAAAAAAAAAGTTTTAAAAATAAGAAAAAAATAAAAGTTTAAATCACCCCCCTTTGACCCCATTCACAATAAAACAAAACAAAAAATATACATATTTGTTATCGCTGCGTTCAGAAATGTCTGATGAAAATAACTAAATTAATTAATCGTATCGGTAAATGGTGTAACGAGAAAAAAAAATCAAAATGCCAAAAGTACGTTTTTGGTTGCTGCAACAAAAAGCAATAACGGGTGGTCAAAACATCGTATCTACCCCAAAAGGGTATCAATTAAAAAAAAAAGAAAAAGCTAAGCGCGCAAAAAAATAAGCCCTCACTTAGCCATAGATCCCGGAAAATAGAGACGCTAAGGGACTCTGAAAATAGCTCCTTTTTTTTATTTATTTGATTTACAAACTTTGGAATTTTTTCCCCAAAGTATCTGCGAACTAGTACTGACCTGGAGAATCATGCTGGAAGGTCAGTTTTAGCATTTAGTGAACATAGTTACAAAAAAAACAACCCAAAACACAATTGTGGAATTGCACTTTTTTTTTTGCAATTTCACTGCACTTGGAATTTTTTCCAAGTTTTCCAGTACATTATATGGTAAAATTAATGACATTGTTGAAAAGTTCAACTTGTGCAGCAAAAACCAAGCCCTCATATTTACGGAAAAGTAAAAAAAGTTATGGCTCTAGGAAGAAGGGGAGTAAAAAACGAAAACACAAAAATCCCAAGGTCGTGAAGGGGTTAACATCCACACAGGTGGACTTCACCACAAACCTGCATTGCCTTATAAAAAGCCACAGATTTTCACCTAATGAAAGAGTGAAGTTCGCAGTGAAACTCCGCAGCAACCTATTGACACGCGGCGGATAATGGACAGAAGGATTGCATTGAAGAAAGCTGGAAGAGAAATTCTGGTGAAGGAACACTGACACCACACATGGCGACCGTGGACACTACCCGCTGCGCTCCTTCACCAGAACGACTTCTTCAGACACACAGATTGCATGGAAGAAGAAAATGATAAGAAGTCTGTGTGTTATGACCAACGACACTTGTGAGCTACTTTGGATTGCGAAAAACTAAACGTTTCATCCTGCATTAGAAATTGGAGAGTAACATCACAAGCAGGATTACAGGTAGGAAACCCACTTATTCACAGTGTACCCAGGCTACGCAAAATGTCCCAGGGGTTTACACAGTGGACCTATTATTGCCACATTACGTGCACATTTTCACCAGAAAGCCCCTATATATTATACTGGCCTTGTTCTCCTCAACACTGTATTGGCCTGACAGTCTATTACATATTCCTGGCTGCCTATTAACCCCTTAAGCCCCGAGGGTGGTTTGCACGTTAATGACCGGGCCAATTTTTACAATTCTGACCACTGTCCCTTTATGAGGTTATAACTCTGGAACGCTTCAACGGATCTTGGCGATTCTGACATTGTTTTCTCGTGACATATTGTACTTCATTTTAGTGGTAACATTTATTCGATATAACTTGCGTTTATTTGTGAAAAAAACGGAAATTTGGCGAAAATTTAGAAAATTTCGCAATTTCCTAACTTTAAATTTTTATGCCCTTAAATCACAGACATTTGTCACGCAAAATACTTAATAAGTAACATTTCCCACATGTCTACTTTACATCAACACAATTTTGGAACCAAAATTTTTTTTTGTTAGGGAGTTATAAGGGTTAAAAGTTGACCAGCAATTTCTCATTTTTACAACACCATTTTTTTTTAGGGACCACATCTCATTTGATGTCATTTTGAGGGGTCTATATGATAGAAAAACAGGATTTTTGGTTGCTTACCGTAAAATCTGTTTCTTGAAGCCTCCATTGGGGGACACAGGAACCATGGGTGTATGCTGCTGCCACTAGGAGGCTGACACTATGCAAATAAAAAAAGTTAGCTCCTCCTCTGCAGTGTACACCCCACCGACTGGCATTATACTCTTCAGTTAGTGAGAAAGCAGTAGGAGATAATGAAACAAGGTTGAAAAACCATAACCACAAACTTGAGAACTGTAACGTGAGAACAGTCATAGAACAGATAACAACAGAAAACATTGGGAGGGAGCTGTGTCCCCCAATGGAGGCTTCAAGAAATATTTTACGGTAAGCAACCAAAAATCCTGTTTTCTTTATCGCCTCTCATTGGGGGACACAGGAACCATGGGACGTCCCAAAGCAGTCCCAAGGGCGGGAAAAAAACAAACTTCCATCAGGTCAGAGGACTCACCACTGCCGCCTGCAGGATCCTTCTGCCTAGGCTGGCGTCCGCCGATGCATAGGTATGGACCTTGTAAAATTTGGCGAACGTGTGGATGGAAGACCAAGTTGCCGCTTTGCAAAGCTGTAGGGCGGAAGCCCTGTGGTGCACCGCCCAGGAGGCGCCGACTGCCCGGGTAGAGTGAGCCTTAATCCCAGGAGGGGGCACTCTGTTCTTGACCCGGTAGGCCTCCAAAATTGCCATTCTGATCCATCGAGGAATTGTCGCTTTAGAAGCCGGCTGGCCTCTGCGCGTGCCATCAGGAATGACGAAAAAAGAATCCGTCTTCCGGAAAGAGGATGTTCTATCCAGATAAATCCTCACTGCCCTGACGAGGTCTAGCTTGTTCAACGATCGCTCCAGAGGATGAGTCGGAGCTGGACAAAAGGAAGGTAGAACGATGTCCTCGTTGAGGTGGAAACCACCTTAGGAAGAAAAGAAGGTGGGGGTCGGAAAACCACCTTGTCCTGGTGAATGACCAAAAACGGGGGGCGGCAAGACAGTGCCGCCAGCACGGAAACGCGGCGAATGGACGTGATGGCCACCAGAAAGGCCACCTTCCAAGATAAAACTGATAGAGGAATCTCCCTAAGAGGCTCAAAGGGAGAAACCTTCAAAACGTCCAGTACTAGGTTTAGGTCCCATGCCTCCACAGGGGCCCTGTATGGCAGGACGGCGTGGGCTACCCCCTGAAAGAAGGTCTTAACCTGTGGCCGAGAGGCCAAGGACTTCTGAAAGAGGATGGAAAGCGCAGAGACCTGGCCCTTCAGGGAACTAAGAGCCAGGCCCGAATCCAGCCCTGCCTGAAGGAAGGCCAAAAGAGAAGGCAGGGAAAAAACCATAGGCGGAACGCGGTTGGACTCGCACCAACGGAAGTAGGCCTTCCAGGTGCGGTAGTAGATCCTGGAAGACGAAGGCTTCCGAGCCTGAATCATGGTGTGAATCACCCGGTCCGAAAGGCCGGACGCTCTCAGAACCGCGGTCTCATCAGCCACGCCGTTAAACTGAGCGACCGAGAATTCGGGTGGCAGATCGGACCCTGGGACAGCAGATCGGGCCTGTCTGGAAGGCGCCAGGGAGCGTCCGCGAGAAAGTTGACGAGCACCGCAAACCAAGCTCTCCTGGGCCAATCCGGGGCGATCAGGATGACCGGCACCCCTTCCGCTTTGATCTTCTTCAACAGTTTGGGCAGTAATGGAAGGGGTGGGAACAGGCAGGGCAGCTTGAACTGTGACCAAGGAATGGCCAGAGCATCGACGCCCACTGCGAGAGGATCGCGTGACCTGGAGACGAATTGCGGAACCTTCCTGTTGATTCGAGACGCCGTGAGATCCACATCCGGAGTTCCCCATCGAAGACAAATCTGATGGAAGACCTCCGGATGCAGGGACCATTCCCCTGCCGCGAGACCCTCGCGGCTGAGGAAGTCGGCGGCCCAGTTTTCCACGCCGGGGATATGCACCACGGATATCACCGGAACCGTTGCCTCTGCCCAAAGGAGGATCTTGGATACCTCGGCAAGGGCCAAGGAGCTCCGAGTCCCCCCCTGATGGTTGACATATGCCACAGCCGTGGCGTTGTCCGTCTGGATCCGGACTGGAAGGCCCCTGAGGATCCTTTCCCAATGGCGGAGGGACAGAAAGATGGCCCGAATGTCGAGGACGTTGATCGGCAGAGCAGACTCCTGCGGCGACCAACGGCCCTGAACCGTCAGGTGGCGAAAAACCGCACCCCAGCCGACCAGGCTGGCATCCGTTGTCACCACCTGCCAGTGAACCGGAAGGAAGGACCTGCCCTGGGAGATGAGAGGAGACGTCAGCCACCAGTTGAGAGACCGCTTGACCCGAAAGGAGAGTCTGATCGGCCGATCCAGGGAGAAGACCGACCTGTCCCACTGAGACAGAATGGCTTGCTGAAGGGGTCGAGAATGGAATTGGGCGAAGGGAATCGCTTCCAAGGTAGCTACCATCCTCCCCAGAACCTTCATGGCCGATCTGAGGGAGGGAGGCCGAGGACCCTGGAGCAAGAGTATGTCCCGACAAAGGGTGGATCTCTTGTCCTTGGGAAGGAAGACTCTGGACTGACGAGTGTCGAAGAGCATGCCCAGAAAGATGATGCGCTGAGAAGGAATAAGGCAGGACTTCTTCCGGTTGACCAGCCATCCGAAACGGGATAAGGTGTCGAAAACAATGGACAAGCTCTCGTGGGCCTGAGCAAAGGACGGAGCCTTGATGAGGATGTCGTCGAGGTATGGAAACAGGACCAAGCCTCTGACTCTCAAAATGGCCATCAGCGTCGCCATGATTTTCGTGAACACCCTTGGCGCGGTTGCGAGACCGAACGGCAGGGCGACGAACTGAAAATGATCTTGTTGCACTGCGAAGCGCAGGAAACGGTGATGTCCGGGAAATATTGGAACATGTAGGTAGGCGTCCTGGATATCTATAGAGCATAGAAATTCCTGAGCCTCCATGGAAGCAATTACTGAACGAAGGGATTCCATCCTGAAGTGTCTCAGGCGAACCCTCCTGTTCAGCAATTTGAGGTCCAGAATGGGACGAACCTTGCCGTCTTTTTTCGGTACCACAAAGAGGTTCGAGTAGAAACCCGTGTACCGTTCCTTTTCTGGGACGGGAACGATTACCCCGGATCTGAGCAGAGAAGCGATGGCTGCGAAGAAGCCCGGAACCAGAGCGGGATCTTTTGGAGGACAAGATTGGAAGAAACGATCTCTGGGTCGGGAGGCGAACTCTATTTTGTATCCCGAGGATACAACTTCCCTGACCCATGCATCCTCTACTGCGGAAATCCAGACGTCCCTGAAACGGAGAAGACGGCCCCCCAACCTGGGAGTTGGGCTGGAGTCTTGCCGAGAGTCATGCGGAAGTGGATCTTCCAGTCCTGGGCCTGGACGATCTACCCTGGGAATAGCGAAGAACGCCAGGACGGAGTGGGCCTGAAGGACACCGCCTTCTTCTCTTGACGTGCCTGTGGCCTCTGTTGCTGCTGGGAAAGAGTTTGATGCAGCGAAGCGACGAAAAGGCCGAAACGAGCGAAACTGCCGTCTAGGAGGAGGGCGACGAGGTTTAGCCTGGGGGAGAAGGGAACTTGTGCCCCCAGTGGCGTCCTTAATGATCTGGTCCAGCTGGGAACCAAAGAGACGAGAGCCCTGGAAGGGCAGACTAGTGAGGGACTTTTTGGAGGACAAGTCCGCCTGCCAGGCCTTGAGCCAAACGGTCCGGCGGATGGCAACGGCATTGTTGGAAGCCTGAGCCGCACAAGACGCGACATCCAGGGAGGCGGAAACCAGGTATTCACCAGCGTGGGAAATCTGGTTGGCAAGTTCCGCTAATTGCGCGGGAGGAGCCCCGTCCAGGATACCTCGCCGTAGATCCTTGGCCCATTTTGAGATGGATTTTGAAGCCCAAGTGGAAGCAAAAGCTGGACATAGCGCTGCTGAAGCCGCTTCAAAGGCCGATTTCGCGAAGGATTCTATAACTCTGTCGTTAGAATCCTTCAGAGATGCTCCGCCGGACAGTGGAAGCACCGTGTTGGTGGACAGCCTGGAAACAGGGGGATCCACCGAGGGGGAGACCGTCCAATTGGCGGTAAGTTCTGGTGAAAAAGGATATAACACCCCCAGGCGTTTTCCCCTCTGAAAACGTCTGGTCGGATTCTCTCTCTCTCTCTGGCCAAGATTTCCTCGAATTCAGGATGAGGAGCGAAAAATTTTGAAGGTGGTTTGGCCCGTCTAAACGAAACCGCCTGATCTGCGGGTTCCGTAGAGGGATCCTTAATGCCACAGGTTTGGTTTATAGCCCGAATGAGGTTCTGGACCGACTCACTCATGGTGGCGATTTGGCTAGGATCCAGCTCCGAAATCTCCTCTGAGGGCGCATCAGATAAAGCCTCGCCTGACTCAGGGGAGGAGGATCGGTGCGACACCAACAGCGGGGGAGGGCCGGGCGGCGAGATGGAACGCGAAGAGGACTCAGACCGACGTTCCTGTCTGGACCTTTTGTAGCTTGGCAAGGAGGTCTCGAGTGGCAGTTCCTGCGACCCGCTGGCCACGGCAGGGGTCTGCAGGGGTAACCGATCCAGCGCAGACACCAAGGTTTGAGATACCCGTGTTAAATCGGCCACCGATTGGGACAGAGAGGCGGCCCAGCCTGGGATGGGGGGATCACTCTCGGGCGGAACAGCCGGGGGCTCCTGGGCAGTGGGAACAATCGGGTTGCTGCAGGACTGACACAGCGGGGAGGACTGACCTGAGGGAAGTTTGCTGTTACAGGACGAACATGCAAAGTACGTGACTAAGGCAGAAGATGAAGAAGTAGGGGGGCGAGAGCGGCCCCCTTTAGAAGACATTTTGAGAGATCCCTGAAGATGCCAGTGGGTTAGGGGACAGAGGGGCAGAGAAGGGTGTCAGTCTGCAGTGCAGCTACTCACGGACCCGGTCCTGGAAGATGTCCCACTTGTCCTCGCGGAGAACTTCCCTGAGGAGCTGATTCTGCGATGCTGAGCCACAGAAGACGAGTGAAGGAGCGTGGCGCGCTGTGTGAGGCACTGCGAGGCTGCTGCTGCTGCTGCTGCTCTGGCCAGGATTGAGAATGCGGTGCAGACCGGCCGAAAGACCCACGAGGAAGGGGGGTGGAGCCAGACGCAGAGGCGCCGGTGGGCAGGGCGCAGAATGTCGGGCGGGAAAAAGCCCGCCTGCAGGAGCGGAAATGGAGAGGCCGAAAAACCGGAAGTAGGCCCCGGCAGAAGCCAGGGCCTAAATTAGGCACCGGTGGCCGAGAAAAGAAGCCGCGGCGCCGAAATAGCGCGCCGGAACAATGCGGTGAGAGGAAGGCTGAGCCGCAGGAGCCGCGGCCTGCTAGGCTGCGCCGCTGAAGGACGCCGCAGAAAAACACCCTCCTGCGGCGCCAGGGCGATGCGCCGCAGGGGAAAGCGGCGCGACCGCCTGCAGGGCTGCGTCGCAGAAGGGGCCGCAGATAAACTCCTGCGGCGCCAGAACAATGCGCCCCAGCGAGAAGCGGCGCGACCGCCTGCAGGGCTGCGTCGCAGAAGGGGCCGCAGATAACAACCTCCTGCGGCGCCAGCACAATGCGCCGCAGCGAGAAGCGGCGCGACCGCCTGCAGGGCTGCCCCGCTGAGGATGTGCCCAGAGAAGAAAAACTGCAGCGCCGGTCTGTAGCTCCGAGAAAGTGTCAAAGGGGCACAAGAAGGAATACCGGCCGCGCCATCATGGAAGATACAGACGATGGCCGGGAAAGCGGTCGACAGGGAGCCCCAAACAAGAACCCCCCTATCAAAGATCTGGGATGGGAAGGGGAAGAATACTCACCTAAAAACATCCCACGCCGGTACTAACCTTAAAAGGGGGTGAGACGTCCAGGGGCTAATGGACGTCCTCGTCTCCGCCGACCGACAGGCTCTGGTGGGCGAGTGGGTGGGGGACGGAACCAGGACCGGACTTCTGAGCACGCTTGTGTGCTAGGATCTTGGTCCTGGAGAGGGATCTATGAGGATACGGGGTGGCAGTACACACCGTACTCATAGTCCGTATTGTGGGACTACAGGTGTGACTGCTCACCCTGTATCCCTGCAAGGAAACCTGTAAAGAAAACGACGCACTTTGAGGTAGATAAGGGTCTAATGAAAGACCCGTGTCCACCTCCTACTGACACTAAGCTAAACTGAAGAGTATAATGCCAGTCGGTGGGGTGTACACTGCAGAGGAGGAGCTAACTTTTTTGTTTGCATAGTGTCAGCCTCCTAGTGGCAGCAGCATACACCCATGGTTCCTGTGTCCCCCAATGAGAGGCGATAAAGAAATACCCAAGTGTGACACCATTCTAAAAACTGCACCCCTCAAGGTGCTCAAAACCACATTCAAGAAGTTTATTAACCCTTCAGGGGTTTCACAGGAATTTTTGGAATGTTTAAATAAAAATGAATATTTAACTTTTTTTCACACAAAATTTATTTCAGCTCCAATTTGTTTTATTTTACCAAGGGTAACAGGATAAAATGGATGCCAAACATTGTTGTACAATCTGTACTGAGTACGCCGATACCCCATATGTGGGGGTAAACCACTGTTTGGGCGCATGGCAGAGCTCGGAAGGAAAGGAGCGCCATTTGACTTTTCAATGCAAAATTGACAGGAATTGAGATGGGACGCCATGTTGCGTTTGGAGAGCCCCTCATGTGCCTAAACATTGAAACCCCCCACAAGTGACACCATTTTGGAAAGTAGACACCCTAAGGAACTTATCTAGATGTGTGGTGACCACTTTGACCCACCAATTGCTTCACAGAAGTTTATAATGCAGAGCCGTAAAAATAAAAAATCATATTTTTTCACAAAAATGATCTTTTCGCCCCCAATTTTTTATTTTCCCAAGAGTAAGAGAAGAAATTGGACCTCAAAAATTGTTGGCCAATTTGTCCTGAGTACGCTGATACCCCATATATGGGTGTAAACCATTGTTTGGGCGTATGGCAGAGCTCGGAAGGGAAGGAGCGCCATTTTACTTTTCAATGCAAAATTGACTGGAATTGAGATATGATGCCATGTTGCGTTTGGAGAGCCCGTGATGTGCCTAAATATTGAAATCCCCACAAGTGACACCATTTTGGAAAGTAGACCCCCTAAGGAACTTATCTAGAGGTGTGGTGAGCACTTTGACCCAACACGTGCTTCACAGAAGTTTATAATGCAGAGCCGTAAAAATAAAAAATCTTATTTTTTCACAAAAATGATCTTTTCGCCCCCAATTTTTTATTTTCCCAAGGGTAAGAGAAGAAATTAGACCACAAAAGTTGTTGTGCAATTTGTCCTGAGTGCGACGATACCCCATATGTGGGGGTAAACCACTTTTTGGGTGCATAGCAGAGCTCGGAAGGGAAGGAGCGCCATTTGACTTTTCAATGCAAAATTGACTGGAATTAAGATGGGACGCCATGTTGGTTTGGAGAGCCCCTGATGTGCCTAAACATTAAAACCCCCCCACAAGTGACACCATTTTGGAAACTAGACCCCCTAAGGAACTTATCTAGATGTGTTTTGAGAGCTTTGAACCCCCAAGTGTTTCACTACAGTTTATAACGCAGAGCCGTTAAAATACTTTTTTTTTTTTTTTCGCAAAAATTATTTTTTAGCCCCCAGTTTTGTATTTTCACAAGGGTAACAGAATAAATTGGACCCCAAAAGTTGTTGTTCAATTTGTCCTGAGTACGCTGATACCCCATATGTGGGGGGGAACCACTGTTTGGGCGCATGGCAGAGCTCGGAAGGGAAGGAGCGCCATTTGGAATGCAGACTTAGATGGATTGGTCTGCAGGCGTCACGTTGCATTTGCAGAGCCCCTGATGTACCCAAACAGTAGAAACCACCCACAAGTGACCTCATATTGGAAACTAGACCTCCCACGGAATTTATCTAGATGTGTTGTGAAAACTTTGAACCCCCAAGTGTTTCACTACAGTTTACAACGCAGAGCCGTGAAAATAAAAAATCCTTTTTTTTCCCACAAAAATGATTTTTAGCCCCCCAAATTTTTATTTTCCCAAGGATAACAAGAGAACTTGGACCCAAAAAGTTGTTGTCCAATTTGTCTCGAGTACGATGATACCCCATATGTTGGGGTAAACCCCTGTTTGGGCGCACGGGAGAGCTCGGAAGTGAAGGAGCACTGTTTTACTTTTTCAATGCAGAATTGGCTGGAATTGAGATCGGACGCCATGTCGCGTTTGGAGAGCCCCTGATGTGCCTAAACAGTGGAAACCCCCCAATTATAAATGAAACCCTAATCCAAACGCACCCCTAACCCTAATCCCAACTGTAACCCTAACCACACACCTAACCCTGTGACACACCCCTAATTCTAATCCCAACCGTAAATGTAATCCAAACCCTAACCCTAGCCCTAACCCTAATGGGAAAATGGAAATAAATACATTTTTTTTAATTTTATTATTTTTCCCTAAGGCTAGGTTCACATTGCGTTAGGGAAATCCGTTTAGCGCTAGCGGATTGCGCTAACGCAATGTCTTTTTAGGTGTCGTGTTTAGTGGTCGCGTTAACGTCCCCGCTCTGGAAGATCGGGGATCGGACCTCGGGCGCGCCGCGGACGCTGCAAGCAGCGTCTGAGGCGCGCCACAAAAGAATGGCACCTTGCTAGCGCGAGCCGAAAATGGCACGCTCTAGCGATGCGCTACACCCGAAAATCACATTGCTGTCAATGGTTGTGCTAACGGACCCGTTGCACGGCGTTAATTGTGACATTTTCGCCGTGCAACGCTGTCCGTTAGCGTGAACCCATTAACGCAATGTGAACCTAGCCTAACTAAGGGGGTGATGAAGGGGGGTTTGATTTACTTTTATAGCGTTTTTTTATATCGGATTTTTATGATTGGCAGCCGTCACACACTAAAAGACGCTTTTTAAAGCAAAAAAGTTTTTGCGTCTCCACATTTTGAGACCTATAATTTTTCCATATTTTGGTCCACAGAGTCATGTGAGGTCTTGTTTTTTGCGGGACGAGTTGATGTTTTTATCGGTTACATTTTCGGACACGTGACAGTTTTTGATCGCTTTTTATTCCGATTTTTTGTGAGGCAGAATGACCAAAAACCAGCTATTCATGAATTTCTTTTGGGGGAGGCGTTTATACCGTTCCGCGTTTGGTAAAATTGATGAAGCAGTTTTATTCTTTGGGTCAGTACGATTACAGCGATACCTCATTTATATCATTTTTTTTATGTTTTGGCGCTTTTATACGATAAAAGCTATTTTATAGAAAAAATAATTATTTTGGCATCGCTTTATTCTGAGGACTATAACTTTTTTATTTTTTTGGTTATGATGCTATATGGCGGCTCGTTTTTTGCGGGACAAGATGACGCTTTCAGAGGTACCATGGTTATTTATATCCGTCTTTTTGATCGCGTGTTATTCCACTTTTTGTTCAGCGTTATGATAATAAAGCGTTGTTTTTTGGCTCGTTTTTTTTTTTTTTCCTTACGGTGTTCACTGAAGGGGTTAACTAGTGGGCCAGTTTTATAGGTCGGGTCGTTACGGACGCGGCGATACTAAATATGTGTACTTTTATTTTTATTTTTTTTTTTAGGTAAAGAAATGTATTTATGGGAATACTATTTTTTTTTTCTGCTTTATTTAGGAATTTTTTTTTTTTTTTCACAAGTGTGGAAATTTTTTTTTTTACTTTTTCACTTTGTCCCAGGGGGGGACATCACAGATCACCGATCTGACAGTGTGCACAGCACTCTGTTAGATCGGTGATCTGACATACAGCCGGGCAGGATTAGAGCTGCAGCTGCAGCCTGATCCTGACCCGGAAGTACTCCCTGCAGGACCCGGATGCAGCCCGGCGGCCATTTTGGATCCGGGGACTGCAGGGAGAAGACGCTCGGTACACGGTGAGTACGTCACCGTGTACCGATCGTCTCAGGGAAGCCCGCAGGGAGCCCCCTCCCTGTGCGATGCTTCCCTGCACCGCCGGCACACAAAGATGATCGCGGTGTGCCGGGGGTTAATGTGCCGGGAGCGGTCCGTGACCGCTCCTGGCACATAGTGCCGGATGTCAGCTGCGATAGGCAGCTGACACCCGGCCGCGCTCCCCCCGTGAGCGCGGCCGATTGCATATGACGTACTATCCCGTCCCTGGGAATTAAGTCCCAGGTCACCTGGACGGGATAGTACGTCATATGATTAAGGGGTTAAAGACGAAGCCAAGAAATAAGATGGAAGATCCTCTACCAAAATGAAAAGAAAAAGCAGAAGGCAGGCAGACATCCAAAAATGTACCAGCAGTGATGAGATGTACCACCCATGGCAGGAGGCAGAAATGATGGATGTCTCGGCAGAGCGGGAGGAGGAACCGCCAGGGTACCGCACTAAGCTGATCTCACTTACCTGATAACATCGCCAAGCCGCACCCGCAGGTTATTACGTACGACCCGGTTCATACGGATCTTCTCATCGGAGCAGGTGTCATCAGACAGGACAATGCACACAGCTTCTCGCCTCTTCTTTCCCTTTAGAAGCACAGTGTCCCCTCGGAAGAGCTGAAGTTCATCCATTTTACCCTGAGGAAACATTAAACTAGTTATACATCTGATAAAGGCAATAATACGGTGCCTCACTAACCGTGGGAACCTTCACCTACCTGGGACAGGGAGACCACGCTGTTGTCTTCATTGATCGCTTCATCTACAACCAGCCGATTTGGTCGGCTCTTCTGCTTGAGAATTGCGGTGGATAAATCATCGCCTTTAGATCTGTGCGGGAGAGAAACAGAAGATCATGACACCTCAGCGCCATTTCTGTAAGAACTGACAGGTTTCCCTATCTTTGTTCTCACCGATGTTCCCAGTCAGTATTAAAGTATTATAGGTGGGAGCATAACTGGAGATCCCCCACTTTACCAAGAACACGGGACCCAAAAGCCATGTCCTGGCAATAGACCCTTTTGGGAAATGTTCAAATGAGAAAATTGATGCAAAAAAATTTGTCCTACAATTTCACCAAAAGATATCACACAGCGTCAAATCTGCTGGAAATCGGGGCTGATTTTACGACAAAATGAGACGCTTAAAAAAGAATATCCTCACTGCAGAGGTCACATAGGACGAGGGATGTACAGAGAGTGGACAGGCATTGCCACCACACGAACTCCGGGGGAGGGCAGTGGTTTTTGGCAGTGGGTGGATGAGATTTGGTAATATTTCATCCATTTTGCGGTTTCTGTAACGTGCTGTTGATTTTCGTGAAAAACAGCAAGCACACAAAATGCCATCCGTGCGTTATCCGTGTGCCAAATGGATGGTAAAACTGGACATGCTCTCCAAAATGAAGGAAATCTGGAGGCAGCACACCAGGTTTTTTTTTCCTCATCTGAATGAGGCCGGCCACAGATGAAGGTTTTGTTGCGGTCGGTAATTGCACCGTCCTCTCACCCTGAGGAATTGTTATCTATACTAAGAACAGCCGACAATAGTTGCGACTTCTTTCAATCCTCAGGCGGAGATCTAAGCACGCCATACACATTAGATGGCTGTCGGCAAGCAGCCATCTCTCGCATACACAGGAGCGTGTGTTCTCCATGAGAGCAATCGTCGGACAGGTCTTGTGATAGCCCACCTCTGGAAGAGCAGCATGGGTAGACCAGGTTGTTTTATTTGTAACACCAACCACCGGGGATGGGATTTTCTGGTACCAGAAATCCCCTTTGAAACGCATTCCTATACGTTGCATGAAACAACCGCCATTTGGCAACCTGCTTAAGCGCTTCATGACACATGACGTATATATGCGTCATATGTAGCGTCCCTTACTTTCACGTGGGCCCCGATGCGGAGTCTGTTTTTCTCGCACATGACAGTGGGTTTAATCAGCCATCATGTGCCTTTAACAGCCGCGGGTGAAGTAGTGCTTTGCGCGCAACAGTTAAATCCCGCTTTCAGATTGACAGCAGGATTTAACATGCGCCAGCTGGAAGCATATCATACCAGCTGCACATCGGAGCGCCTGTCAGGTGATCACAGGGCTACAATAGGTTGTCATCACAGTTGGGGGTCTGCAGAAGACCCCGACTCCTGGGAACACCGGCTTGTGGCCATTGTGATTTCTGCTATACATAGCGGAGCTGAACCGCTGCGGTGGACAGCGCAGGCGATCGGAGGATTGCAGCTTCAAATCTCCTAAGGGTTCCCAGTGTGATATATAATGGCCGCTCTGTGATTACACCTCACACATCTGCAGCTTCCAGCTCACAGGCAGATAGGGCTGTAATGTTATTACAATACAGCAGAGCTCAGAGAGCTGCAAACATTTTTTTGCAGGAAGACAATTGTAGTTTCTCCTGTTGTGTTAGTTACTTGTCTCACTGGTACCTTCATGTAACAACCACAGGGGGCAGAGTTATCTTCCAGGCATCATCCTTCCCCAGAGCCTGGAAGAGGTCACTTCTGTATGAGAACAATATGGAATAAGACGTCAGATCGCAGATATCAATGTGTCATTTTATTCATCTTCTTATGACCTGCATATAGACGGCTCAGGAGAGACAGTCCTACTCACAGATTGCCTTAAAAGAAGCGCTCCTCATCATCCTCCCAACAAAAGGTTTATCCTCTTACTATACTGCAGTCATATTATATAGCACTGTGTACTTACAATTGCTCATTTTCCCTTCTACCCAGATTATTCTCTTTTCCATTAGGTCTATGACATCACGTGATTAAAAACAGAGGGAGCAACTAGGTCAGGGACTGAATAGGGGAATGATAAATGCAGGGACAAGAGACTTCCCGTTTCTACATAGAACAAAGGAAAGAGAAGAATTATCTGGATAGAAGGGTAAATGAGCAATTGTACGTGCACAGTGCTGTATAATATGATGATTGCAATATATTAACAGGATAAAAATTGATGAGAGGGGGAGGAGGAGGGCTTCTTTAATAGCTTTAGAGTGGCAGAATGATCAGTAGACCACTCGGTGCGCACAGGCTGCTGACACATTTCGGCAGCACACGTCCGGATTACACAGAGCAATGTTTTGGGGTTTTTTAGATGCCGCAAAAGATTCTAGAAATGCTCATTTCTGATTATTTTACAGAGTGTAGGCACCTTTCTCATCTGTCACTTATCAGCCAGCACACAAGGAGAAGAGCTGCAGCCATTACATCTTGATCCCAGGGGGCAGGGAATCCCCTTTGCGGTCTCTGCCCCCTGCCCCACCCAGAGGTGGATATTTACTTTGCTTTGTTGGGTGAAATTGATGATCCGGAGGGAAATGGAGGGGGAAGTAACTGTGTTCTGTCTGGCTCTCAGAAATGAAAGTGAAGCTGAGCAGATGCAGCAATGGCCACTCCCAGCTCATAGTTACATGGCAAACCGTCAGCTCCACCGCCACTGTAACCCGAGCGCCCATAGTGTACAGGGTCCACTAGTCACTGCAGCAGAGGACCGCAGAGCAAGGACATGATGGAGACGAAGGATAGAAGGACCAGGCTGAGGATAATGGATGAGGCAGGAGAGTTGGACGGCTGCATTTACACCACACTTTACTGTATCCAAAAGCAGCATGAAGTTCTTCCGTGAATTAACGCACTTGTAGTGCAGTTTTGACCAGTGCAATGTCACCAAGGGAAGCCAAAACCCATTATCGGCACAGAATTTGGCGTTTCACGGGTGAAAACAGAGAACTCTACTGAAGTAGTCTGTCTGTGTTCCACTTATTCGTGTACACAGGAAACATCAGAAAACCAAGAGTCTTTAAATCCAAAAGTATAAACAAATACTAATAATAATGAAAAAAATGTCCAAGAAAAATAACTATCAAAAATATCTTTAATAATAATAATACAAAAACACACATAGGACATAAAAAATACATACAATACAATACAAAAAAAAAAAAAACACAATATATAATTGGATCGGTCAGATGAACAATGATGCAAACTGGCGGAGGATAATCAATTTCACAATAAGAGGGAAAACAGGGTACTCAAAAAATATATAAATATATACAATCACTCCCAGCAATAATGTATATAGGCTGGGAAGCACAAATGTGCATAAATGCTGAAACGAGAGAGTAACCCTGCACAGTTTGCATCATTGTTCATCTGACCGATCCAATTATATATTGTGTTTTTTTTTTTTGTATTGTATGTATTTTTTATGTCCTATGTATGTTTTTGTATTATTATTAAAGATATTTTTGATAGTTATTTTTCTTGGACATTTTTTTCATTATTAGTAGTATTTGTTTATACTTTTGGATTTAAAGACTCTTGGTTTTCTGATGTTTCCTTTATAGCTTTTTTGAGTTTTCCTTATAATATGGTCATTTTATATGGTCAGTTCTGGTATGTCATTATTATTCGTGTACACAGCAGTCTGTCCCGTCAAATGTTTATAGCCACTGATCAGTGACTTTATAACGGCTGCCCACCATCACTGCACCCACATTGTGGGCAGCTGACAGAGGCCACGCTCATGGCACACAAGGCTGTGATGTAAGCGGACAATCCTAGCAGAACTAACAGGCCAAAGTGGAGAAGCGCGTCAGATAATGTGATGGTGCTCCACCTGCCGCAGAATATGGGGATACCCAGTGCACCCAAGGAGAGCAGCGCCTCGCAGTCCCCACATCCTGGCTGCCATGCCTACCATTACCCATCTGATCCTTACACATTTCCTCCCAGGAATCACCCCCTGTAATACAGCGTGAAGGGGCTTTCCAGGACTTGCCCAGTTTTACAACTATTTTCACATTTCAATCATCGTTGGCAGCAATTCACATGAGCTGTCTGTTGTAGAAACATCCACCGTCCGGAGCATCCAGCATGTTCTGTCCATTGTCCAGGCTGCTCCCTGCTGCCCCCCACTGTGTACACAGGGTAATGCATGTCCTGCTGTTACATGGAGCAGTGTAGCCAGGAGACTGACAGGCTGGATACATGTCCGCAGGAAACCAGAGCAGATCCATTACATGACACTAAGATATCGGATCTCTGAACACCTACACGGGACATTGAGAGGTCGCTCACATGACTGTTCTATTTGGTGTAAATTAGACCATGGCGTGCTCACTGTATTAAGTGGTGATCTGAAGAAAATAGGATCAAAAATAGCAAACCAGCACTCAAAAACTGGAAATGTTATTAAACAGACCCATATGAATATAGATAAAATTAATTGATGTTTTGGCATATTTGTTGCCTTTTTCAAGATATGTCTGAGGTATGGGGTCGCCAGGTAGCTTCTGGTTAATAATGTTTCCAGTTTCTGAGTGGCGAAGTTTGCCATATTTGATTGTTCTATATAGTTGTCAGTTGTGTCTGGTGAAGCACGGAACAAATAATCTATATTATTCAAGACTCACCCATCTACCAGTGACTGGGCACACTTGGCTGCCGGTGTCAGTGGGACCAGAAAAGCGCGCGATAGCTATGGGGGCCTCTGATTTGTCCCGTCTGAAGTGCAATACCCGATCCTTTGGTTTCCAGGACTCTAGACATGATAGAGGGGTCTACCAGCGGCCGTCTCCTCTCACCGGGGTGTGTCGTACCTATGGGGGACTTGGAGGGACAGCCCGATCGTGTGAAAGGGGGAGAGTGATGTGTGGGTGTGTGTGTATTAGAGGGATAGCAGTCTCGTGTATACGTTCAGTTTTAGGCTGACCACAGACATGAGATATGTATCTTCAGATCCTGCTTACATCATTAGAATCTTCTATACGTGGCACGACCACCATAGACATGACATTCTGTGGTCTGCAGATAAATCTCGTATTCATGGCCCACTGTGACACCTCATCACCCATGCATAGGGTACGTGTTGAAGCTGATTTCCGGGGGTCTGTACCTAGATAAGACCAAATGCTCCCCCCTGGTGCAGCATCCACTTCAGTACTCCGTGGCAGCCGGACCAGGGTGGTGCGAGCTTCCTCGAATGCCAGCATCTCTTGTGAATACAGAGATGAGCCTGAATTAAGTGCTGGCTAGTGATGAGCGAGTGCACTCGTTGCTCGGGTGATCTCCTAGTATATAGTTTTCATTGCCTCAGCTGCATCATTTACAGCTATTAGCCAGCTTGATTACATGTGGGGATTCCCTAGCAACCCCCACATGTAATCAGGCTGGCTAGTAGCTGTAAATCATTCAGCTGCCGAAATGAAAACTTAATCTCCGAACACTAAAATACTCGGAGGTCACCCGAGCAACGAGTACAGTCGCTCATCACTAGTGCTGGCCAAAGAGGTTAACAGTGCCCAGGTCCGCCTGCCACGGAGTACCAAAGTGGACACCAGAACCTGTAGTGCTGATCTGGTCATCTCTTCTGGTTCCACCACTGAATGGAGCGATGGTTGGACGTGTCCGCTCCAGTTACTATCTATGGTAGTGATGGCTGAATGCTGTGCTCAGATCCCCATCAGTCCCAAAGGCAATGACTGGAGTGGCAGAGTACTCACAGCTCTGTTGTCTGGATCCCAGCAGCATGACCGCCGGCGATCAGTAACTTACCTGGCGTCCTGCAGATCACGTAGTGTTCAGCTGCCCAACATCTCTCCTGACTTACTGTACTGGTGTGTGGAGCCTGCACGTGTCCGTCAGCAGGGAGAGGCACATCTGGCTGCAGCTAATCTTTCCATCAGGGCCAGCAGTGATGACCCCTGGTCCAGTGACCGGTTGGCATGTAGTATATTAGAGTTGGTGTGAATAGATTGGCAGGAATCAAACCATCGCCCGGTCACTGATCCGTGCCCACTGCCTCCTGGCATCCATGGCTCGTCTTTCGATTCGCCGGCCTGGAGCGAGGTCACATGAGCCTATCTCCACAGCGATGGCTTCTCACCAGGCCGGCGAATCCCAAGAAGGGCTGCCTGATGGCGAGCGGCGGCGGCTCTGGGCTCCAGCGGGCGCAGATCACTGACCGATACCCCGGGCCCTGACCTCTCTGGTGACTGCGCTATGAGGGGCCCCTACACCGTGGGAGAACAATGTGTGGCCCCTCACCGGCTCGGGAGGATGGAGCCCCCAGGATTCGGGCCTACATGACACAGCAGGACGACTAGGCCGCACTGGAGCCGGCCCCGGACACGGCGCAGCCCGGCCTTCCCGTCACAGAGGTGAGTCAGGAGAACAGGCCCCTCTGCCCCGCCGCGGCCTACCGGCGCCCCTCACTTACTCTGATCCGGAAGCCATCCTCAGTGTCCGGGCCGTGCGCCCCGCCGCCGCTGACGAGCTGGATAGTGAGGAGTCCCGGGATTCTTCGCTTGTGTCGGCTGCTCCGCCCCCCTGACTCCGGTACACGCAGGCGGTGAACGTTAGGCGCCCGGTGTGTATCTCTCTCACTGACTGACTGCGGCGGGGGGAGGAGCTTGCGGCACGGCAAAAAGCTGCGTCATTCACAGCCAACGCGCATGCGTGCAACTACTACCATCCAATCAGTGGTTGCCAAAAGGCTTAGAGGCGGGGATGAGCCTAAAGTCACGTGGTGAATAGCCCGCCTTACTAGTCTTACCGGCTAACCGCATTCTATTGGCTCACGAGAAAGAGCTGCCTAGCAACAGGGAATCTGCTACCTCTGATTGGCTGAGAATTATGCTAAAAGGTGTGGCTTACCGAGACGTTTAGGCTAAAGGTAGTTAGAGCAAATTCTGTGGTTGGAGGAAGCGGTTATCTGTCTGTAGCTGATTGGCTGCGGCGCCTGACACTCAGACATTGGCCGGAAGTCCTGTCGGTCTAAGCAGCAGCCACACAGCAGTGATTAGTCATGGTGATGGCTCCTGTCCAGTCTGTACAGACGCTGGGCAGTGGGACATGGACGACCCTGCTCAGATCGCGCTCACCTCTGACCTTCAGACAAAAAGCCAGTGCAGTCATTTTAATGTCTTTTTTTTACAGTGTTTATTGAACAGGTTAAACAATTCTATGTAGTAATAGATCGGATGATTCTGGACGCGGCGATACCAAATATGTGTATTATTAAGTGACGAAGTGGCCCTAAGGGCCGTGAGCCTGCGATGGGCGGATCACAGTGTGCAGGGAGACTATAAGGCCTGAGCGTCACAGCTCCAAGATGGCCGCAACGTGGATACCTGTATTAATACAGAACTAATAGGAGAGGTGGGCGATCCTCTAAGACTGCATGGTATACCAGTGCTCTGCCCAGGGCCCCTACACCGCTGCCATCAGTACCAGCCGGATACGTCATCGTGGGCAGCACCAGCGCCTCTGTATGTACAGAATTGTATAGAACCTCATGCACAGGAAGCTGCGTGTGATCAGCGAGTGTCGGCTCACTATATCTTTCTACCAGCGCACTGATATCAATGATCGGTAGAAGAAATCAAAAACTGAGTGGAAAATAAAGCAACAAATTGATAGTGACTTAGGTGAGAACTCTGAATAGAATGATACGCTGTATACACCTTGTCCCTTCCTTGCAATATAGTTCTGAAGAATTAAATAGGTTGGGGTCACATTAGCCCCCATCGCTGTCCCTTTTTTCTGCTAGGTAAGCCAAGATGTTTTTATTACGAAAGATCTCCCTACAATTTCAGAACACAGTGGAAAAAGGATCGATACAGGATCAAGAAAATAAGGGCTCCCAAATACAAAGTAAATTCATAGGTAACTTCTGGAGGAGTGATACACCCTATCCATACATGATGTTAAGTATATATAGGAGACATTGATACGTCGGGGGAAAAAAATGGTGGTCCGACAGCAGGGGGTAGCATTATAATATCTGTATTCTTAGTCATAGGGAGCAGTGTTAGAGTTGTTGAATTCTTGCCCATAGGGGGCGTTATAGTCGTTGCAGGCTTTTCCATGGGGAGCAGCATTATGGCAGTTACTGTATAATAATAATTTTATTTATATAGCGCCAACATATTCCGCAGCGCTTTACAAATTATAGAGGGGCCTCGTACAGACAATAGACATTACAGCATAACAGAAATCACAGTTCAAAACAGATACCAGGAGGAGTGAGGGCCCTGCTCGCAAGCTTACAAACTATGGGGAAAAGGGGAGACACGAGAGGTGGATGGTAACAATTGCTTTAGTTATTCGGACCGGCCATAGTGTAAGGCTCGGGTGTTCATGTAAAGCTGCATGAACCAGTTAACTGCCTAAGTATGTAGCAGTACAGACACAGAGGGCTATTAACTGCATAAAGTGTATGAGAAAATGTTGCAAGGAACCTGATTATGTTTTTTTTTTTTTTTTTTTTTTTGATAGGCCACACAGGGATAGTTATGTTAATGCGTTGAGGCAGTAGGCCAATCTGAACAAATGAGTTTTTAAGGCACGCTTAAAACTGTGGGGATTGGGGATTAATCGTATTAACCTAGGTAGTGCATTCCAAAGAATAGGCACAGCACGTGAAAAGTCTTGGAGACGGGAATGGGAGGTTCTGATTATTGAGGATGCTAACCTGAGGTCATTAGCGGAGCGGAGGGCACGGGTAGGGTGGTAGACTGAGACCAGAGAGGAGATGTAGGGTGGTGCTGAGCCATGGAGTGCTTTGTGGATGAGGGTAGTAGTTTTGGACTGGATTCTTGAGTGGATGGGTAGCCAGTGTAATGACTGGCACAAGGTAGAGGCATCGGTGTAACGGTTGGTGAGGAATATGATCCTGGCAGCAGCATTCAGGACAGATTGGAGCACGGAGAGTTTGGTATATGGTATACCGTATATTGGTGTCCATAGGGGGCAGTGTCATAGCAGTTTCATTCTTGTCCATAAGGGGCAGCGTGGTTGCAGTTTTGTGTCCATAGGGTGGAAGCGTCGTAGCAGTTTTATTCGTGTCGATAGGGGGCAGCGTCGTATCAGAGTTATTCTTGTCCAAAGGGGGCAGCAGCATAGCAATTTTATTCTTGTCCCTAGGGGGCAGCGTCGTAGCAGTTTTATTCTGGTCCATAGGGGGCAGCGGTGTAACAGTTTTATTTTTGTCCATAGGGGGCTGCATTATAGTAAATTTATAACTCAGGATTCATGGCCCATTCACACTTAGGATTGTAGATGAATCAAGTGACAATTATTCTCTCTACATAATCCATATTCATTTTATTTTTTGCTTCTGCTCACTCGGTGCAGATTATTACATTACTGTGGAAAACATCTTTCACTTACTACAGGGATGAACTAATCCAACTTTATGGGCAAAGCTGATTCTGTTTGAGCCTGACCCCCCTCCCCCCCATACCATCTATAATGCACTTCTGGGAGGTTTTTGGGCCCCTCTGGAGTCACTGAATGGCCAACTCATGTCTTCAGAGCCTGAAATGTGTCGTTAGGAGCAGTCGCCTTTTCATTCTGTAAATAATCCTCCAATTCTTTCAGTAGGGATGTGTCCATGGGATATCCTTCCTGCCCAATTACAGACAGGTACAGCGGCAAATCTCTGCAAAGAAAGTAGAAGAGCAGCTAATGAGGCGACCAACAGGTTCTGACTTTTTGACCCTCTATATGCTACATGAAAAATAATGCTGCCCGCCTTATTGTCTACAGTGGTTTTCTGTGCGAGGTGAGCTGCAGGGTCGGGGCTCAGTGGGTGTTCCCTGTGAATCAGCGCTTGCTCCTCTCCATGCTCTAGCTTGTGCGTCTGTGTCTCTTCCTCATTCTATAGGACTCACATTGACATAAAACCCTTCCAAAAAATGTGATGGGCAACGTTCCACAAACGCCTTTGAACCCCACCCATACATGTAAATCAGGCAGCACTAACCCCCTTATAGCCTCCCACTGCTGGTGTAAATCCGCCTTGTTGCTCTGGAATCTCCTCCACTGACAGGCGGCTGCTTTCTTCCGTCCCAGCCTCCAAAGAGCATCCACCATAAAGGAGTTCACACCTGGAAAGGCTGAAAAGCAAAATGGCTCGTTTTCGTAAAGGCATTACCACTTATCCAATTAACAGCAAATATAATATACAGAAAAAAAAACTAAGGAAAAACAAAATGAGCAAATATCCTGTAGTAAGTAAAAAAGTAATCATACATGTAACTAACATACTGTGCTTCGCTAATAACTTTTTCAATAAAAAAAAAAGCGTAAAATCCATTCCACCACGACAAGTTGTACCCAATCGGGACGATGCAAACGGGAGTGGGCCCCCTTTCTGAGCTAGGCATTTCATCTATATAGCTTCACATGTGCAAGTGTCCACAGTCGGGACCCGTCCTGCTCTGCCCTAATCTATATTGAGGTCAACTGGCACAAGGTCATGTTTAAATACTAGAGACAGGATAGGACCGTCCCTGTTGGATGCACCTTGATGCAGTGGGATGACTTTTACACCTTTTTAATTATGTTAACTATGTTATTCATATGTACAATTACTACACTGCATGCAGAATTATTAGGCAAGTTGTATTTTGATCACATGATACTTTTTATACATGTCCTACTCCAAGGTGTTCAGTCTTGAGAGCCAACTACCAATTAAGTAAATCCAGTGATGTGCATCTCTGTAATGAGGAGGGGTGTTGTCTACGGACATCAAAACCCTATATAAGGTGTGCTTAATTATTAGGCAACTTCCTTTCCTTTGGCAAAATGGGTCAGATGAGAGATTTGACGGGATCTGAAAAGTCCAACTCCAATTGTGAGATGTCTTGCAGAGAGATGCAGCAGTGTTGAAATTGCCAAACTTTTGAAGCGTGATCATTGAACAATCAAGCCTTTCATGGCAAATAGCCAACAGGGAAACAAGAAGCGTGTTGGGCAAAAAAGGCGCAACATAACTGCCCATGAATTGATTAAAATCAAGCGTGAAGCTGCCAAGATGCCATTTGCCACCACTTTTGCCATATTTCAGAGCTGCAACGTTACTGGAGTAACAAAAAGCACAAGGTGTGCGATACTCAGGGACATGGCCAAGGTAAGGAAGGCTGAAAAACGACCAGCTTTGAGCAAGAAACATAAGATAAAAAGTCAAGACTGGGCCAAGAAATATCTAAAGACTGACTTTTCAAAGGTTTTATGGACTGATGAAATGAGAGTGACTCTTGATGGGCCAGAGGCTGGATCAGTAAAGGGCAGAGAGCTCCACTCCGACTCAGACGCCAGCAAGGTGGAGGTGGGGTACTGGTATGAACTTGTGGGACCTTTTCGGGTTGAGGATGGAGTGAAGCTCAACTCCCAGACCTACTGCGAGTTTCTGGAAGACAACTTCTTCAAGCAGTGGTACAGGAAGAAGTCGGTATCGTTCAAGAAAAACATGATTTTCATGCAGGACAATGCTCCATCACATGCCTCCAACTACTCCACAGCGTGGCTGGCCAGTAAAGGTCTCAAAGAAGAAAAAATAATGACATGGCCCCCTTGTTCACCTGATCTGAACCCCATAGAGTACCTGTGGTCCCTCATAAAATGTGAGATCTACAGGGAGGGAAAACAGTCCACCCCTCGGAACAGTGTCTGGAGGCTGTGGTGGCTGCTGCACGCAATGTTCATCGTAAACAGATCAAGCAACTGACAGAATCTATGGATGGAGGCTGCTGAGTGTCATCATAAAGATAGGTGGCTATATTGGTCTCTAATTTTGGGGTTTTTAGTTTTTGCATGTCAGAAATGTTTATTTCTAAATTTTGTGCAGTGATATTGGTTTACCTGCTGAAAATAAACAAGTGAGATGGGAATATATTTTGTTTTTATTAAGTTGCCTAATAATTCTGCACAGTAATAGTTACCTGCACAACAGATAGCCTCCTAAGATAGCCAAATCTAAAAAAAAAAGCCGGCTGATATAAAACTTAGTGTCTAGAGTCTACAGGAAGTGTTAGCCCAATACTAGACTTACTCACCAGTGAGAACTGCAAGATTTCGATTGATTCCCTTCTTTTTTTAATATAGTGATTAGAAAATAAATACATAAAAAATGTAAATTTAATATAACAACCTGAATCAACAGGACAATTTTAGACAAAACGTTCCCTTTAAATGTCCCCTATAGAAAAAATGTAAGTTATAAAGTAGTGTCCCTACCTGTTAAGAGTCATGTGGGTGGTCCCTGCCTCCGGAGTTGTCCTTTAGTTTGTTGCCCCTCCAGGCCTTTAGAGGCCCACTCCACAGACACACGTGCAGTAATGTGCCCTCGGCTCCATCTGTGCATGCGCTGGATATAATTAGAGCTGGCTTGTAATCGGTATCTCACCCTGTGGAGCATCCGGACTTCATGGAGAAGCCGGGAACGCCCACCGGACTCTTCACACTTATGAGAATTTTTTAAAATAAACTTTCTTGTATTTTGTGACGGCAGCAGGTTTATATGACTAGTAATGAGCGCAAATGCTCTTTACTAGTTTGCTGAGGGTGCTCGGGTATGACATGTTGGGAGTCCCCGTGGCCTCATGTTTCGTGGTTGATAGCCAAAAAAGAAGCAGAGATTGCCCGTGTATGTCAGGCAATCTCCGCATGTTTTTTGGCTAACAGTCACAAAAAATGTGGCCGTGCATACCCGAGCACCTGCGAAACCCCACGCATACCCGAGCACCCACGAAACCCTGCACATACCCAAGCACCTGCGAAACCCCGCATATACCGGAACATCCGCGAAACCCCACGCATACCCGAGCACCCACGAAACCCTGCACATACCCAAGCACCTGCGAAACCCCGCATATACCGGAACATCCGCGAAACCCCACGCATACCCGAGCACCCACGAAACCCTGCACATACCCAAGCACCTGCGAAACCCCGCATATACCGGAACATCCGCGAAACCCCACGCATACCCGAGCACCCACGAAACCCTGCGCATACCCGAGCACCCGCAAAACTCCGTGCATAGCCGAGCACCTGCGAAACCCCGCACATACCGGAGCATCTGCGAAACCCCGCGCATACCCGAGCACCCGCGAAACCCTGCGCATACCCAAGCACCTGTGAAACCCCGCACATACCGGAGCATCTGCGAAACCCCGCGCATACCTGAGCACCCGCGAAACCCTGCGCATACCCAAGCACCTGTGAAACCCCGCACATACCGGAGCATCCGCGAAACCCCACGCATGG
The DNA here is from genome assembly GCF_032444005.1 of Ranitomeya imitator. Lineage (NCBI taxonomy): Eukaryota > Metazoa > Chordata > Amphibia > Anura > Dendrobatidae > Ranitomeya > Ranitomeya imitator. The sequence goes on along the minus strand of NC_091282.1, from coordinate 73,118,707 downwards.
CCGATCACCCACGAAACCCCACGCATACCGGAGCACCCACGAAACCCTGCGCATACCCAAGCACCTGCGAAACCCCGCACATCCCGGAGCATCTGCGAAACCCCGCGCATACCCGAGCACCCACGAAACCCCACGCATACCCGAGCACCTGCAAAACTCTGTGCATACCCGAGCACCCGCGAAACCCCACGCATACCCGAGCACCTGCAAAACTCTGTGCATACCCGAGCACCCGCGAAACTCCGCACATACCGGAGCACCCGCAAAACTCTGTGCATACCCGAGCACCCGCAAAACTCTGTGCATAGCCGAGCACCCTCAGCAAACTCGAGTAAACAGCATTTGTGCTCATCACTAGTGATGACAGGTTCCTTTTAAATAACGAGGATATTTGGAGCTCAGATCAGAAAAATGGAGGTAAATCACCATTACTGGAAATTAATCGGCACAGAATATTATGACTATTTAGATACAATTACAGGAGTGGGGTAAATGTTACACTGCTTGGGGAGAGAGGGCATCGACCAGAGGACCCCAGAGTGGATAAAGAAAGAAGAGTGGATGTAGCGGGGTGAGGGGGCACCATAGTTCTCCCATTAGCAGGTTCCTTTGGAGATTTGGCAGACCCCCCCGTTCCAGCATCCTGACTCCTCTTACCTGGTGCGACCTGCAGGCTGAGCTGTGCATTCATCAGAGCCTTCACGTCCTCCCCCATCTGCTGGAACTGGAGGCCTCTCCCCAGGAGGGCGGACGATTTTAGGATCCCCAAAATGTTATACTCTGCGATATCTACAGACCCTGGAGAGACATCGATCAACAACTCCACATGAGACGGTATTATGTTACATTCAGATCACTGTATATTGGAAAACGGTATTACACCTGGGGTTTTGTTTTCAATAATTCTGCTTGCTGTCAGTGAATGGGCACATTAATGGTTTACATCTAATATACGGAAACCTGAGCTGAGCTCCAGTCCTGCTCACACAGCGGACGTGTCACATCATATAACTGTCCGCCATCCTCGGAGAGCGAATACTTCCCACAGCTGACAGTCTGTTACAGTTGTATCCAGGTCATACACTTCATCTCAATCCCGTCTTGATACAATGTAGCAGTGGAGAAAATGCAGTCCGAAAAGGCGCAGACTCCGCTGCCCGGTGGCCAGAAGTGGCCCGTAAAGTCCGTTATACAGGACCACCTGCCAATTATCTAATCACATGTCTGTGTGTGGGTGACGGTTACTCATTCATTTTCCATGTACTGTAGGTGCGATGTGTGGCCATCTCTCAATCCTCATATGTTGCGGACCCCTGGGTGGCACCAGTGTGGGTCGGAAAAGACGGAATGATGGCCACGTACAGTTAGGTTCAGAAACATTTGGAGTGAGACACGTTTTGGCTTTTAAGTTGTTACCAAAACAAATTCAAGAAACCGTCATATAATCAAGCTGGGCTTAAAGTTTGAACCCTCAGCTTTAACTTGAGGGTATTCACATCCTTATTGGGGTAAGGGTTTAGGAATTACAGCTCTATCATATGTAGCTGCCTCTTTTTAGAGGGACCAAAAGTAATTGGACAATTATTTCAAAAGTTCTTTAATGAGCTGCATGGGCTATTTCCTTGTTAAATCATCAATTTAGGAGGTAAAAGGTCTGGAGTTGATTCTGAGGGTGGCATCTGCATCTGAAAACTGTTGCTGTGAACCCACAACAACCTGTGGTCAAAGGAGCACTCAATGGAAGTGAAACAGACCATCATTAGGCTGATAAGAAAGAAATACATCAGAGAGATAGCAGAAATGAAGTGGCCAAAAGGAGCGCACTAGTGAGCTTGGGAACTCAAGAAGCCATGGATGTCCACAGAAGACTGTATGTGCGCAGTCAGCTTTACTGTATGGGGAGAAGTGGGCGTCCGGTCCTGGTAATGACTCCCAGAAGACATTTATCGCATATATTTTCAATCTTCTACAAGTGTCTTACATGGTGATGCGCTCAAAGGATTTGGACATTTTTGCATCAGATTCCCTTTAAGTAAAAAAGTGTAATAATAACCCCCATGGCCCGGCGTCCTCCTTCCTACACTCTTCATGTCCTGATGTGTTGGAGCTGGAGATGGAGCGGGGGAGGTCACGTCTGATAGAAGCTACAGAGTATTCCTGTAATTCCCTGAATATTGAGCGCTGGTACTTCATGTCGGAAGCGTCTGACACATCAATTACACAATTAGCTAGAAGACATCAGACCCTTCTTCCTGAGCTGAGATACAGAATGTTCTACCAAATATTTCCATTATCATCAGAACATCAAATGTTACTGTGCACCAGTGGCATAGAGCGGCAGAACAGGGCACCACATGGGGGAAGACCAAAGGCAGAACAGGGCGCCACGTGGGGGAAGACCAAGGGCAGAACAGGGTGCCACGTGGAGGACCAAGGGCAGAACAGGGCGCCACGTGGAGGAAAACCAAGGGCAGAACAGGGCGCTACGTGGAAGACCAAGGGCAGAACAGGGCACCACGTGGGGGAGGACCAAGGGCAGAACAGGGCGCCACGTGGGGGGGAAGACCAAGGGCAGAACAGGGCGCCATGTGGGGGAAGACCAAGGGCAGAACAGGGCACCACATGGGGGAGGACCAAGGGCAGAACAGGGCGCCATGTGGGGGAGGACTAAGGACAGAACAGGGCGCCACATGGGGGAAAACCTAGGGCAGAATGGAGTATCACAGGGTGAACAATCAGGAGCAGGACCGAGAGCTTCATGGAAGAAGTTCAAGAGCAGAACAGAGTGCCATGTGGGGGGAGAGAACTCAGTGCAAAACAGAGTGTCACACAGGTGAACCCGTGGCAGAGTGTCACTTCCGAAGAACCAGGGGCAGAACTGAGCATCACATGGCGAAGAACCAGGGGCAGAACGGAGCATCACATGGTGAAGAACCAGGGGCAGAACGGAGCATCACATGGTGAAGAACCAGGGGCAGAACGGAGCATCACATGGTGAAGAACCAGGGGCAGAACGGAGCATCACATGGTGAAGAACCAGGGGCAGAACGGAGCATCATATGGTGAAGAACCAGGGGCAGAACGGAGCATCATATGGTGAAGAACCAGGGGTAGAACGGAGCATCACATGGCGAAGAACCAAGGGCAGAACAGAGCACCACGTGGGAGAAGGAGGGCAGAACAGAGCGCCACACGGAAGGGGCAAAAATTCCCACATATCACTAAGAATACTAATGGCACAGGGATCCTTGTATATAAGTATATAATGTGGTGAGACTGGATTAATTCATAAATAACCATTTCCCCACTGAGATAAGAAGAGGCTGCTCGCACTGCTGTCCTCCCTGTCTATCTAAAGGACAGTGCACAGTATAGATACAGTTATATGAAAAAGTTTGGGCACCCCTATTAATCTTAAGCTTAATGTTTTATAAAAATTGTTTTTTTTTGCAACAGCTATTTCAGTTTCATATATCTAATAACTGTTGGACACAGTAATGTTTCTGCCTTGAAATGAGGTTTATTGTACTAACAGAAAATGTGCAATCTGCATTCAAACAAAATGTGACAGGAGCATAAGTATGGGCATCCTTATCATTTTCTTGTTTTAAATACTCCTACCTACTTTTTACTGACTTACTAAAAGCACTTTTTTTTGGTTTTCTAACCTCATTGAGCTTTGAACTTCATAGCCAGGTGTATGCAATCATGAGAAAAGCTACTTAAAGTGGCCACTTGCAAGTTGTTCTCCTGTTTGAATCTCCTCTGAAGAGTGGCATCATGGGCTCCTCAAAACAACTGTCTAATGATCTGAAAACAAAGATTATTCAACATAGTTGTTCAGGGGAAGGATACAAAAAGCTGTCTCAGAGATTTAACCTGTCAATTTCCACTGTGAGGAACATAGTAAGAAAATGGAAGAACACAGGTACAGTTCTTGTTAAGGCCAGAAGTGGCAGGCCAAGAAAAACATCAGAAAGGCAGAGAAGAAGAACGATGAGATCAGTCAAGGACAGTCCTCAGACCACCTCCAGAGAGCTGCAGCATCAACTTGCTGCAGATGGTGTCACTGTGCATCGGTCAACTATACAACGCACTTTGCACAAGGAGAAGCTGTATGGGAGACTGATGCGAAAGAAGCCGTTTCTGCAAGCACGCCACAAACAGAGTCGGCTGAGGTATGCAAAAGCACATTTGGAGAAGCCAATTTATTTTTGGAACAAGGTCCTGTGGACTGATGAAACCAAGATTGAGTTGTTTGGTCATACAAAAAGGCGTTATGCATGGCGGCCAAAAAACACAGCACTCCAAGAAAAACACTTGCTACTCACAGTAAAATTTGGTGGAGGTTCCATCATGCTTTGGGGCTGTGTGGCCAATGCCGGCACCGGGAATCTTGTTAAAGTTGAGGGTCGCATGGATTCCTCTCAGTATTAGATTCTTGACAATAATGTTCATGAATCAGTGACAAAGTTGAAGTTACGCAGGGGATGGATCTTTCAGCAAGACAATGATCCAAAACACCGCTCCAAATCTACTCAGGCCTTCATGCAGAGGAACAATTACACTGTTCTGGAATGGCCATCCCAGTCCCCAGACCTGAATATCATTGAACATCTGTGGGATCATTTGAAGAGGGCTGTCCATGCTCGGCGACCATCAAACTTAACTGAACTGGAATTGTTTTGTAAAGAGGAATGGTCAAAAATACCTTCATCCAGGATCCAGGATCTCATTAAAAGCTACAGGAAGCGACTAGAGGCTGTTATTTCTGCAAAAGGAGGATCTACTAAATATTAATGTCACTTTTCTGGTGCGGTGCCCATACTTATTCACCTGTCAAATTTTGTTTGAATGCAGATTGCACATTTTCTGTTAGTACAATAAACCTCATTTCAAGGCAGAAACATTACTGTGTCCAACAGTTATTAGATATATGAAACTGAAATAGCTGTTGCAAAAAAAAATAATTTTTTTTTTTTATAAAACATTAAGCTTAAAATTAATAGGGGTGCCCAAACTTTTTCATATAACTATCTCTAGGGACACAGCTGCAGAGCCTCCCACTGCACATGCACTTGTATTAACATTCCAGGTCAGGATAACAATGTGGCAGCCATTTTTACTCTATAATGATTACCTCCCTACACCTGACAAGGAACAATATTTCCTTTAATTACTTTTTTCCCTATTCATGGAGAAATCCCTCTAAGCCTCCCTGTCTTGTAGGTGGAGCGATCAGTCACCCAAGCTCCATAGAAATACACTGACCCTCCCTTCACCCCCTTTTTTTATTATAGTACAGTGCTGCATCATTGAACATGGGAATAAGCCATCACCCCACAATATGCCAGTAGCACAGCCCCAACTCACCAGCATCGCCACCCTGGACCCGACTCAGTAAACTGATGGACCTAAAAGATATGCAGGACACATTCATTCACAAAATATTAATATACAACAGAACGGATCCTAAAAGCGATCATGTGACTGTCGGAGCCGCTCACAGCAAAGTGACAAATATACTGAACATTCATCCTATCAAAGGGGTTACAACGTTCACATTCTTTGTTATGCGCCTGTCACTTACAGAAGTCACTGTGGCAGCGGTGAGAGGCTGGAGCAAAATGGGCACAGGAACCATAGCTGAATCTATTTTTTTTTAACACGTCCGTTTAGTAACATAGTAACATAGTTAGTAAGGCCGAAAAAAGACATTTGTCCATCCAGTTCAGCCTATATTCCATCATAATAAATACCCAGATCTACGTCCTTCTACAGAACCTAATAATTGTATGATACAATATTGTTCTGCTCCAGGAAGACATCCAGGCCTCTCTTGAACCCCTCGACTGAGTTCGCCATAGTAAAAAGAAAAAATATTAAAATGGGGAAAACCCTTTAAAAATGATAAATGTAATGATGTCTGGATGTCTTCCTGGAGCAGAACAATATTGTATCATACAATTATTAGGTTCTGTAGAAGGACGTAGATCTGGGGATTTATTATGATGGAATATAGGCTGAACTGGATGGACAAATGTCTTTTTTCGGCCTTACTAACTATGTTACTAATGAGTCAGATTGGACCCTTTTTTTTTTTAGTTTGCTCTACATTCATGGACAGATCGATCAGGGGAAGAAATACTGGCACCATGTTTACAAAATATGTCATTAATAATCAATCATTCTCATTCCTTGGCATAATGGCTGAGAATCCAGAATATCTGGTAATCCGGTCCTAATGGGATTTAACCAGATATTCTTACGTGTGGTCTTAGTCTGCCATCTGGTGGTTGCTACTGATAACTACACCTTTCAATAATGGTGCTGCAAAAATACGGAAACTGATTACTGAGCTTTATATGGTGTACCTCCTATCCTATAGCCATACCAGCTTTTAGATTACATGCCTAACCCCTGAATGAAAAAAAAAAAATTATATATATATATTTTTGTATTATTTTTTCTTCAATTTATACATTTTTACACCCCAAAATAATTGCTGTGTCATTTACATAAATGTTTTTTTTTGCAACTGATTTTTTTTGGCTCCCTACACTATTCACAGAGCATTGTGTGGATACATAATAAATGTCATTTTTGAGGGGGGGGATTTCATGTAATAATATACGTGCAGTAAAATGTGATAACTGCTGTAAGACTTTACTGAGGACTGAGCGCCTGCCAGTAACAAAAGATAAATAAATTGAAGGGTTGAAAGTTAGAATCTAAAGAATGACCAACAAATCTCGCAAAATACGGAAAGCGAACAAACATGTGCCCTGGAGGGAGCTGTGACCCTGAGTCCTCTTAGTGAGCGGTTTGGGTACAGATAGGACTTACCCCGCACCTCCGTACCTGGTGTAGTCGGTGACGGACGCTCTGTGATCTCCCAGCATGCCGTGGGCCTCTCCCTGCAGCAGATGGGCCGAGGACGCCCACAGGACACAGTTCAGCTTCTCGCGGTCGCTCCCGAGGACATCTACGCTGACGACACCGGCGGTGATGTGACCGAGACTGTCCAGCAGCTCGGAGCAGACCGTGACGGCGTCTTGGAACCGCTTATCCTCCAAAAGGGCAGCTGCAGCTTCAAGATAAATGACCGGGACCCTGGGAAGCGGAGCGGGGTCGGAGCACACACCCTGAGACAACGGCAAAGCAGCGTCTCACATAGGACAGCCACAACGCAGGACGCTCCCATCTGCAGGAAGCCGGTCTGACAACCAACGCGACAGACATTACACGAACGGTTGTCAGGCGATTGTGACGCTTAGATGCTGCGTCCTTCACATGGCCAGCGGCTCTCCGCAGCGCGGTACTCGCCATTTACACTGACATGTGGCAGCTCACCTTCTCCCGGGCGGTCACGTACCTGTCGCTGACACCCGTCCTGCAGCGCGCTCATCAGCTCCAGGTAATGTCCCACCGCATCGTCTATCCTGCAGGCAGAAGGGACCCCAAACTCATCAGTGCGGATCACTAATATGCCCCCACCATCAGACAGTGCCGCCGCGGGTGCCGATATGGGCTCCGCGGTGTAGAGGGGCAGCGCTGGGCTGGTAGGAGAGTATGGCTTTTATTGTTTTTCACGTCCCTGCGTCAAGTAGTCAACATCCCCTTTAATACTGGTAGAAAAAGGGAAACATTAAGGAGGAGAGAAAAAAACATGGCTGTACACCTGCACACTCAGTTTGGCCGAGCATGCATTTTCAACAAGCAAAAAAAGGAAAGACATTATTGGCATTTTTGCCTATTGTTGTCTAGTTTTCAATGGTTTGGGCCAAATTCATCTTTCCATTTGCGCCTTATTTTAAAGCACGTTTGACAGGTTCGCCTCTGTTTCTTTTTAGATCTATGGGAGGAATTTAGGGGTTTCCAGATCTTGTCACCGGATAAATCATTTACAACTTTTCAAAAAGTGCAAAAATGTGTCACAATTTTATTCCTCCCCCCACCAAAGCGATATTTTGGCGCCATTTTACAAAATTTGCAGTTTGGGGCTCTCAAAAGTCCCCCCCCCCCCCCCCAAAAAAAAAAAAAAAGGTTGAACACAAAAAAATAAAAATAATTTCTGACTTGTTGTAAAATTCTTGAAACGAGTGTGACATTTTGAGGAAATTGGCAAAAAAAAAAAAAAAAAGGATTTAAAAAATTCCCAGTGCATAAAGTAGATTGCCGGTTCCTTATCTCTGCTTTAATATGTCCGGGCACCATGGATTTCACGGCAAAGCTTCAGAAAGAACTGCAGAAAAAATGGTGACACTCTGTGGATTCAACCAGAATGGAGAAAATCCGCAGCAGAAACCGATACCCTGCAAGATTAAAAATCCAGGGCAATTTGTTGCTGGTACTGCGGATCCCAAAAGCTGCGGATTTTCCATGTACGTAGAATATTTGCAATATTTCTGCTACAGGTGCATTTACCCCAATGATAGAAATCTGCAGAGTTCAGAGTCGCTCACATCCTCCACACAGCAGCGAGGGGCGGACGCGGCACGGACCCTGGATCTCACCTCCTGGTCTGCAGGCAGAGCCGCGCCATCAGGTATTTCACCTCGCAGGAGGTCGGGCAGCGGATGAAGCCGCCGAGGGCCGAGGAGCTGACGATTAGCTCAGTGCGGAGCGGACAGGACATCGTTCTGGAGGAATCGTCTGCGCTGGAGTCTTCTAAGGCCTGGAAAACACAAAATACATATGTACATATGACTCCCACCCCGGCATGATGGAGAGCTTACACAAGGACATGACAGTGAACGGGGAAACGTCCCAATCCTGGTGTCTGGAACGTCCCTGGTCCTCAGAGGCTACCAGGTTCACGCCCCATCCAAAATACACTCTGCGGGGGTCCCGGCGGTCAGACACCCCCAAATCAGTCACTAATGCCTCATCTAATCTGCTGCGGACACTTTTCATTCTTTTATTTTGCTCCTTTCTTGTCGTTTTTTTGTTGCCACCACTTGGGGGATTTTTGGAGACTTTTTATTACATTTTTTAAGGAAGTTGCAGAGAACGAAGACACGTAATTCTGGGGTTTCCGTTTTCTCTGGCGTCATGGCCTCACAGTATAATGTCACATTCTGATACATCCGACTTCTACAGATGAGCAGCTACAAAATAGTTTAAAAATGACTAAATAAAGATAAGCCTGGGATAAGAGGGGGCACAAACTTTTATACTTTTGTTTAAAAACTTTTTATTAATGCTTGAGTCCACTTGGGAATGTGCACGCGCGCTTCCAGATCGCTGTATACTGAAATACTGGAGTAATGCGGTATATAGATGAAATTATGCAAAAAGCCGAGCTTCACTGGAGGACCGAGACGGCAGCGATCGCTGGGGGACCGAGACGGCAGCCATCACTGGAGGACCGAGACGGCAGCCATCACTGGAGGACCGAGACGGCAGCCATCACTGGAGGACCGAGACGGCAGCCATCACTGGAGGACCGAGACGGCAGCCATCACTGGAGGACCGAGACGGCAGCCATCACTGGAGGACCGAGACGGCAGCGATCGCTGGGGGACCGAGACGGCAGCCATCGCTGGAAGACCGAGACGGCAGCCATCACTGGAGGACCGAGACGGCAGCCATCACTGGAGGACCCAGAAGGCAGCCATCACTGGAGGACCCAGACGGCAGCCATCACTGGAGGACCGAGACGGCAGCCATCACTGGAGGACCGAGACGGCAGCCATCACTGGAGGACCGAGACGGCAGCCATCACTGGAGGAGCGAGACGGCAGCCATCACTGGAGGAGCGAGACGGCAGCCATCACTGGAGGAGCGAGACGGCAGCCATCACTGGAGGAGCGAGACGGCAGCCATCACTGGAGGACCGAGACCGCAGCCATCACTGGAGGACCCAGAAGGCAGCCTTCACTGGAGGACCCAGACGGCAGCCATCACTGGAGGACCCAGACGGCAGCCATCACTGGAGGACCCAGACGGCAGCCATCACTGGAGGACCCAGACGGCAGCCATCACTGGAGGACCCAGACGGCAGCCATCACTGGAGGACCCAGACGGCAGCCATCACTGGAGGACCCAGAAGGCAGCCATCACTGGAGGACCCAGACGGCAGCCATCACTGGAGGACCCAGACGGCAGCCATCACTGGAGGACCCAGACGGCAGCCATCACTGGAGGACCCAGACGGCAGCCATCACTGGAGGACCCAGACGGCAGCCATCACTGGAGGACCCAGAAGGCAGCCATCACTGGAGGACCCAGACGGCAGCCATCACTGGAGGACCCAGACGGCAGCCATCACTGGAGGACCCAGACGGCAGCAATCGCTGGAAGACCGAGACGGCAGCGATCGCTGGGGGACCGAGACAACAGCCATCACTGGAGGACCCAGACGGCAGCCATCACTGGAGGACCGAGACGGCAGCCATCACTGGAGGAAGGCCGAGATGGCAGCCATCACTGGAGGAAGGCCGAGATGGCAGCCATCACTGGAGGAAGGCCGAGATGGCAGCCATCACTGGAGGAAGGCCGAGATGGCAGCCATCACTAAGCTGTGGAGATGTTCTCCATGTAAGTTGCTTCACTTCCAGCTAATGTGTCTGTATGTGTCCATGTGATAAAACAACAAGAAAGTTACCGTGTGAAGAAGAGCGAGCGCCTCCAGCTCCGACTCTGCGTCTCCCATGTGGCGGTACAGGACGGCGCTGTGGTGCAGCGCGGAGAGACACTGGAAGTCCGTCCTCAGCGCCAGCCTCCAGTACTGCAGGGACACTTGTGGCTTCCCCTGGAGATGGACGAAACGATTAACCCCTTCCTGACATTACCAAATTTATCAATTTGGGCACATATAGGGCAAGTCGTTTTTATTCCACTCGTTAGGGTAAAAGGCCAAAAAAAGACAATTATGGTGGTTCCATTTGTTTTCCCCTTTATTGCATTTACAATGAGTTTTGATCATTTGATATTTTTTACAGATTAGACTGTTACGTACGCCACAATACCAAATATCATTCTTTTTTTTTTTTTTTAATTCAAATAAATTTTTATTAAGAACAACAAGGCAATTAACATGTTACATTTACATTTTCAATATAGAGTATTTCCCCCCCCCCTCCCCCTTCAAACAACCCCCTTCAAACAACCCCCTTCGATCCCAAAGCCCCCCGCCCCCACCCCACAAAGCAGCTCATCTTGTTAATTACTACCATCATTAAAACAATAGAATATCTAATCCCTCAACCATTCGTATAAGCCACACTTCACATTACTATCCCATAGCAATCCATGGAGACCACATTTTATTGAACGTTTCAGTTTTCCCTTTCTTCTTATAAATCCCTTTTTCTAGTGTCAGGCCCTGTTTCACATACTGGAGGAACTCTCCTCTTGACGGCGGCTCTTCCCTAATCCAGTTTCTAGCTATCACCTTCCTAGCCATGTATAACAATCTGGCTATAGCTATCTTTAGGTGTTTATCCACTCCAATCTCATCCACGCATCCCAACAAACAGACAACTGGATCCCTTGGCACCGTGCATCCATACGCACCTTCCATACGACTCAAAACTACCACCCAGAAGGCAGCCAACCTCGGACATGTCCACATCATATGGAAAATGTCTGCATCCGTAGACTTACACCTCGGACATTCAGAGTCATTACGCAATCCTGCCTTATATAGCACCATCGGAGACCTATAAACTCTGTGTATCACATAGAGCTGTGACAGTCTATACGGTTCACTCAGCGACAGTCTTGGGATCCATTCCAACACCGAGTCCCAAGTCTCGTTATCTATTGGGCCCAGATCCCTTTCCCATTTAGCTCTCGCCATTATTGGAAACCCCAATAGAAAAGTGTGCAACAGATCCCTGTACAGCGTGGATATGACTCCTCCAGTCGTCCCGTCATTACACACATACTCCAGTACTATATCCCTTTGAATCCTAATACCTCCGTTCCTACTCTGAGCTCCAAAGGCATGCCTCATCCGCAAATATTGATACTCCCCTGCAGACCCAAGACCAAATTCCGCCTGCAATTGGGAAAATGATTTCAGTTCACCTTGTTCAATTATTTGATACCCATACTGAATCCCTTTGCCCAACCATTCTATCAGTACCCCCAATGCCTCAAATTCTTTCAGATTGTTATTATGCCATATCGGCGAGTATCTAGTCAAGTCCGTGATCCCACGTATGTGCCTCAATCTACTCCACAGCTTGCGTATCAACAGCAAAGTCAGATATAGCTTCCCCAAACTCTCCAAGGATCCATCCTCCAAACATTGCACCACTGGACTTCTTTTTGTCGCCACTTCCATCAACCGCTGTACCGCTCCAGATGACCCCTCATGCGCCCAGCCCCTTAGATGCTGACTCTGGGCTGCAAGGAAGTACAATTCAGGGTTAGGCAATGCCAGACCCCCATCATCCTTGGGTCGCTGAAGTGTCTCCAGTCTGATACGCGGATGCTGCCTCCCCCAAATCAAATTCCTAAACAGAGAGTTGATCTGTCTAAATTTCCCACGTGGTATCCAAACTGGTGCATTGTGAAGAATATACAGTATTTTCGGCATCAGAATCATTTTGATAAGATTCACCCTACCTACCACAGACAAATGCAGCTTAAGCCAAGCATCCGCTTTTGCCTTGAGGGCACCCAAGATTGGAGTCAGATTCTCATGTATCTAGTCAGTGACCGGCATAGATACCCATATTCCAAGGTATTTAAATTTACTCGTCACCTCCAGTCGTCCATCCTCCAATGGCTCCCCATCCACATCGTCCACCTTAAACAAGATAGACTTACTCCAATTTATCCTAAGTCCCGACACTGATCCAAATCGTTCAATAATCCCAATGGCTCCCTCCAAGGATGCAACTGGATCAGCCAGAAACAACAAAATGTCATCCGCATACAACGCCACCCTTTCTTCAATCACCCCATATTTAAACCCCGTCATCTCTTCAGATCGTCGAAGCGTAGCGGCCAGCGGTTCCACTGCTAGAGCAAACAAAAGGGGGGAGAGCGGACATCCCTGTCTCGTCCCTCTAGCCAATTGTATGGTCCGTGACAACTCTCCATTTACCCTAACCCTGGCCATCGGCATCAAGTACATTAATTGAATCCATGATATGAACTGCGGTCCAAACCCCATTCTTCGCAACACCTGCCAGAGATACCCCCACTCCACACTATCGAACGCCTTGTGAACGTCTAAAGATGCAATAACTCTCTGGCCACAGTTGTCGGATCTGAGTTGCAAGTTCATATACAGCCTTCGTAAGTTGATCGCAGTTGACCTATCAGGCATAAAGCCAGACTGGTCTGAGTGTATCAGGCCAGAAATAACACTTGTCAACCTCATCGCCAACACCTTAGCCAGAAGTTTAACGTCGATAGTAAGTAAAGAAATTGGCCGGTATGAGTCCGGCTGTGTCAGGTCCTTCCCCTCCTTTGGAATCACCACTATTGTGGCCTCCCGCATAGATGCCGGTAGCCTTCCGCCATTCCTAGCCTCCTCCAAGACCACCTTCAATTTAGGGATCAACACTTCCCCCAAGTTTTTATAAATTTCGGCAGGAAATCCGTCTACGCCAGGTGCTTTCCCATTAGCCATCGACTGCAATGCCCGTCCCAGTTCCTCCTCCGTTATGGGAGCCTCCAAATCCTCACTATCCCTGTCACTCAGCCTCGGGAGCTCCAACTCCTCAAGGAACGCCACCGTGTCCTCCATTGACCCATCTACCCGAGAGGAGTATAAGTCTGCGTAAAAATCTGCAAAAGTCTCCAAAATCTCTGAAGTCTCCGAAACAGTAACACCACTCCCAGTCACCAGAGAGTGAACAAAGGAAGTATTTCTCTGGGCAGATGCCACCAGCGATAGCAAATGACCCACTGATTCACCCTCCTGGTAATAGGCCAAATTCATGAATTCCCTCTTCCTTTCAGCCTTACTCAGCAAGACCGCCTCTAGCTGGCTTTGAGCTGCCTTTAACCTCCTCCCAGCCTCCAGAGTACCCATTATTACCATCTCATCTTCAGCCACCCTCAGCCCATCAATCGCCAACCTTTCTGCCTCTCTCGATTTCCGCTTACACCTGCTAATATCCCTGAACAACAGCCCTCTCAAGTACGCCTTCATGGCTTCCCACACAGTAAGCACGTCTACACTTCCCTCATTTATCTCAAAAAATTCCACCAACTCCTTCTTAAATCTTCTCCAAGTCTATACTGTGTAGCCAATTAGGGTGAATTTTCCACTCCCTTCTGCTCCCGTTCCGTGTCCCCACTGGTCGAAATTCCACTTCAACTGGACTATGGTCTGAGAGAGCCCTAGGCAAATATCTCACCTCCCCTACCATCGTATCTAGTAATCGGTTACCCAGTGCCAGATCAATCCTAGACAAAGTACCATGAGCTGGTGAGTAGCATGAATACGCCCTTTCCCCGATATGTCTAACTCTCCATAAATCAACCATGCCCACTTCCCCGACATAAGTCCCAAACGTAGTGATATGTCCCGCCGTCCTATTCTGGGGGTTTTTGTTCTCATCCCAAAAGTCATCACATATATTATTAAGGTCGCCGATAATTAGTAATAGTAACGGTCCCCAGCGCTCTACCCTCTCCAGCACCTCTCTTATCTTCTTGCTTGAGTATGGGGGCGGAATATACATTGCCACTATACACATCAATACTCCATTCATTTTACATTTCACCACCACATACTGACCATCCACATCTTCCTTTACCGCTACCTCCTCATATACCAAATATCATTCTTATATATTGCTAAGGAGAGTAAAACTAATCCCAAACTGTTCTTCAACTATATCAATAGTAAAAGAATAAAAACTGAAAATGTAGGCCCCTTAAAAAATAGTGAGGAAAGAATGGTTGTAGATGACGAGGAAAAAGCTAACATATTAAACACCTTCTTCTCCACGGTATTCACGGTGGAAAATGAAATGCTAGGTGAAATCCCAAGAAACAATGAAAACC